>NW_005871360.1:95574-127326 GCF_000147115.1 Myotis lucifugus
TGGAACTCCAGTGACACACAGCTTCCTTTTGGTTCTCCTAAAGAGGGGGTTTGTCGGGGGCCCAGGAGAAGGCCCAATTTTGGTCCAAAAAGAAAGTCACACCCTTCCTCTGGTCACATGCACTCTCCAAGTAAAAAGCTTTAAATTGTAAAAGTTTCCTTTCCAAAACAGGGGATGAGGGAAATGGAAGTTTGTGCCCACTTCCGGTGCTAAAAATAAGCCTTCCCTTCCTTGGTAAAAGGGGTCTACTGTCAACAGGGCTCAATGTGGTCGATACAGGGGGCCAATTTACATTTGGCTGCAGCCCCCACGAAGCCCTGCACTATGGCTTGAGCACTGTCTCCTCTGACAGTCACCTGCCTGATCCAATATCTTAACAGTGGCCCCGCAGAAGCCCTATGACAGGACCCGGCCTGAGTACCTGCCACCTGCACACAGAGGCTCAAAACACTGACTTCTGCCATTGGGGGGACTTTCACCAGCGCACGCAGTGGATCTCTTGCATCTGCTCCCACACCTGACTTGTTTATTTCATGTCCATCCTCTTGGAATGTCCCTAAGTCTAGTCATCGCACCCATGTCCAAATATGCCACATGATATAAAAGTGGTGGGAACCCTCAGTGTAAAACATGATTAGGACTATAATATTCAGTCCATCTGAATTTCTATGGCCCTTACCATCTATACAACTCATTTGCTAATTTGCATATGTTACTCATACTATTATTGTTCCACATATGTGTACATGTATACACATAAACACCCCTCCTCTCCAATTGATTTTATGCTCCTTAAGAGCAGGGTCAATCCTTCATAGTCTGCATTCTCAGCATCTGATACAATACCTCCCATTTAAAAGTACATTAAACTATTTACCACCAGTTGTGACAATTATAAAGATTTGTCCAAGACTACTTGAGTGATTTCAGTGCATAATAAGCATGGAGAGAGTTGCACCTGCCCATGAGCAGGCTTCAGAGATAAAGGGAAGAAAATCAGCCTGTGAGTGTGCTCAATCCACAGGGTAAACATCAGACCAAAAAAAAAATCTGCTTTAGCCATTTTGAGTAAGGCTGCAGCAAGATCAAGAAGACCCCTGGTTGCCCTAGTCAGTTTGGTTCACTGGATAGAGCGTTGGCCTGTGGACCTAAGGATCCCAGGTTCAATTCCCATCAAAGGCACATGCCTGGGTTGTGGGCTCGGTCCAACGTACAGAAGGCAGCCAATCAATGATTCCCTCTTGTCACTGATGTCTCTCTCTCTCTCTTCCTCTCCTTTCTTCTCTGAAATAAATAAAAATATATTTTTTAAAAAAAGAAGAAGAAGAAGAAGACCTCTGGTTTTCTGGCTTAAGAGATACTTCAAAGGTACAGGGGATGCTCTTGTAAGGGACCTCCATGAACCAAATCAGCAGACGAACCAACATACTCCATTTGCTCTGCAAAACACAGGGAAAACACAGTGGCCCAGTCCAGGCACATGGCAAATAGGCCACTTGTAGGAGCCCTTGGTTGTGCCCACCAGTTGTATTCTGTGCCTGCCAAGGGCATGTTAAATTTGTTCCTCAGCCTGTTGATAACAGTTTTACATGCTATTAAAATTACTAGATAAACCGATAAAATATGAGTGAAAAAGAGAGCTAATTCTATGAAAATTAGGCTGAATACTACTGTATAAAAAGATTTCAAAGCTGTGTTTAATTAGGTGGAGGGAGAAGGACTTTTAAAAGCCTGGGGAAATCACTATAAATACCTAGAAGGATTCTGTGCTCAGATTGCTTTACAAGGGTCTAAGTTCCCCTTGGCTGGGTGGTAATGCACATGCAAGTGTCAGGCCTTGACCCTATATCACAAGATTGGGAAAGGGCTGTGCACTCACAGGTTCTTAAACTAAAATAATAGTTTTGGAGATATGCATGCACCATTTCTCAGGTTCCCATTTTAGCCAGTCTTTACATTACAACAGCTAGCAGTCCTGTCACATAAGATAAGAAGGTTCTTCACACGCTCCACCCACCCCTACCTTGCTGTTGGGACCCACTGAGAAATTGCTCAGGACTCAGGAAGCTAGAAGCTGCAGCAGTTGTCACCTAAACTGTGACGGAAATGCAAGAAAGAAGTCACTGCTAAGGATTTTCTTTAGTTCTGCTGGTTTTCATTATATATATATTCCTGTGCTTTTCCAAGTTTCTGGGTCTAGGTGGAATATTTATAGGAATGCAGTATATAATTAAAATCAATAGCAACGACTAGGAATCATGAATTACCTGCCAAGCTGAGCAATTCACCTTCAACAGGTCACCACACAGATTCAACACAGTCAGGCACTCAAATGGTCAGTTGGGCAAACAGGCAGAGCAGCATGCCCAGGATCTGGAACCACGGTTCTGGGGCGATATACAGAGGAGATTAGCCACGGTGCCCTTCCCTGCAGAGCTTACGGTTCAGTAATCAAACCAGGCCATCAAGTTGCATTTAGTTCTTTATAATGACAGCAAGGCAGGATTTAGATGGAGGGGAGGGAGGAAAGGAGCCAATTTGTAGCTTTCCTCCCTCAATAACTCCATGTTCGCTGCCAAATGGATATTGGAAAGTAGTGAGCATGAGGGTTGAAATATTTTGGTAGGAATATGACTGTAAAAATGTTTTTCATAGATTCATAAAATGTCAAAATAGGAAAAGTGATCTTAGAGACATCTTGTCTCACCACCTTATTTTGCTGAAGTGGAGACCAGGACAAGAGAAGCAGAGCAAGGCAGCCTGCTAATGGGGATCAGGCTGGGACAGAAACTAGGCAGCCTGACCCTAAGTCCACTGCTCTTTCCAGAACACTGATGGGCTATCCTCTGCCTCAGGGTTAGCATCCCTTTTTCTCCATCCCATGACCCCACATCTATCCAGGACATGGAGATTAATTGGAACCCCGGAAAGCTCATTTTAAAAAAAGTTAAAACGAATATCTAAAAAAGATAAATCTATTTAAAAACCTTAACAAATTGAACAAAACAGAGTTGAACAAAATTCATGCTAATTGTGTGCTTTCATGTAGACAAAATATTAAAGTTCTGAAAGAATTGTTGGTCAAGTTATCTAACTTAGAATACAGACCCATCTATCTGGGAGAAAACCCAGTCAGAAAACTTTATCTACATTTCATTCATTCAGCATATACTCTATCTCCCCTCACACACACACACACACAAAAAGTAGACCTCAGAAGAATTTACATTGATTTCTGTGACGATAGTTTCAAAATAACTCAATTTAGCAACTATCTCATGAGTACCTACTGTGTGCAAGAAAGTTAGTGAGCACCCACTGTGTTTGAGCCTAGGTGTTATGGGTGACACCAGGAAGACTATCTCTCACCTCAAGGAGCCACAATCTAGTCTTGGAAGCTGCGCTCAAACAACAAACACATACTGGAGTGTGGTCGGGATTATAATGGAGATAAGAATCATCTAGAAACACAAAAAAAGGAAAAGGGTGTGGAGGGAAATTTCATAGATAAGATTGCATTTGATCTGGGCCTTGAAAATGGAAGGCAATAACACACAGAGAGAACTCAGACATTCTTAACTTAAAAAGGGTAGCCCACAGTCATATTTCTTTCTGCTCTTCACCCCCTGCTCATGTCCCAACCTCTTGAAAATTACTTTCCACCCAATTAATGTTTTGTAACCAATTTCTCCAGTGACCTCCTCCTTGCCAGATTAAATTGTCATTTTCAGTATTGATCCCAAATTATCTCTTGGGAAACCCTTTTGATCTTGACTTTCTTGAAACTCTTCTCTGGTTTTCATCATCTGCTCCCTCCTGCTACACTCCCCCCCCCCACACACACACACACACACCCCGCCCACCTCTCTGGCAATCTCCCTGTTCTCTGTGGTTCCTTGTTCATATCTTTTAATTTTGACCCTAGACATCCTACCTAGATAATTTCATCACCTCCATGGCTCCAACTACTACCTTGCTCTGATGACATAAATTTAAATACTAATCCCTGTTTCTTTTTCAACTCCAAACTCATCTTTCCAACTAGTCACTAACCTGCCAATCTGGACAGCCTATAAACACCCCAAATTTAACGTGTTTGAAATCTAATGCATCCTTTTCCCCTAAACATCACCCTTTTATTTTCCTTAGAACACAAATGCACACACTGTCATGCTTCAGGAGCTTCCTACATTCTATTCTCCAGCTTGGAATCATTTTCTGTAGTTGAACTACTAAGAAAAGTTCATCTGTAAACAATTAACACCCTTGTTATCGCCTCTGTGATAGACAAGGAAGCAACAAGATGTCCTGAAAAAACAGGACCAATTTTGAATCCTGGATCTAGCGTTTATTACGTAGTCATATAACCTTGACCCCACTGAGCTTACCTTTCCTCAGCTGTACCCACCTCTGAGGGTCATAGCTTGACTGAGATGATCTTCATGAAAATCCTAGTGCAGGAAACAGCACCTGGGAGGTGAATGAGTGTCATCTTCCCCTCCCTCCCATCGCTGGGCTACCAGGACATGTGCACCTGTTGACTGCAGCCCTGGTTACATGGTGACCTCATTCTAATTCTCCAGATGCTGAGCTCTCCAACGGAAAGCCTAGAACCCAGCACCACTAGTGGGCACTCAGCACATATTTCTTGAATTGCGGTAAGACCAGAGATAGCTCAGCACCCAATTCTGGGACTCAATATACTGAGCTGGTGTCACTGGGGAAATGATGGTATTATTAAGAAAAATAGAGAAATTGAGAAGGAAGTCCTGTGGGCAATCATGTGGAGAATTCAGCATGGTGCACACTCACTTTTAAAGAGCAGAAGGAAGACACCCAGCAGCAGGCTGTGTCTGGGGAAGCCCACAGTTAAGTAACAGAGGGAAGGAACACGTGACAGCAGCCAAGGAAAGGGCAGGGGACAGCAGGACAACACAGTGACAGAGAAATAAAAAAAGGAAGGAATTTCAGGAAGAAAGCAGAGGGCCCATCACGCTGAATACAAAAGAGAGGTTCCTAGAATTAGGACATAAACAAAACAAAAAAACAGGCTTTGTGGTTTTGGTGAAACAGGAGAAAAATAATAGTTTCAACAGAAGATGAAGACAAAACAGATAGCAAGGGGTTAAGAAGTGGGCGGTGAGCCTGAGGGGAAATCTCCAAGGTAACTAAATCTCATCTCACATCCCTGTTTATAAATGCGCAGAATTTTCGATCCCTGAAGTCTGACACTGGCAGCAGCAGAGCCCTAGCCAGAACCCAGTTTCCCGCCTCCCAGTGGTTGGGTCCCCCACACCAAGCAGGCACACCCTCTACCCCATGGCAGCAGCAGGACACATATCAGACGTGGGCCAGCCGTCACATTCAACTATAAAGGCTGAGAATCTGATTGATTCCTGCCTCGCTTCGTTGACAATTTCATCACTCAGGAGGCTCCGGGAGCAACCAGAGGAGCAGCTTTTCCTCAATTAATTTTAATCAACAGTCAGCCTTGAATGATGGAGTGGATGTGATAGGAACTTTGGGGGTAAAGTGATGAAATTGTCTTGTAACAGTCAAGGAAGAGAAGGCTGGTCGAAGTCAGACAGGACTCATGGGATTTCGGAGAGTGGATTTTTACGTTTGACTCCTCACCCCTCCCTCCCTGGGGCGTGGAGCTCCTAAATGGAAAACACAGGGCCCTGAAGCCAGTGCTGACTCCTTGGTTTTATTATCATTATTACTGCTTGGATTAACTCATGCACATTAAAGTTGAGAATGACAGAAAACAAGAAGAGAACTTAGAGAAATGGGTCAGGAGGTCAAGTTTATTCAGGAGGCTATCAGGATGAATTAAAACTAACAAGATTAATTTTAATTAAAAAATATGAAGTTCTTCCCTAGATTTAAAAGAAAAACACAGAAGAAATATAGGTTGGGAATAGGATAAAGATATTAAATAAATGTATGGTTTAAAAATTTAGGAAAAAAATGTTCAGACCATTAATGATAACCACTTAGAAACTGGAAATATAAGTCATAGATTGCAAAGAGGAGGAAAAAGAATGGAGAGTTTAAAAAATCAAGCAGAAAACAGAAAAGGCGAAAAAAATAAAAGTACAAAATAGAAGATATAAATGAGTCTGATTACATCAGTTTTTCAACAAATATTAATAAATAATCTCAGCTGTTAAAAACTCATAGTATCAAATAGATTTTTTTTAAAAACCCAGTTATACATAATAGAAAACCCTAAAAAAATAATATCAGAAATTTGAAAAATAACATAAAGGCAAAAGAAATTCAGGAAAAATCTTGGCAGAAAATGTCTTCTACAATAATGATTGCAAGGCAAAATGGACTTTATGGTAAAAAAAAAATCATATGAATAAATAGGGCCACTAAATACTAATTAAGAGGACAACCCCAGGAACTGATAACAATCATTAGATTGCAGGCAGAATTGTAGGATGGAAGAGCTCAACTTAATAGTAGTTTATTTAAAAGGATGGGTTTTAATTTCACAAGTTTACTAATGACCATGGGGTTAAAACAGGTGCCTCCAACAGTCATTGCAGTTGCGCTAACAGGGACAGGTGCAGAAGAGCTCCGGTGAAGGGCACTTTCTCTCTCTGTCAAAACTCACCTGGAGGGGAGTGTGCAGGTCTGGGCATGTCATCCTGAAACAGACACTGTCAAACTGGGGAACTTCCAGCCGAAACTGACCAGGATGAAAACAGCATGAAAAGACATCACCTAAGTAACAGCTGAAGGACAGGAGATATCATTTAAGAAACGGGAAGAGTTTAGAGGAGAACGTCAGCCTAAGTGGGAACTGTAACAAATGATGGACCCAGGACTGGAATAGAGCAAATCTCATTACAGACTGCACTCCAATCAGCCTTAACTGTGCTATCCTACGCTGCCTCGCTATGAAATACCAGAAAATAAAAGGAATATTTTTCATGGTGTCAGAGTGAAAAGGTCTTCCCTAATTATAACATGATCATGTCCATAAATATAAAAAGGACTATTTTTAACAAGATAAATTTTTGAAATTCTGCATAAAGATACAATAAACCAAGATTTTTTAAAAAAAAAAGATACAACAAAAAACAGAGTAAAGCATACACTGCTAGTGAAGGTGCAGAGAAATTGGATTACTCATCCATGATTGGGGAGAATGTAAAATGGTACAGACACTTTGGAAAACATTTTGGCAATTTTTTATAAAACTAAATATTCATTAGCCTATGACACAGAAATCACACTCTTGGGCATTTATCCCAGAAAAATGAACACAATGTTCACACAAAACCTGTACATGGATGTTTATACCAGCTTTATTCATAACAGCCAAACTTTGGAAACAACCCAGGTGTCCTTCAATGGTGCATATTTAAGCAAACTGTGCTGCCTCCAGACCATAGACCACGACTCAGCAATAAAAAGAAACAAACTATTGATAACACACAACAACTTGGAATTTCCGGCGAATCGTGTGGAATGCAAAAAGGAGTCCCAAAAGGTTATTTAATGTATGATTCCATTAATATAACACTTTTGAAATGACAATATTTATTAAATGGAGAATAAATTCATGATTGCCAGGGGCTGGTGGGAGGAAGGGCAGCATAGAAGGAAGGTAGATGTGGTTATAAAAGGGCCACATGAGGGGATCTTGTGGTAGTGGGACTGTTCCGCCTCTTAACTTTGGTAGTGGATACATGAACCTACAATTGTGAAAACTACCAAAAAGACAGAGAATAACAGGTTTGAGCCAGGATGGGGAAAAACTGGAACCCTCAAACACTGCTGGTAGAAATTAAAATGGTACTGCTCTTTGGAAAACAGTTTGGAAGTTCTTGGAAATATTAAAAATAGAGTTACTATATGGCTCAGCAATTGTACTCATAGGCATAGTATATCTAAGAGAAATGGAAACATGTCCACAAAAAACTTGCTCATCAATGTTCATAGCAGCATCAATCATAATCGTCCAAAAGTGGAAACATGCTATCATCTGATGAATGGATAAAATAATGTGGTATATCTATACAATGGAATATTATTCTGCAATAAAAACAAAGGAAGTACTGATACATGCTACAACACAAATGAATCCTGAAAATGTTATTAATACTAAGTGAAAAAAGTCACAAAAGACTACTTACTGTATGATTCAATTTCTAGGAAATGTCCAGAATGGGAAAATCTATAGATAAAGTAAATTAGTGGTTACCTAGAGATGGAAGGAAGGATTAGGAGTGATTACTAATGAGTATAGAGTCTCTTGGAAGTTGATGAAAACATTCAGTAGTGAAAGTTGCACAGCTCTGTGAATATACTAAAACTACTAAATTGTATATTCTAAACGTTAATAAACTATATAGAACCAAATACACCACACCCACAGATTAGTACATGTATAACTGGGGAACTTTTAATAGCATAGGTGGATTGTATCAATGCCAATACTTTAATTGTGATAATACGCTACCATCTTGCAAAACGTTGCCATTGGAGAAAACAGTAAAATTTACACAAAATTTCTTTGTATTATTTTTTGAAATTGTGTCTACAGAAGCTGCTGCAAAACTTCACATTCATCTACACACACTCACTCACCAGCCCTAGAGGAGCAACACTACCTTCCGCTTTTCTCCGTTTTCCAATCATGTGTGAGCCGTCTCGATGATCTAAGTTAGAACCCAGCTGGCACAGGATTATGGGACACATTGTCCTATCCTTCAGCCCCTCTGATACAGGGAGAGCATAAAAGATAGTATGGATGAAGGCCAAAATATATAAATAAATTATATTTATATATATTGATACATGTACACACATATGAATATAAATGTGAATTATAATACACACACACACACACACACACACACACACACACACATACACACACTAAATTTTTGGCACAATGTTTAAATGAAATCTGTTTGAAGTTACATATATAGTGCCTTAGCCTGTGTTCCCCCCAAGTAACATCTACAACAACATCTGTGACATGTGGGTGGTTTTCAGGAATAGGATCTCAGGAAGCAAAAATGCAGGAGTAGGAAGATCGAGCAGAGGACAAGGGAAAGAGAATATAAAGATGAAACATTGTGTTGGTCACTACAAGAGGAAACTGATTGCTCCATCTCTTTCTGAGAAGCCCAAGGAACAAAGGGCATGTCGATTTGGTCAAAAGTTTGAGCTGCACATGGTGAGCGGTTCTCTCCGACATGTCACACACTCACACCACTGTGTCAGAGAAGGAAGAGCACATGGTGTGAGCCCGAGGTGAGGCACTATTGGGTTACACAGTGGTTAAAGCCGATAGCCATGGCTGGTGCCGATGAGGAGGCTAGAAGTGGTGCACAAGAGGTATCTGTAAGTATAGGATGCTCCCAGCGATAGGAAGCGCATGTATTGGACTGAAAAACGTCTGGAAGGAAATTTAGTAACATACCAGTAGTGTTTCTCTCTGGGTTATATAATTATAGATAATGTTTGGTTTCCTTTTTTATAGTTCTTGTACATTCAAGTTTTCTACAGTTTCTATAATCATAAAATGCAATAAAAGTATTTTTAAGGAGCTGAGCTGTATGGTTTGAGGATTAATGTTTATACAAAGACCAGATGACCCAGATATAGGACTTTTCTCCTTGATGGAAAGCTGGACCCTTTGACCTCTCAGATCACAGGCTAGGACTCTCAATTCGACTGCAATGCCTAGAAAAAAAACAGGTACAAAGTAAGCACTCAACACAACACACATTTGCCAAAAGAAGGTATGTAGTAGCACAGGAAGAATTAGAAACTTCTGCTACCAGGAGCTCACAATCTCTCAGGGAACATAAAAAGAAGAAATTTTTAAAAAATTTTTATTGTTGAAAGTATTACCTATGTCCCTCTTTTCCCCCCATTGACCTCTTCTAGCCCACCTCCATTCCCGCCCCCCAACCCAGGCCTTCACCACCCTATTGTCTGTGTCCATGGGTTATGCATATATGCATACAAGTTCTTTGGTTGATCTCTTCCCACCCACCACCCTCCCCTGTGATCCCTCTGAGATTCCACAGTCTGTTCCATGCTTCTATGTTTCTGGATGTATTTTGTTCATCAATTTATTTTGTTCATTAGATTCGACATATGAATGAGATCATGTGATACTTGTCTTTCTCTGACTGGCTTATTTTGCTTAGCATAATACTCTCCAGATCCCTCCATGCTGTCTCAAAGGGTAAGAGATCCTTCAAAAAGCAGCAATTTTAAAAGATAGAGTTACCATATGACCCAGCAATTCCACTCCTAGTTATATACTCAAAAGAAATGAAAACATATATCCACACAAAAACTGGTATACCAGTGTTCACAGAAGCACCATTCAATGACCTAAAGGTAAAAACAACCCAATGTCTATCAACAGGCAAATGAATAAACAAAATGTGGTATATCTATATAACCCAATATTTTCAGCAATAATAGTGAAATACTGATACATGCTACATGGAGGAACCTTGAAAACGTTATGATAAGTGAAATAACTAGATACAAAAGGCCACATATTGTATTGCTTTTATTTGAAATATCCAGAATCAACAAACCCATAGAGAAAAACAAGTATTTAGTAGTTGCCAAGAACTGGGGGAAGAGAGGAATGGAGAGTGATTACATAATGGGTATGAGGGGATTTGGGAGTGTAATGAAAATGCTCTGGAATTAGAGAGTGGTGATGGTTGCACAATATTGTGAATATACTAAAAATCACAAATCATCCACTTTAAAGGCAACCTACTAACTGGGAGAAGATATTTGTCAATGATACATCTGATAAAGGGTTAATATAAAAAATATATAAAGAACTCATAAAACTCAATACCAAAAAAGTCAAACAATCTGATTTAAAAAATGGGCAGAAGACTTGAATAGACATTTCTTCCAACAGGACATACAGATGGCCAAGAGACACATGAAAAGATGCTCAATATCACTAACTCAGGGAAATGCAAATTAAGACCACAATGATATATGACTTCACCTGTCAGAATGACTATTATCAAAAGATAACTAAGAATAAGTATTGGTGAGAAAGTGAAGAAAAAGTACCCCTAGTGCACTGTTGGTAGGATTATAAATTGTTGCAACCACTATGGAAAACAGTATGGAGATTCCTCAAAAAATTAAAACTAAAACTACCATATGATTCAACAACCCCACTCCCAATAGTTACCTAAAGAAATCTAAAACACTAATTCAAAAGGATATGTGCACCACTATGTTTGTTGCAGCATTATTTACAATAGCCAAGATATGGAAGCAACCTAGGTTCCCATCAATAGAACTATGGATGAAGAGGATGTGGTACATATGTACTATGGATATGACTCAGCCATAAAAAAAGAATGAAATCCGGCCATGTGTGACAACATGGATGAACCCAGAGAATATTAGGCTAAGTGAAATAAGTCAGACAAAAACAAATACCATATGGTTTCACTCATATGCATAATCTAAAAATCAAAATAAACAAAACAAAACAGAAACAAACTCATAAGTACAGAGAAAAAACTGATGGTTGCCAGATGGGAAGGGAGTGGGGAGATGGACAAAAAAAGTGAAAGGGATTAAGAAGTACAAGTTACCAGTTACAAAAACAGTCAAAGAAATGTAAAGTACAGCATAGGAAATATAATCAATAACACTGTAATAACTACATAATGGTGTCAGATGAGTACTAGACTTATTGCAGTAATCACTTTATAAGTTATATAAATGTCTAATCACTATGTTGAATACCTGACACTAATATAATATTGTATGTCAACTATAGTTAAAAATTAAACTTTTTAGGAAGTCCTTAAAAAGGAAGATTTTGTTATGTGAATTTTATTTCAATTCAAAAGGATAGTAAACAGCCCTTGGTTACAATAATGTGTGGTATATAATGGTATTACAGTCTGGGGTCATTAGGGACAGCTGCATGGAGGTGAGAGTCTGAGTCTTCACAGAAGCAGGAGAACAGACATCCCAAAGATGCTGGGTAAATAATGTGGAATTGAATTCAACTATAAAATAGTCCAGGAGGAAGAGTCAGCAAGGGCATGAAGAGAGCAAGATGTAGGACGAGTCCTATGGATGATGAGGCAACATCTCAGGGTATGGGAGATTGTAACAGTGTGGGAGGGGGAGCAGATAAGGCACAAGAAAAGAAAATATTTGACATTCATATAAACATTTTACTCTGAGAAATCCTTCCCAGATAATGCTTTGTCCAATTTCTGTTGTTGTTCTTTCTAATTATAGAAATAATATAAAAGAAGACACTCTGGTGTCGTGGTTTAAAGATTCTGTGCCAGTTAGAGGTCATGCTGTGGGACCCCATGATTTTAGTGGCTTCCAACAGCAATTTCTAAATGCTGAAAAGTTCTCACTAATTCTGCATGCCCTCATGGATGGGCTGTGCCAGGCTCCATGTCATCTTCACTCTGGACCCCTGGCTAACTGAACTGCCTCTCCCTGAAACTGGCACCAGGGCAGAGAACAATCTCCGAAAGGGCATCTCTGCCGCTCTCCTCCCACGGGTCACAGTTAGTCACGTGGCCTTGCCCAAGGTCAATAGGGTGGGATGGGCCATCAAATATGGGTGACCAGAAAAACACTCTACCAACAGTTCCAACCCTGACCTGCCATACAATAGCTTTTGGCTAAGTTGTTCATATTCTCTGAGCTTCAGAGTCTTCATTTATTAAATGAGGATAATTAGGTCTACACCATGGAATTATTATGAGAATTAAATGAGATCATGTAAGCACAATGCTTGGTACAATGCGTGAAGCGTAGTAATTGCTCACTAAAAGGAACTTTTTGTTTTGTTTTGTTTTATTGCTTAAAGTATTACAAAGGGTATTACATATGTGTCCTTTTTTATTCTCCCGCCCTTGACAATCCCCTGGCCTCCCCTACCCCCCAGTGTCTTATGTCCATTGGTTATGCTTATATGCATGCATACAAGTCCTTCGGTTGATCTCTTACCCCCCTCCCTCCTGCCCCGCAACCCTCCCCGGCCTTCCCGCTGCAGTTTGACAATCTGTTTGAGGCAGCTCTGCCTCTGTATCTATTATTGTTCATAAGTTTATAATGGTCTCTATTATCCATGAATGAGTGAGATCATGTGGTATTTTTCCTTCATTGACTGGCTTATTTCACTTAGCATAATGCTCTCCAGTTCCATCCATGCCGTTGCAAATGGTAAGAGTTCCTTCTTTTTTACAGCAGCATAGTATTCCATCGTGTAGATGTACCACAGTTTTCTAATCCATTCATCTACTGATGGCACTTAGGCTGTTTCCAGATCTTAGCTATGGTGAATTGTGCCCCTATGAACATAGGGGTGCATATATCCTTTCTGATTGGTGTTTCTGGTTTCTTGGGATATATTCCTAGAAGTGGGATCACAGGGTCAAATGGGAGTTCCATTTTTAGTTTTTTGAGGAAACTCCATACTGTCTTCCATAGTGGCTGCACCAGTCTGCATTCCCACCAGCAGTGCACGAGTGTTCCTTTTTCTCCACATCCTCTCCAGCACTTGTCGTTTGTTGATTTGTTGATGATAGCCAGTCTGACAGGTGTGAGATGGTACCTCATTGTTGTTTTGATTTGTATCTCTCGGATGATTATTGACTTTGAGCATGTTTTCATATGTCTCTTGGCTTTCTGAATGTCCTCTTTTGAAAGGTGTCTATTTAGGTCCTTTGCCCATTTTTTGATTGGATTGTTTATCTTCCTTTTGTTAAGTTGTATGAGTTCCCTATAAATTTTGGAGATTAGGCCCTTATTAGATATGACATCGGCAAATATGTTTTCCCACACAGTGGGTTTTCTTGTTGTTTTGTTGATGGTTTCTTTTGCTGTGCAGAAGCTTTTTATTTTGATGTAGTCCCATTTGTTCATTTTCTCTTTAGTTTCAAGTGCCCTAGGAGCTGTATCAGTGAAGAAATTGCTTCAGCATATGTCTGAGATTTTGTTGCCTTTGGATTCTTCTAGAATTTTTATGGTTTCCCGTGTTACATTTAAGTCCTTTATCTATTTTGAGTTTATTTTTGTGTACAGTGTAAGTTGGTGGTCTAGTTTCATTTTCTTGCATATATCTGTCCAATTTTCCCAACACCATTTATTGAAGAGAATATCTTGGCTCCATTGTATGTTTTTGCCTCCTTTGTCAAATATTAATTGAGCATATAGGTTCGGGCCAATTTCTGGGCTCTCTATTCTATTCCATTGATCTATATGTCTGTTCTTGTGCCAGTACCAGGCAGTTTTGAGAACAGTGGCTTTGTAATACAGCTTGATATCTGGTATTGAGATCCCACCTACTTTGTTCTTTCTCAGGATTGCTGCAGCTATTCGGGGTCTTTTTTTATTCCAGATGAATTTTTGGAGAGTTCGTTCTAGATCTGTGAAGTAGGCCATTGGTATTTTAATGGGAAGTGCGTTGAATTTATCGATTGCTTTGGGTAGTATGGACATTTTAATGATGTTGATTCTACCAATCCATGAACACGGTATGTTCTTCCATCTGTTTATGTCTTCCTCTATCTCTTTTTTCAATGTCCTGTAGTTTTCTGAGTAGAGGTCTTTTACCTCTTTAGTTAAGTTTATTCCTAGGTAGCTTAATTTTTTTTGGTGCGATGGTAAATGGGATTGTTTTTATAATCTCTCTTTCTGAAAGTTCACTATTGGTGTATAGAAATGCCTCAGATTTCTTGGGGTTAATTTTGTATCCTGCTACATTGCCAAATTCATGTATTAAGTCTAGTAGTTTTTTGATGGAGTCTCTAGGGTTTTGTATGTATAATATCATGTCATCTGCAAATAAGGACAGTTTTACTTCCTCTTTTCCAATTTGGATGCCTTTTATTTCTTCTTCTTGTCTAATTGCAATGGCTAATACTTCCAGTACTATGTTGAACAGGAGTGGTGAGAGTGGGCATCCCTGTCTTGTTCCTAAAAGGAACTTTTTGCCACCAGATGACAAAAAGCTCCGTGAGGGCAGGGCTTCCTTTTACCAACTGTGTATCCCAAATCTAGCACATGCTTGGCATGCTGTCAGTACTTCAATAGCTGCTTGGTAAAGGAATGAATGAATGGGAAAATGAATCTATTCTCACTAAGGAACATTTAGACAGCACAGAAAAGTATTGAGGAGAAAATAAAATCAATGTACTCTTTTCAATCAATGGCCAATGCACAGGGAATGCACTGATGAGCAAGCTATGGTCCTTTACAATATACATTCTTTCTTGCCCATGCTCATACCTGATACAGAAACCAAAGCTTCAATGCACAGACTCTGCCTGTCTTTTGAGGACTGGATACTATTTCTGAATAACCTTTCTGGCTCAGCAGGGACCTGGCAATAAACGGTTCTTATGGAGCCTCGTGTCCGGACAGGCTGGTATACTACTAGACTGTGCTGGGAGCCTCCAGAGGTGAGAACAGTAAGAGAAAGGTGTTGGAAATTACTGCCCAACTTGGTCCTTCCTGGGATGAGGTCTCCAAAAAAAATGAAACCCCTCTCTGCCAGGATCCCATGTTTGTCATCCACTCAGGATAACAGAGAAGTTCTTTTTGAGATTTTTAAAAAATGTTATTTAGAGGCCCATAATGTAAATGTATACCAATAGATTTGAGAAAAAGGAAATGCAAATAAAAATCACAACGAAACCCCACCCTGTCTCAATAAAAAATTATATCTTCTTTTTCATTCTCTTTATTCAAATAAGTGAATTATATGTTAAATTTGCTTTTGTGATGTGAATATTTTCATTACTGGTAGACTCTATGATTAGCACGGCCAGTTATTATAAGGATTTACTTCAGGTAAGATAATGTCCTCAATAAATGCCCAGGCACTCACACACACAAACGCCCACACTATGTGTATGAGAAGAGAATATAGCTGTCTATTATAAGGGCTCCTCTAAGAAAGAAAAATCCTGCTTCTGTGTGGAGTAATTGATAGAAGCCACAGGGAAATGTTCCTCGGTTAAATGGAAGACTTCTCAAACAGACAGCTTTTAAAGACCCTTAACCCTGAGCTGAAAAGATAGGGGTAATAAATAGCCTGATTTAACTTGAAAAGCCCATCAGGCAATAGTTCCATTGTATTTAAGGGTCTTTCTGTTCCCTGAGGGTCTGGCAACAAATGTTTGAGCACCTGTGCTCTGCCTCCCACTCTGCCAGAAGTTATTAGGGACAATAGACTCAGGATCACAATCCTCCCTCGGAGGGGTTTACCCTCTACCTGCCAAACAATAGACACCCCTGGGAAGTTCAGTGGCATAGCCAACAATGACACTACAGCTCACAATGCCACAGGAGGAATGAAGTTAATTGCCAAGTAAGTGCCACAGCCAATCAGTGCAGAGGGGCGGATAAAATGTACCAAAGTTCATAGTGGCAGCTGCCTAATCTACAGATTTAGATCAATTCTGTTCTCAGCAAAACAGATTTTTCAGGTACCTTTCAGAAAAACCACCATCTAACTCTCAAGTCCCGGCCTCCACCTTAACACCAGTCCCCCCCCATACACACTCCCAACTCCACAATTCCACCCCACAAGAGGACCTCCTCTTACATACACACACATACACATGCACACACATACACACTATCTCTCTCTCACACACACACACACACTTACACATGCACATCCACACTCCCAATACTCTGTGGAGAAGAAGACTTTTCCATTAAATGGCTCCTGCACTGTGAATTGTGCCACTTCTGTATTTCTCTCCATTTTATTCCCCTTTGATCTGACCACCTGCTCATTGCTAACAGTCAAAAGCTTCCTTATAGGCTTTAGAACTTGGTTGGACAATCAAAACGCTGCACCTGGTCTCTTACAGGAAACAGGCAAGATTTGAGAGGGACTGAGAGAGACTCTGAGAAGATGGCCACTGTTCTTTAAATATTCAAAAGGAAAACGCAGGCTTGTCCTGTGTGAGCTCAAACGCTAGAAGTTAGTGTATAAGATCTGGCTCAACCTACAGCAAGACTTGTAAGTGAGACATCTTAGGAAGGGGTGAGCTCCTTGTCACCAGCAGAGCTCAAGCTAAGGAGTAACAAATGCCTGGCCAGGATGATCTAGGAGCCTGGCCTGAAAGGCCTTAAGGCCTCTTTCAATGCAGAGAGTCTCTTTGATTTGATCCCAGGAGTGCCTAGTGTTAGAGTAATAGGATAGTTGAATGAACAAAATTTCTGGGACAGAGTCATGAAGAACCGCAGGGGGGTCACGACCATTGGTGGGAAATGGAAGGATCTGAATAAGAGGTTTCACTCAGGAGATGACAAGAACTTAGTTCAGGCTTCAATTTGAAATGACCTTAAATGCCAAGATTAAAAAATATGAATTTTATCATAAAAGTTGTTTGTTACAAACTGGTAGCCAACTGTTGCCTTTTTACTTGAACTGCCCCTGTTTTATGGTATTTGGTCTGAATACAAGCAATTTAGAGCCAGTGCCTGGAACTCAGAAGACTTGACACAATTGTATTACCTGCCATCCACTGTGAGTGCTGCCAGAGATGATGATAAATCACTTAAGATTTTAAAATGGGAAAGTGGAATAACCACAATTGTAGGGGACTCACAATAGCAGGGACATGCAGCTTATATTTGAGGTCAGGCAGTCTAGAACTTTTCCCTGTGATAGACCAGACATGAGAAACTTGGGCCAAACCTGAAGAGTGAAAGTGGGAGAGGAAATGAAAATAGAGATGCAAGATGTGTCAGAAGGAAGAGGTGATGAGAGAGGAAAAGCATCTATAGAGAAAAAGCCTGTATTATGTTCAGTTCCCCATACACTCAAGATAAGCTGTGTAACTTAGGGAATCTAGAGAAAGATACAAATTGACTGTACCTTCACGACGCCCACCAGTCAATCAGGAGTGAGTATGCAAATTAACCCAACAAAGAAGACAGGTTAATTTGCATACACAGGCGCTGAGTGGCAGGGCGAAAAAGCAGGCATTTTGCATCACCCCAGCCACTCAGGGCCTCTGGGCAGCATGGGAAGGCAGAAAGGCAGCTCCGACCATAGGGAAGGCGGTGCCAGCAGCCAGGGGAAGTAAGGCCCATTCTTGTACGAATCTTCGTGCATTGGGCCTCTAGTGTTATATAACAGCTCTGTCACTTTATTTTCCTAAGGTACACAATGGGGATAAAATTGTCTATCTTGCAGTGTTGTTTTAAGAATTTGTAATACATTATATAAACCTACATAAAGTTCCTAGCACAGGCCCTGCCAAACAGTAAAGCATTGTATAAATGATAGAAAATTTTACTGCATAAGATTATTAAAATAAAACTGTGTGACTATGCATATGTGTGTGATCTATTGACAGATTGGAAGTAGAAGTCCAAAACTACTAATTGTAATAAAAATTTGAGATGCAAATTTGAGATAAAGATGACTAGCTAAGTCTTTTTGAATCTGGAAACAAATTGTTCACAGGATACATCCAAGTATAATTTCCTAGCTTAAAACTAACAATAGGCACATACAGGTGGGAAAAAGTTGGACCAAAGCTTCAGATTAATTGGGGAAGTTTTGGGCAGCATGTAACCAAACACTCAATGAGCTTAAAGGATAAAGAAAACAGATTAGCTCCACAATGGGAAGCCCAGAGGTGGGACAGATTGGGGTTATTTATTTCAAGGGCTCTGCAATGTCCTGAGGGATTCTGGTTCTTTCCATCTGTCTCCCCGAAGCCTAAACATGTCGGCATACCTGTAGACCTGCTAGTCTCATGGCCACAGCCATTTCAGAGTTTACATCAAGACATGACAATGAGGTTACCCTTCCTGAGAGGAAACATTTACTAAATAGCCCCCAAATTGTCTAGAATTTAGGATAAATTCTTCTCCCTAAACTGAACATTGACCAGAAGAATTGGACTCCTCCCTTTGGCTTAGATTAATCCAATTCACCCAAGTCAGGAAGGGGAGGTTGGACACTCCCATGAAATACTAGAATGGCTACAGGGCACTGGTGGCACCATCTGGCATCGCTGGCTGAATCTTGGGGTCCAAGGCCTTAGGGCCCTGGCTCTTGCTGAACCCTTTTTACTGTCACATGGCTCCTGCAGAAGACAGCTGCCTTCCGGCTGCTGACCCCTTCCACGTCCTTTCTAGCATCTGGGTTTTTGTGTCCTTCTAGGTGGCAGCTGTACCTCACTTCCTCCAGGCACCCAGACTGGAGTCATCACCATGTTCCTGAAACAGTTCAATGGAGCAAGGCGACGGTGGTGGCTGTTTCTCCCTTCCCAGCACCACCTGCAGCAGCCCCCACTCTGGCAAGGTCTTTGCAAAACCAGGATGGATTGGATCAGTTATACGAACTGCCTGATTCCCTCTCCACCCAATGAGTCACACAACAGGCAGGGAGCTAGAATGGCTGGTTGGTTAGCAGATGGTGGCAAGGGGTGGCTGGCAGATGGTAGAAGGTTGCCCAGTTGCCAAGAGAAACAATAAACACTAGTCCTAGCAGAGCATAAGCCTTTTGTCTTCTTGATCCACATGACAAACTCACTTACAATCAGCATATGATTCCTCTCCTTTCCTGCGGTCCTTGTTTATGACTGACCGGGAGGTGGCATCATAGCCTTGGACAACATAGCTGGCCACCTGCAGGTCTCTGGATGGGGCAAACGGGAGGAACCCAGATGAACTTGGAACCCTCACCTTACTCTCACTGAACAGGAAACTCATAACAAGCCAATCTGAAATTGGCCGGAAAAGACCATTAACCCACCTCCCTGTGTCTTGCAAGGTCTGAACCTAAGTCATTTCAGAACAACAACGTTATCTTATAACATTCATGAAAACACCACAAACTTCCATGGACTCCCTTGGTAAGAGACACACCACCAGTGAGACAATTTCTTTTAAAAGTTTACCCTGCTGGCTCCGAAGCATTTCATAAGTGGTACCTCAAGAAAATTATTCATCGTTTTCCCTAGACTGGGCCCACGTTTTTTAAATTATTGCTTTATAAACAACGTTTCCAGCAATAATTAATTTCCTCTCCCATCTTATATTGCAAAAAGTCATATTTAACCAGGCATGTAATAAAAAACAGAAGTGGCTACCACACAATTTCTACTAATCATGTTTGGGGGGAGGTGCTTAAATGTTTTAATTTTTACATTAAAATGCTTTTTATTTTAATTGAAGTATCACATGCTATAGAAAAACATCTGTATCAAAAGTGTATTGCTCAGTTAATCTTCACAAAATGAACATACCCACATAACCAGCACCCAGATCCAAAAACAGAACAGCATCAGCGCCTTTGGTTCTCGCCATCCCCACCTTCCCTCCAGTCCCTCTGCATCACCACCCCTGACTTCTAGCCGCACAGAGTAGTTCCCTGTCTTTGGACTTGATATAAATGGTTCTTACAGTATATATTGTCTCTAGCTACTTTCCGTTCACATTAGCTAAGATCCATTCTACACAGTTAACGATCATGCTCAGTGCCTAGTGCATAGTCTATTGTAGGAATATACTACAATTTGTTTAACAGCTTTACTATTGATGGGTGTCTGGTTAATTTCCAGGTGTGGGCTATTTCTTATGCAGCACTGCTTTGAAGATTCTGGCACCTGTTTGGAGGGAATTTAAGCATTTCTGTATCTAGTACCCATATCTCGTAGTCACTGGGCCCTGGGATATGTGTGTATTCAGCTTTTTTTGTATTCTCCCAAAGCAGATCCACTGGACATTAGAGATTTTTTAAATGTGGACAATAGTGTATGGACCTCACTACTCCTTTCATGTTCTTAAAGGTCTAAGGACATCAGTTAGGAATTCCAATTAAAAGAAATATATTGTCTTGTTCTGTCCTCAATGAAAAGATAGCACTTACTCCTTATAAAATGTACCTCAATTATTTTGACCTGTGATGAAACAGACTCTCAGCCCTGTTACCTTGGGCCGTAAAACCTCTCCTTACAGGTAATGCCCAGCTGAGGCCTTTGTGCTCACCTGTGGCCTCTTTGAATGATGAGGACCCTCAGGCTCAGAGCATTAGATCAGTGGTTCTCAACCTTGGCTGCACATTAGAATCACCTGGGAATCTTTTTAAAATCCTGATTTCTGGGCCTCATCCTCCGGAAATTCGGTTTCTTTGTTATGGGGTGAGGCCACAACGTTAGTAACAAAGAAGAATTTCCAGAGGATGAGGGCCCAGAAATCAGGATTTTAAAAAGATTCCCAGGTGGATTCTAATGTGCAGCCGCGGTTGAGAACCACTGCGTTAAATGATCACGGTGTGGGCTGAGGGTAGTCTCAGAACCACGTCCTCTCTCTTCAGTGTCAGGTAGAAAGGGAGGCAGAGCAGAGTGAGAAAAGCACACACGTTGGGGTAGAGAGGCTGTGATCTGGACACTGATTTGACAACTCTCTGGGGTAACCTGGGACATGGGACTAACGAGAACAGTTGTCTGATTCCCCCCATGAACTTATGATCAGCTTGCATTTCTAAACCCAGCACTTTCTTTCCTGTTGTTGAAAGAGGCTCTTAGAATAAAGTCGAAATGCCTTACCTGCACAACTGGTTTCTCCTGACCTTATCTCCTTCCACTGGGTCCTCTTTCTTCCCTCAAACACAGCAAGTGTGTTGTCTGTTCAGAGCCTTTGCACCTGCTGTTCCCTCTGTTCTAGGTGCTCTGTTCCTTTATCTCCACATACTTGCCTCTCGTGGTCAGGTCTCAGCTTAAATGTGACCCCCTTTGGAGTGCCCTTCACTGGCCAACTCATAAAGCACACCACCACCACCTTTCACTATCCCGTTAGCCTAGTGTTCTTCACAGCATGTCATTGTGTGACATCATCTATTGTCTTCCACAACTAGAATGAAGGGCCCATAAGGGCAGTGACAATGTTTCTTACTCATTGCTATTTCCTCAGCACCTAGAATAGTCCCCAGCACATACTAAGTGCTCAATAAATGTTTGAGAAATGAATGGTTGCAGTCCAAGTGAAGGAGTGTGGCAGCCCAGATTCAGCTAACATTGATTGCCTTGGGGGGTAGGAGGGAGGGATGCCCAGGTGCATTCACCATAGTTCCAAACCCTTTCTGAGCTCTGGGTATCTCTTATTTCTATAAATCAATGTCGTAAACTTTCTGTTCTGCACAAACTCGCACTAATGCCTTCATTAATG
This sequence comes from Myotis lucifugus, assembly GCF_000147115.1. NCBI lineage: Eukaryota > Metazoa > Chordata > Mammalia > Chiroptera > Vespertilionidae > Myotis > Myotis lucifugus. The sequence goes on from NW_005871360.1 coordinate 117,787, forward strand.
AATTGAATGTCACCAAGTCCTAGAAGACTTTGCCTTGTCAAAATTGAAAACTGTTGGCTGTGGTCAATGCACACCTGGTGCCTGAAGGCTCTGCAAGACTGAAATGCTGTCCCTTGCAGCTTCTCGGGCCCTCACAGCAGAGCGAGACACAATCAATGGCGAAGCAGGGCTGTCCGCCCAGCGCGGTGAAGGCAAGAGGCAATGGTCGGCTCCCTGCCCCACATGTCCACCCGCAGCAGCTTTCAGTGACTCCCACCACTTTGTAGGGAGAAGAAGGAGCTTTGTTAGAAGTCCTCAGACTTACAAACACTATGTATAGTGGTTTTGCCTTTTTCTGGAAGTGTGAGTTCCATGGGTATCAACTAACTTGCTTTTGCTTTGCTAATGGCAGTGCTGGTCAATACTTGTAGGAGGTCCAGACACAATGCAAAATAATGATGCTGAGAAGCTATAACATTCTCCAAACAAAACACTTCAATACATAGGTTTCGTCTGACAGAGAAGGAACCGCAATAATGTAATCAACTATAATAGACCAGAGACTTGTAAAGCTGGCCTGGCCCATGCCCTTTGAGCTGACATAAAAATGGGCCTCAAATACCCTCTATTATTCACAGTTTCGATCCTAAAGCTCCTATTCCCATCAATAAACCAGAACCCAAGGACCCCTGATCCCACAGGCTCTGATGGTAGAATCTCTCCCGTCAGAGCACACCTGGCCTCCCCTCTTGAGTAAGTGCACTGCCATAAGCTCTCATGCCTGTGTTATCTCAGGCCCAGGTAAGGAACCCAACAGATCAGGATCCGTCCGTGCCCACGCTCCCACTGAACCAGCTGTTCACCACCCTTGGCTAAGAGCGTGATGCAGGTTGCCGCAGCCCTGAGGTCAGGCTCCTAGTGGTGACTCCACGTGCCCTGCTGGGCACCAGAAGCACTGGGTAAGATCTTTGCTGTGTCCTTTGGCCAGTGTGGACGCATAGAGACTGCATTCCCTGACTAGCATTCTCACGTGGGTTTCACCTCAAACACTCCCAGTGGGGTGGGAGGTGGGGCTGGCCCAGTGGCTGGAAGCAGCACAGGCATGAAGAGCTGAGGTATGGGGGCTCCTGGAGCCCCTGGGGAAAGCCTCGCCTCTGACAGAGCTTCAATGTGCTCAGTTGGTCGGAGATCACACAGAAGGAATGGTAAAGCCAAAAAGCAACAATGAGGACACCAGGAATGAACCCTGGAATTGGCACAGCAATTAGTGTGGTCACACTGGTGAGCCCTTTGGAGTCCCAGCTGCCTCTTAAGTGACAGTGACTGTTTAATGGTTCTTTCGCAACCTCTGCTACATAAACCTTTGATTATATCCACTTTCCAGGGTCATGCTCACACTGTTTTTATTGCATAGTGTTCACTCGGTGACCTGAAAGGAATCCAAGTCAGAGACTATAAAACAAATTATATGCAGCCCACAGATGAGGAATTTTTAAATCTGAATTGTCTGCCAATATTTTGACATTGAGAAATTGCACATAAAATCCATATTTTCAATCTCTTTTGAGAAATTCTAAGATCTGACAAAAGTGAGGTAAGTAGCAGTCTCCTCTTCAGAGAGGCCACAGGCTCTAGGTTCATTGCCATCCACCTGGCATGAGTCCTCATGTAAGCAGCTGGCCCGGCAGGATTTGAGTTTGAGATCCCTGGACTTGGTACTTAGTTCACCCAACAATGTGTGTTTGTGGAGTGGGATCTGGGGTAGCAGTAATTGTGGAATGGCTGAGGTCATTGCTATTGTCCTTGTCATTGTTGAGGGTTTTTGGTGGAAGGTTCTCTGTGGTACAGAGTCCATTTCAGGGAGACAACATAGACACAGATCTTCGCTGTGGGAACTTTAAACCAACAGAAAGATCAATTCAGGTGGATTCTGTAAGACACTGCAAAACTCAAAGTGACAGTGATTGATGGGAGATAGGAACAGAGACTCCATAAAGACAGCGGGAGATCATAAATGGCGGTTCATTGCTCACTGTCACATAGGGGAGGAGAGCTTCAGTCTACCACCTCAGATCTCAGATGGACTGATAGAGCCAGCCCCCAACCTCGATTTTACTTGTCGAGTCCTGGGCTATCCATAAAGAGGAGAATTTCTGGCTTCAAAGCCTGACCTTATGTCGACTCAGAATGTCCCTAAGAGGGGACATGAGCACTTAGTATGTGCTGGCATTGAGTGAGGTACTCCTCCTACACCGGTTCATAGGAGAGGCAGATAGTGTAGATGTGAGTAGGCTTGTAGTTGGCTGGTTGGATTCAATTGCTGGCTCTATGCCTTACAAGCTGTCTGAACTTGGATATCTAAGCTCTTTAACATTTTATTTTCCCCAACTATCAAGAGAGAAATTAATGGTACCTACCATATCATTGTTAGGATTAAATTAAAAGGTTTAGCATAGTAGCCACCTTATAGTAAATACACTACTTGTATTACTACTACTACTTACTACTGAGCCTCCTTTCATCAGGTGATGAAACAAAGTCAAAAAGAATAAGCAACTTGCTCCAAATTATCATATAAGGTTACTCTGCCTGAGACTATCAGTGGTTCTGGCACCTTCCTTCCAGTGATGTCTCAGGGTTGCCTGGACGAATAGTAGAGATCCTACTTTCAAAGTGCAGCACTAAATCATCCTGGTTTCTAGAACTCTTTTTCCTCTAAATCCCATTGTTCTATCCATCAATGAAGCCATTTTCCATGCACAGGTTAAGCCCAATTCTCCGTGGAAAGACAATGTCATCCATCGCAGGCACAAGCCATGCTTAACAGCGAATGGCAGGGCAGACTCATCAGCAAAGCCGCCTGGATCCCAGCCAGTTCTCCCACATGGAAGGCGCACGCACTGCCACTCAACCCCACTGCCCTGGACGTTCTCCAGGAATGAGTGACAGGTCCCGCCATGTGGGCAGGCAAAGGCGTGGGGGTGGTTAGAGATTGTATGGGAGATGAATGAAACACATTGGGGATGAGCAAAAGCCAAACAGATGGCAAGGCCCTCGCTGCGGGTGGCTAAGGGACCACAGCAGCAAGCTGGCCAAGTGGGCATATGTATGGCTGAAAGAACCAGGAGAGGGACAAAGAAGTGGAGTCCCAGAGGCACCAGCTTAGCAAAGAACAACCACAGCCAGGAAACGAAAGATGTTCATGGACTAGTGAAGAATCAAACCTCAGTGGCATGAGGGTCTTGGGATTGATGGTGAGGGGATATGGGGTAGAAGTGGAATAATCAGGAACACAGAGCAGGCAGCAGTGGAGACCAGCAGCCGGAAGCCAGGCTGGCCAGATCTAAAACTCAGAAGCAAGGGACCCCTAACACAGGGATGGTGGGCAAAGTTAGGGTTTCTAAATGGACTAATACCAAGAGGTCTTCTGATGTCTCAACAAGGGTAAGGGACCCATTGCCTTTCTATTGGCATTAGTCACCACCCCACTTCTCAGAGATAGCCATTGTTAATGGACATATGCACACATATACAAACAGACATATGTGTGCATATACACACATATATACAGGAGTGGGCAAAAGTGGGTTCACACTTTGAGTACACAAAACACAGAGTTTATTCTTGTATTATTACTTATTAACTATTTTATTATTTATTTTTATTGCAACAGTAAACCTACTTTTGCCTACCCCTGAATTCTCAGGTATTCAAGATGGCATTAGACTGTATGTACGTTGACCTGTATTTTTTCCACCCAACTAGATCCAGGACATCTTTCAATGTCAATGAAGTTACTGCTGCATGATAACTTTAGTGGCCTTGTATTCCATCATGTATATGGTGGAAACCTACTAAGGGCATGTACGGTTTTTCATGATTAGAAACAATACCATAATTATCCTTGGGATTAATTCCTTGATGTAGAATTGGTAAATCAAAGGGCATGAGCATTTTTTAATCTTTTATTACATAAGAAAAAAAAAGGCGAACCTTGACCAGGTGGTTCAGTTGGTTGGAGCATTACCCCATATACCAAAAGGTTGCAGTTTCGATCCTTGGTCAGAACGCTCATGAGAGGCAGCCAATCAATGTTTCTCTCTCATATCAACATTTCTCTCTCTCTCTCTCTCTCTCTCTCTCTCTCTCTCTCTCTCTCTCCCTCTCTCTCCCCTCTCTCTCTCCCTTCCTCTCTCTAAAATCAATAAACATATCCTCGGGTGAGAATCAAAAAAAAAGGCGAAAGACTGCACCAATTTACCACTCACCAACAGTACAAAAGTGCAGTTTTCTCCACACTCTTTGGAGTATGATTATTATTACTACTAGATATTATTATGTCTTTTCCATTTTGCTAAGTAAAGAATGCTATGTCATTTACTTATTAAAGAAACTGAGCATTTTTATGAGTGCATTCATAACGCCTAAGCACAGGCTTGATCCCCTACAGAAAGATGGCTTTGAAGGGGGTGAGACCAGTGGACCGGCTGCTCAGATCTGGCCTCAGAGGGAGATTCCTTCTTCACACCTGCATGTTCCATCAGGGGTCCGAGGGGCTGCGCCTCAGCTTTGCAGCTGCAAACCTGACTCCTGTTCACTCAAGTGTGTTCTGGCTCTGGAAACACATATTTGCTAAGAGAATCCACAGGAGAATGGTTGTCAAACCAGGATGCTCATTTATCAGCTTACAATAAAGAAACACAATCTTTCCAACAGTGGGAAAATTCATGCCCAATAGCTACGACACTCCCTTCTGGAAAACTGAAGGTTATGTGATGAATAAAAACTTGTTCCCAGAGACAGAGAGGAGCAGCAAGAGGGCATTTCTAGAGACCAGAATAAACCTGCAGCCTGGGTCAGGGTCCTACCCCCGGGGGATTCTCCACTCTTGAGGAGAGGTGTTCTCACCAAGCCCATCCAGAGACCCACTCCCCCCACAGGCATGGCCAGGAGAGGGGACTGTGGCCGTGGACGACTAACAACTTCAGAGTCAGTCACCTGCCGCTCTAACTTACGTTCATCAGCCACACCTGCCCATGGTCACAAAATCAGTATCCTCCATTAACTCTCTATTCGAAGCTTCTGGACCAATCAATCAATTCTCTTTCTCTTTCTCTCTGTTTTCTCATACAATGGTACAAATGTTTTCTATTTTGCTTTATGTGCCACGCCAGCACAAGGGTGAACCTGAGTGGGGGCGGTGAAGGATTGAGAAAAGACAGACAAGAGCCACGGTTCTCAACCTGTGGGTCGAGACCCCTTTGGCAGTCAAACGACCCTTTCACAGGGGTCACCTAAGACCATGCTGCATATCAGATATTTACATTACAATTCATAACAGTAGCAACATTACATTTATGAAGTAGCAACGAAAATAATTTTATGGTTGGGTCACAACATGAGGAACTGTATTTAAAGGGCCAGAAGGTTGAGAACCACTGGACAAGAGAATGAAAGCTGGGTCTGGTTGGGACGCTGCTTCTCTGATGGAGAGACAGCAACAGCGCCCACAAGCCGTGTCTTTATTTTATAGCCAGATTCCATGAGGCAAATTAAGGGCGTGGTCAAGATGTTTACAGCATTCTCATGAGTTTTGATCCTACTCAACTACACGCACCTGAATTCTATCAAGCCCAATCACTCAGGCACTTGGGGCCACGTGTTCGGACCATAGGTTCAAGCTTACAACTATAGCTGTTGGCTGTAATTGTGCTGGGAGGGCTTTGCCCTCCAAGCTGGGACTTGCATGTGGCAATGAGAGGACTGTCCAAGGCTTGAACCTGTCCAAACACTGTAGCCCAGTGGTTCTCAGCCTTGGCTGCACATTAGAATCACCTGGGAATCTTTTTAAAATCCTGATTTCTGGGCCTCACCCTCCAGAAATTCTGTTTCTTTGTTATGGGGTGAGGCCACAACATTAGTAACAAAGAAACAGAATTTCCGGAGGATGAGGCCCAGAAATCAGGATTTTAAAGAGATTCCCAGGTGATTCTAATGTGCAGCCAAGGTTGAGAAACCACTGCTGAGTGTAGCCGCTCTCCACAGCTTTAGACTTATTTGGCTGCATGAATCCATGTTTTGCCTTCTCAGCCTGTACCTGCCTGAGACACCCACTGGCTCTCACATTGGGATGTATGTATCCCAGAGGATTCACCAGGGCTTGACTTACACTTGGAGCCAGAGGGTAAACAGCTTATCTGAGAAAACTCATTTTTAAAAAATGTTACATAATTGAAAACATCTCTAAAGTATGGAGAACATATACTATGTAGAAGAAGAAAAAAATGTAGAAGTTCATATCAAATATGATTTTGAAAAAAATGAGACTCAAAAAATTCCAAGTTGCCCACTGTATCTGGTTTAAGCTCTAAGGAGTCCCCACCGTCCCTGCCCACTCCCCACCATGGGAGGGCTCTGCATTGAGCTTTTCTGCCTCTTAAGAGCACTTTGGCAGGAAAGCTTAGCGAGCGCTAATAACCCATTAGGAAGGTGAAGAACAAAGTCAGATAGAACGGGGTTCAGATGGACCTAGCTTGGAAAACAGCAACCCCTGTACTAGTTGGGTGCCTTCCACTAAGTTATTTAAACCTCTAAGCCTCAGTTTCCTTGTTTGCTGAATGGGACAATAATACAATAATTGACAGACTTTTTGTTATCAGGAAAGTCTATACATTTTGCAAAAAAAATTATCTTAAAAATTTATCTATAACCAATCTCAGCTTAGCTGTGGGGCTTCCATTTCTGCTGATAGTAGAAAACTTAATCTTTCAGTATAAACTGGATTTTTCTAATGCAAGACTTTCTTAGGGACTAAATTTTGACTTAATTTTCAAAGGTTCACTCCTCAAACTTCCCCATCCCTGGGAGGTACAAGGGGTTTCTTCACGGTTCAGGATGGAGCAGGCGAGTCAGCGCCACTACTGGAGCTCACATCTCTTCTGGTGCACGTGCGGGAAGTGTGTGTGCCAGCCAGAGCCACCGCCTGGGCCAGAGCGGGAGGCGGCAGTCGCTGCTCTGTGCTTGGGTTGATCTAACCTTGGTGGTGCCCGCGACTATGCCTTGTTTTGGGGGAAGGGGAAGTGAAGCTCTCTATGGCAGCATCAGCTGTCTCCCAGCCGCCCGATGTGCAGACCCTCAAAGGGGCAGCTAAGGCTCTCTGTGGCTGCCACCAGGGAACATGCCCCACTGGGGTGTCCTTCTTGGTATGTCTGCTGTCACTCAGCCAAGCACCTCCCCAGGCAGCCCACTGGCTCTCCCTCCTGGGCTGATGCTCACACTTTCTCCACTCAAGGAGCAGAGGTGGAGGAGGGGAAGGTAGGGGGGTGGGTATCTTTGTGAAGCCTAGTGGACATTCTCTCAAGGGTAGGAACAGTTAGAATTCAGGACCACTCAGCTGTTCATGAAGCAACATCCTGGTTTATCTTCTGCTGCTGTGTTTCCCTGTAATCAACCTCTCACTCGGAGGAACGTGTCCAGGCAGGATGTAGGACCTTCGAGGTCGGCTCTGAGCCACAGGCTATTCGTATAGCAGTGGCTCATCTAACAAACGTTGCCATGTGTTCCCAGTCCAGGAAGAGTGCAATAGACAACATTAAACAGAAGTCTTGGTGATCAAATATGAAATAGTCTACTGACACACAAAAAGGCAGACGGAGAACTTATAAACTTGAAACATATACAAATCATGACTTAAAATGACACATCTCTAAGTATCATGAGAATTAAGTGATGTTGAACTCCTGGAGAATATAAGTGATATATAAGTGCTAAACAATTTACATTTGCTGAACCACTTAGGGTACTTACTGAAATACCATGCAATGCTGATATTCTAGATAACTAATCCCCCCCAAAAAGCAAATCGCTTTCAAAGTGGCTTGACAAATGACAAGGAAATAGCCGTTTTATGAATCTGATACTGCTGTTTTGTGTGACGATGGAACAAATATTAAAAGAAAAAATCTATCAATATCTCCAAGATAATATTATAGTGTCTGGGTAGTTGCACTGGCTTCTGAAGAAGCCATACCAAAATCGCGGCTCCCCCTAAAGGTACTGGCAGAAATGTGTTGGCTATTTCAGTGAACGTTACATGAACACAGATACTGGAATATCCTAAATGTTGGGAATAAGGTCACTCACCTCACTTACTATCTCACCTGTGTCCTCTATCTTTTTTTAAATACATTTGTATTGATTTCAGAGAGGAAAGGAGAGGGAGAAGAAGAGGGAGAGGGAGAGGGAGAGGGAGAGAGAGAGACATCAATGATGAGAGAAAAGCATTGATTGGTTGCCTCCTGCGCATCCCCCACTGGGGATCGAGCTTGCAACCAGGACATGGGCCCTGACCAGGAATCGAACCATGACCTCCCAGTTCATAGGTCAATACTCAACCATTGAGCCATGCCAGCTGGGCTGTATCCTCTACCTTGATAGCTAGCACCATTGCTGGAACTCTCCCAGTTCTCTCCCTGACCTCAGCATCCTGTACTCCTTCTTAGTCTTCAAATGTCAAGTCCAACAAGTTACCAAGACCCAGGGTCATGGCTCCACTCCCCATTGGCTGAGAGGTGCTCCTGGGATGATAGCTCCCTGCACTTCCAGGCTGGTGGGCATTGGGGAAGGCCCTGAGGCAGAGGAGAAGGAGGGCCTCTAAGCATCCTCCAAGCTGCAGCTGAAATCACAGGTAGACCCAGGTATGTGACAAGGGCACCCAAACATCTGCTCCATCAGTTACACTACTCAACGGGGGCCACGGAGCAGAAAGATGATGAAATGAACATTAAATGGAGAGGGGGTTAGGGACCAGAGAAGGATGGAGTAAAAAAAGAAAGAAAGGCAGAACAGGGACATGAAAAGGGAAGAGAAGGAGTCCAGAAGCCAAGTGAGAGGGAACAGTTAGGATCCAGGGAAAGCTCAATTCACCTCATCGGGGGAAGAGGTTGAATAGCAGATTTTCAGACGAATAGGACAGTGCCACTTATTGGAATAGCATCAGGAGCTCTTAGAGGTGAGCACACTGTGCAGATAATGGAGGTGGGAGACAGGAGGGTATATGAAACATAGTTAAGAAAATTAGAAAAAAAATGACACTGGGTTTTACCCCAAAATATGGTCACATTCTGAACAGAAGGATCTGAGAACTTGAAATTTGAAATTTGCAACTTCAAGGAAGAATCATCAAAGACAATTACCTGGCCCAGAGTCCCACAGTGATTTGCAACCTCTACTGCTGGAAAAGTGTGCTCCCTGCACTGGTCTGAGATTTCTAACATAATGTCATTGGAGGGTGCGAGTGGGGAAGAGAACTGGCACTTAGAAAGCCTCTCTTCTCCAAAATGACCTTTCTCACCAGCTCACTGATACCTCCAATGCCACCAAGTTTTGTATTTGGTAGAAGGAAAGGTGAGAATGACAGTTATTGAGTGCCTGTCCTGTGCCAGTTTCATGCCATGGGATTTACATACATGACCTCATCTGCACTTCATGATATCCTCTGAGGTAAAGATGTTTAATCCCCATTTTCCAGATGAGAAAATTAAAGCTGGGAGTGATTCAGAA
>NW_005871360.1:127426-205194 GCF_000147115.1 Myotis lucifugus
TAATTATAGTAGTAATAATATCAAAAACACTTCTAAGACCAATAAGCTAAAAGAGGCAGAGCCTCCACTCAAGCTATATCTTTTGGCACCAAAGTCCCCCATCTTTACCCTACACCAGTGGTAGGCAAACTGGGGCTCGCGAGCCACATGCGGCTCTTTGTCCCCTTGAGTGTGGCTACGAAGTTTCAATCGCACTGTATGTGCGTGCCCGCATGTGGTATTTTGTGGAAGAGCCACACTCAAGGGGCCACAGTTTGCCGACCACTGCCCTACACCGTGCTGCGTCTATTTTACTTAACACTTTATCTCTTGGTAAAAAGGTCATCTCCCCTAAAAAGAATCACACAGGTTTAGATGTCACTAACTTTGCCCATTCATTCAATGCACATCTATTGAGTATTTTGTTGGATTCATTCATTCACTGGGTATATACTGATTCCAACTGTGTGCCAGGCACTGTGCTCGCACTGAGACACATCAGCAAAGCACCCAGATGTGACCCCTTGCCCTGATGGGAGAAGGGGACACAAAACAATTAAATAAAATAATTACAAGTTGTAATTGTGGAATGTGCTGTGAAGGAAATATGAAGGAGGTTGGGACAGAGAATAGTAGGGGAAGGGTGGCCCACATTAGAAGATGACATTCAGGACAAGTGCTAAAGAATAAGAGGGGCAGCCATGGGAGCTGAGAGAGGGGATTCCAGGCAGCAGGAACAACCCATGAAAAGATCCAGAGCATAAAACAAGCTTGGAGAAGGCTCATCGAACTGGACAAAGGTGGGTGTAATACATGGGTATGCAGGATGCTTGAGAAACAGGCAGGGCCAAATCCTGCAGGGCCTTGTAGGTTCTCTGGGACTCAGGGTGTCATCTACATGCAAAGGGAGCCAAGACAGATTTCAATTATAGAAGGGATGTGACCCAATTATTTCTTTAAAGATTTCTCTGGCTGCACATGGACAATGGACTGTTGGGGGCCACTGGTAGAGACAGAGAGAACAGGTAGGAGGCTGCTGCAGTATTCCAGGAAAGAGACAAAGAGGCCTGGGTTAGGGGGATGGTATATGGTGGAGAGAAGTAGCTGGATCGGAGGTCTTCTGGAGTTTGCACCAAAAGGAGTTGCTAAGAGATCATATATGAGAGGTAAAGAAGAAAGTGACTACTGGGTTTCTGCTGAAGAAATTAGATAGATAGTGGAGCCATATATTCAGATTTTTTTGATAAGGGAAGAAAGAGAATAGTTTTGATTTTGAACTCTTAGTTTCTTTTGATTTCTGAAATTCAACTTGTCTATGAGACATCCATGTGGAAATATCTAGTAAAAACATAGCTATGTGAGTCTGGGACTCAGAAGAGAGGGCAGTTCAGGAGATGCCAGTTTTGCAGTTGGTAGAATAAATAAAGAGAGGAAAAGACCAAGGAAGAAGTTGATGCTTAGAGGTCTGGTGGAGGAGGAAGATACAGCTCAGAAAGATGGGGAGGAGCAGCCAGTGAGGTCTGAGTCCAAACAGGAGACGATGGTGTCAAGAAGAGAAACCATCTTAAAAACCATTCTAAAATTGCTGAGAGATAAAGAAAGATATGAGAGTAAAAAGGGTAAATAAGATACAATTCTCATCCCAGAGGAGTTCACAGTCCGATGAGAAAGACTGATATAACTGATAAAGGAATAAAAGGCTAGGGTAACATTTATTGAACACTTACTCTGGAACAGGAACTACGCTAAGTGATTTATACACATTATCATCGAAGCCCACAGTGAAAAAGGAATCATTATCCTCACTTTACAAATGAAGAAACTAAGTCCTAGAGTTTGTAGCCCCCGAAGGTCAGAGAGCTAGTAAGGGGGAGAGTCAGGATTTAAAGGTAGACAGTGTGAATCCCAAGGTTGCAGACACGAACATGTTGCTCATTCCCTATTAATAACTCTCCTAGGCTCTTTCCTGCCTAAATGGTTCCTCTCCCTTATTCCCAGACATGTCCTTGCTCAGAACCTAGGACATCTCTTCTCCCTGCAGTGACCTTGTTCAACATGGTGCTGATGCTCAAGGAGGCAGCCCCAGCATTAGGGTTCATTGAGGTTTTAGGATCCCTCCACCCCCTCACAGCTACAAGGTCAACCTTACCAGGACACTAAGCCTTGCCCCAGGTCCCCGAAGGTGCACCAACACCAAGACCTGGCCTGGGGATAATTAATCTTCATTTTAAACCAGAAACTGATCAGATCAGTCCCATTTTGAACATGGTATCAATGTGGGAGAGCTGCAAAGGGAGTAATCATTGCTGATAAAATGGAGAGAAATGGAAGAAAAAGCTATTTTAGCTTAAATTGTTTCCTATAAAACAGTTTTGAAGGTAAAAGGTACTATCTTCTTGTCAATGTCAACATTTCTCTCGCTGGATAAATGAAATTATGTGTCTGTCAATGATGAAATCACTCCAAAAAGGAAGTGATATTTTGTTTGGTTTCTGGCAAAAGATTAGGTCTGATGAAACGTATGATTTTATGGGTGCATAAAACAACATCTGCACAGGACACATGTGAACATCTCCAAAGTTCTACTGCCTGCAATGAGGGTACGTCCAGAGTGCTTACACTTTGCCTACACTAACCAGGCTCTATTACCTGATGAATGTTTTTCACTGATTTTTTTTGCCCATTGTGTGAGCGATACATACAGCCAGCGACTATATGCTACTGCTTTTTCCCTACTACCTTTTATGCAAACTCCACCTGACTGCCAGCAGACAATATCCAGATGGACACCTTTGCTCGCTCCCCCATAACTTCTAGCAGGACCATCTTGCTGATCCAACAGTGCCACAGTCTAGCACCTGTTCATCAGAGTTTAGTTGTAGAGCAACATCAAAACCAGTTTAAGAGATGCCTCATCCTGCATAAAACCTCAACATTCAAGGCTCCTGATCTGAGGGTGCCAGGCACCAGGCTGCCAGCTGCACTTCCTCTTTCTCCATGTGCCAGCTCAGCCCATGACAGGTAATGCTCTTGCAGCTAAGTGGAGGGCCCCAAGATCTACAGCTGCAGAAAGAAACCAAAGCAATTTCTCTAAAGGGTTAAAAGGGAGAGAATCAATCTTTATTTCATAGATGCTGAGCTGACGCTCCCAATTGCCAGCTTCTGCCCAGAAAACCAGAAACGAGAAATAGATGCAGAACCGTGGCTCGAGCACACATCGGTGTGTTTACTCAGCAGGAGTGGAATTCTCTAAGTAAAGGGCATCCGTGTCCCACCGTATGGAACAGCTTTGGTGCTGTTCTCAGATTTTTCATGCTTGGATCTTCTCAAACTAATAGTGGACATAAGTTACATACACCCTTTGGAAAACTGTCAATGTGGAGCTCACACCACGCCAAAATCATAAGTATTTGAGAAGCAGAGAAGGGGTAGGAGAAAAAAATGAAGGAGAATTCAGGAGGAAGAGTTTAACAACTTTCATGGATCCATCCAAACAATATAAGCAAATGTCCTTTCTTTCCCCCAAATAGTCACACAAATAATAGGAATTAAAGTTTAAAAAAAAGTTTTTTCTAAATTATGCCATTATACAACATCACATTTTCTCTCACTTCCATCCTTTTCCTCCTTCTCTACCTGGCCCTGCTTCTAAATAAATTTACAGCCTCAGAGGTGGTCGATTATAATATGCAACATTATTTCATGAGCCAGCCAGAAAGAAAAAAAGATGCTGCCAATTAAACCCTGATACACACCGTGATTTCAGAGATGTTAAATGTAAAAAAAAAAAGGGTCCATTAAAAAATCTACTAACCACAGCACACACATGCGCGCGCACACACACACACACACACACACACACACACACATCACACTCATCAGTTAATTTCTCCAGCAAGGGTAAAAAACTGTCGTTAAGAGCCAATTTTCCAAACGGGCTAGATTTGTGCCACCCCCTCAAAGGGAGGGGTGGGGAGTCTGACGTTTACTTTATGGCCTACATTTGCTGCCTGAAAGACTACTCGGAACACCATGGACAGATAATGGGCCACATTTCATATCTGAGAAATGAGTCTGATTTTTAAAACTGAAAGCAGAAAAAGACATTAGACTTGCTTTCACTCCTGCCACTGAAGGGCAGGGCAATTTTCATCATTCCTCTTCGTTTTCTTCATTTTCCTCTTTTCTTACATTCACCTTTATTCCCTCTGTTTTGTTTGTTTACGTCAAGTCTCATTTCGTGTCTCCATACCTCGTGAATGTGGCCTGCCTCCAAGGTACTTAATAATAACGTATTGTCCATGATTATTACATTTGATAGGAAGTAATTTTATTGAAGCCCCTTTTGTCTCCTGGTTTGCAAGTAATCTTGTGTCACCATGCCGGTAATACTGTCCCTACGAAAGTACTATTTTTAGCATTATACCTGTTTGTTATAACCAAGGAGATAATAATGAGAATTCATGAGGCTGAATAGCAGGTACAGTAAGTCCATCTCCAAAACAGCCTGGTACTTAACTATAATGAAGATGATTTGTATTTATTTGGCATAATGTTCATGACAAATAATAATGGCCATTTTCTCTTCAAGACTAAGGGTTTGTTTAGATCAACTTACTCATTGCATTGGTTATTTGTTAAAGTCTTAACTAGGTCACACATACAAAATTGGTGCCAATTAATTGAAATTTAATTACCCATCAAGTCAACATTTATTAAGTGCCCAACCTTTGCTCAGACATCTGAGGATAGGTCAATAGTGAAGATATATTACCTGGCCTTAAGTTTAGAAACGTTTGAATTAAAGATGGCTCAAAGTTTCAGTCCCTTCCAGCTGCTGTTACAAAATGCCATAGGCAGGGTGGTCACCGCATGGTCAGGTGAGGGCTCTCGTCCAGGTTTCAACCTTGTCATAAACTCACATGGTGGAAGGGTCTAGGGACCTCGGTGGGGTCTCTTTTATAAAAGCACCAATCCCATTCATGAAGACTCCACCTTCTTCACCTAATCACCTTCCAAAGGCCCGACCTTCTAACACCATCACATTGGCCATTAGAATTCAACACGTGAATTTTAGGAGGATACAAACATTCAGACCATGGCACTCAGCAACTCTCAGACAGTTAAATTAGCACTGCCTTCCCATATTTTACCCACCTGATAGCAGTTACTACCTCCTTCTCTGGATCCCTGTTCCCCTCAATTAAGACAGCCCCACCCTATACCTACAGCATTCCCACTTCCTAATCCCACCAAAACCCACAAAATCTATAATAATAAAAGCGTAATATGCTAATTAGACCAGACGTCCTTCCAGACATCCTTCCAGACAACTTTCAGATGAAGCCACTCGACGGGAGCCGAGGCAACAGGGGCCTAGCCCCTTGCATGAAATTCATGCATTGGGCCTCTAGTATATTCATAAGAAGGAGAGAAAAATGGAAACATCAATGAGAGGCATGACCTATTCCATTATTTATGCCTTCTGCTTCATTTCTCTGAGGCTGTCAAACAAAAACTAGAACATGTTTCAATGTTACTTTAACCATTTATCTTGGAAAATTTTAAATATATAAAGTAGACAGCATAGAATATGAACTCTAAGTACCTATTCCCAGCTTCAATAATTACCAAAAATTCTGACATTTTCATTTCATCTCTGCCCTCCACCTTTTTCCTTATTACATTTCAAAGCCTAGATCTACTACCATTTCACCCATAAATACTTTGGCATTATCTCTAAGTGATTGGGACATTTTCTCTTTTAACTTCAGTGTCATTACATCTCATCCAACAAAATGAACAAGGATTTCTTATTATTGCCTAATAACTTGCAATAGGGTAGTGAAGAGCTATAAGTGGGGAGGAATGGTAGGGGCTGGGAGGAGGAGGAGAAGAGGGGGAAATGGGAGATATCTGTAATACTACCAACAATAAAAATATATTTTAAAATATATTAAAAAATTTTAAAGCACCAAAACACACTTGAAACAGTTATCCAAAAAAGATAAAAAATTATTTTCAACCAACCTCTATTATGAACAAGAACCCCATTTTAAAATCTAAAATGTTCACAGACTCCCCTACTTGATAGTAGTGGTACTCTTAACATCTACTGATTATGAAAATGTAAATCATGAAAAACTCCCATAAATTCAGGGACCCTCTAAACAGATTTCCATTATGTTGATCATAACAATATATACACTTGAGATATAGCAAAGTGTCTGCCATGGAGATAAATACAACATTTTTAATTACAGTAGGTGCTCCCTTATCCACAGGATATATTCCAAGACTCCCCAGAGGATGCCTGAAACCTTGCATAGTACCAAACTCTACATATATATTGTGTTTTTTCCTGTACATACTTACCTATGATAAAGTTTAATTTATAAAGGAGGCACAGAAAGAGATTAACCACAATAACCAATAATAAACTAGAACAATTATGACAATATACTGCAATAAGTTACGTGAACATGGCCTTAACAGGTAAAATAAGGGTGACTTGGGATACCAGTGACTCATGGGCAGGAGCGTATTCAGTGGGGAGACACTGGACCAAGGGCCGAGTCGCATCCTGGGCAGGATGGAGCAGGATGGGGAGAAATTCTATGATACCCCTCAGAATGACATGCAATTTAAACTCCTGAATTGTTTACTTCTGGAATTTTCCATTTAATATTTCTGAACTGCAGTTGACCATGGCTAACTGAAACCACAGAAAGCAAAACCACAGGTAATAGGAGACTACTGTACGCAGGTTGCAATCTGTCCCCTTCTGTCTCACATCCCAAAGCACGTCCCTTCCAGAGAGCAAAGATATGCACATGCTGGCCCAGCCCTGTGCTCTCCTCTGGAGTGCTGACCCCAGTAATGAGCCAAGAGCTAGGGGTTGGGTTCAGCTGACTCAAGCCAAAGAAGCATGAGTTGATATACACAGTAAAGAGCTGATTAAGAAAGAGAGACTGTGAGGGAGGAATTCTTCAGGCTGACAGAGAAAGGCTGTGGGAGTTCACAGAAAGAAAAGAGCAAGATTTTCTGGCCAGATCTGCTTCTCCTTGCATCCTTCACCCTTTAACCTTTCAAAAGTGACTGCAGGGGCCTCAAATTCCCATTCCAATTATTCTGGGCACCGGGATTTGACAAGAAGCACATGTATGTGAGACACAGTGCTGATTCAGTCAACATGTTCCTTCTACAGCTCCAGGCAGCTCCCTCTCCTTCCTCATCCCACTGGGGTCCACAGTCCAGAGCTGCCCTCTAGGAGTATCTGAGAGTTTGGTTCCTAACACTTCAACTATAGGCTCTACTATCATCATCATCACACAATAATATCAAGACACTCTCCATTAAGTGCCTTGCCTACATAAATCCAGAAGGCAAGCAAGCACATTCCCCCCATAAGGGAATCTTTTAAGCTAGAGATGGGTCCCCCAAGACTCAACAGAGCCCAGGGCACCATCAGTCCTAGTAGTCATTAAGGGAAGGGACCTCAGTGGCCTACTCTCCTGCTAGGGCCAAAAAAACCCATGGTGCACCTGCCTGGCAAGGCTGGTTGTGAAGAGAAGATGCAAGGCTAACTAGGCCAGTGTCCTAAACTCGGAAGTTTGCAGCCCACACTGTTGGGGGCCCCCAACTGAACCCTCCTTCATATATACATCATACCATTTGATATTTCTGCTGATATTCTTTACTTGGGTCGAAGGCATTTTATTCAAGAACGTGTCAAGTGCAACTTTTGAAATTGTGAAGGAATGAAGCGATTTGTTGCAAGCGGAACTGGCTTTACAGAAATGCTGAGAAGATGGGGAGTAGCTTCAATCCATCAATCAGAAAGAATCTGCAAACATTTTGGATGAGTCAGTTCCCTAGAAAGGCAGCTCAGAAAGGGGTGGGGGCAGAGTGGACCTGAGGAGAACGGTGAAGCTGTCAGCTAAACAGGGGCTCCTGCTTCAATCCTCACCTCCATTTCCATACAGAGCTCTTCTCCCAATATTCAAACCCTAGAGGGGCAACTTTTTATGATCCAAAAGGCTAAAGAAACTCTCCCCATGAAGCCTCTAGCCCAATATTCCTCTTTCTTTCTAATTGCTCAACCAGAACATACTCCTGAAATGCAAATCAGGAGAAACAAAAACAAAACAATAACCTGTTGACACCAAGTCTAGCCCTGAGAAATGAAACCTAACCAGAAATGAATCCATAACATTTCTCTTAGAAAGCCACTATGTATGCTCCATCTTCCCCCAAGTGGAACTGGACAGCAATAAAGTCAGGTTCAGCCTTCCTTCCCTCCTTCCTTCCTTCCTTCCTTCTTCCTTCCTTCCTTCCTTCCTTTCCTTCCTTCCCTTCCCTTCCCTTTCCCTTCCCTTCCTTCCTTCCTTCCTTCCTTCCTTCCTTCCTTCCTTCCTTCCTTCCTTCCTTCCTTGCACAAACTTATTGGGCACCCCTGTGCTAGGGGGTACAGAATGCTGCCGGTCCATGACTTTCTGATCTAGTTAACTATGCTGCTAATCTCAGGGCTACATGGTATGATGACACTACAAAAGTGAGTCTATCATGCCATGGGGGCAGCATCCTAATATTTTCAGTGGGGGTGATGGAACGCTGTGGAGGGGCGTGCTTTTGAAGTCTTGCTTTTTCTCTTGGTTTATTACAGCTGCTGACTGTGGCCTTGGGATTACTAGAGGCTTGGTCCCACCTAGCCGCCAAGAAACTCCGTGTCTCAGGTTTCTGGGTTTTCTGTGACTAAATTTCTCACCCAAGAATGACAGTCACCTGAGAAAAACAATTTCTGTATAAAGGGGAGAGTGACTTAACCAAAGCCAAGACCTCTTCCCCAAAGGGTTGTGGAAGAAAGATGACTTTGAACAAAGATCTACTCCAGATGGGGGAGACACAGCAGAGATGAGGTGAGAAAGGAGAAGTCCAGGCTCTATTTTATTAATTATAATTATTACTGAGATCATTGTAGAGTCACATGCAATAGTAAGAAATAATACAGAGAGATCCCTTGTACACTGTTCCCAGTTTCCTCCAATGGAAACATTTTGCAAAACTATACTATCCTGCCACTGCATCGGATATTGACATTTCTATTATCCACTATTCTTATTTAGGTTTCCGTTTTACTTGGATTCATTTCTGTGTGTCTCTATGGAGTTCTACACAATTTCATCACCTGGGTAGCTTCATGTATCCAACACCATAGTAAAGAAAGTATACAGACCCACCACCAGAGGATCCTGTGTTGCCCTTTTATGACCATACCCGCCTCCCTCCCACCACCCCTAACACCTGGCAACCACTGTCTGTCTTCCACTTCTAACTTTTGTCATTTCTAGTTATTATATAACTAGAGGCCCAGTGCATGAAATTTGTGCATGGGGGCAGGAAGGTCCCTCAGCCTGTCCTGCACCCCGGGGGATGACCGACTGCTGGTTTAGGGGATTGGGCCTAAACCGGCAGTCAGACATCCCTCTCGTAATCCAGGACACTGCATGCACCAGTGACCATACTTTTCATACAGGTGAAAGGCATCTTGCTGTTGTATGGGCAGCTACATTTTTTGCCCTGATTATAAAAAGAGTACATAACATGATCCTTCTGAGGCAGTAGTACCATTCTCCCAATCTTATGGGTTGAAAAACTGAAGCAGAGGGAAGTTAAGTAATTGGCTTGGTCACACAGTTTAAGTGTCAGAATCAGGGCTGACCAAAAAATGTGCAAGCCAGAGTCCATGCCTGTCATCGCTGCATCATCCTGTTTTTTTCAGTTAGAGTAGTCTTGCCAGGTTTTAATTTTTAAATCTAAGAGACTGTTCCCAATATAAAGGCCTGGCCAGCAATCAGAGCCTATCTGTGGGGCAAACTGGAGAGCAGGGCAATTGGGGGGCCCCCGCTGGCACCCACCTTGTCTGGCAGCCTGGTGCCGCCCGTTGGCTGGCCCTGCCCCCTGATCACTGCCACCGGTTGCCTCCCTCTGGGGGGCAGTGCACATCATAGCACCCAGTCATTCTGCCGTTCAGTAGATTTGCATATTAGGGTTTTATTATATAGGATTGGAATTATACAGTATGTAGCTTCTTGGGATGGACTTTCTTTTCCTTTTTTTTCTTTTTTGTTAAACTTAATGCCCTGGCTGTTCATTGAAGTTGTTGTGTGTATCAATAGTTTGCTCTTTTTCACTGCTGAGTAGAGTCTATGGCATGGACGTACTATAGTTTAACCCTTTACTTACTGAATGACATTTGGGTTTTTTCCAGTTGGAGCTATTATGCATGAAGCTGTTATGATGTGAATGAACATGTTTTTAAATGCCTAGAGGCATGAAATTCAGAGACCACATTCTGGGACCCGCCCCATTTTTAAATGGCCACCGATCATGGGCAAACTGTGCAAATTGCCGAGGAGGTAACACATTTCCATCCCTTAGACACTGGGCTGGCTGCCGAGTCCCTGGGATTTGAGGGCCCGTCACTCTGTGCCCTCCAGTCAGCAGCACTGGCAGGCAGAAAGGGGTCCCAGCTGCTCAGTGGGGCTTCTAGCTACCCACATCCCTCTGCTCCCTCAGTTTCTCCAACCATAATGTGCAAAGGAAGCTGGGGAGTTGCTACGATGCAGACTCCTGGGACCTGCCCCAGAAATCCTGATTCAGACCATCCAGGGTGAGCCTAGCAACCAGCATTTACAACAGCCAGACCAGGTGTGGCTCCCCCAGCCACTCCCCCTTCCTGGTTCACACTTGTGTGTAATCTCCTCTTGAGTGTGGGTGGGACCTGTGACTTACTTCTCAACCAATGAATTATGACAAAGGTGATGGACTCTCATTCCTATGATTGTGTGAGCTCCAATGTGCCACTGAATTGGCTCTGCCTCCTGGCAACTCTATGAATGAGTGATGCCCACTGTGCCCTGTTCCCTCAGTCCTGTAGAGGAGCCTATGGTTTCTTTTATGGAGTCAACTCATCTCATATTTGGTCTTCCTCTTTTCCTGCTGCCTTCTATTTTCCCCAGCATTATTGTCTTTTCCAAAGAACCCTGCCTTCTCATGATGTGACCGAAGTAGGACAGCTTCAGTTTTGTCATTTTTGCCTCCAGTGACATTTCAGGCTTAATTTGCTCTAGGAGCCACCTGTTGGCGTTTATGACAGTCCAGGGTATCCGCAGAGCATTTCAACAGCATATTTCAAATGAATCAATTTTCTTCCTGTTAGCCTTCTTCACTGTACAATTTCCACATTTGTACACAGTAATTAGGATTACAAGGGTGTAACTGATCTTAGCTGTGGTCTCTAACGATACATCTTTGTTCTTAATGATCCTAATTCTTCCACGGCTGCTCTTCTGAGTGTCAGCCTTCTCTTGATTTCTTGGCTACAATCTCAATTTGAAATGATAACTGAATCAAGGTAAGGAAAATCTTTAACAATTTCCTTGTCTATGTTAAAGTTGTGTTTTTCCTAGTCATGTTTTTTGTCTTCTTGATGTTCAAATGCAGTCCTCCTTTGGCCCTTTCTTCTTTCACTTTCATCAGAAGTCATTTCTGATGGTTGCTACTTCTTGCCAGTTGGATGGTGTCGTCTGCGTATCTCAAGTTATTAACATTTTCTCCACTAATTTCCACTCCTCCCTCCTCTGAGTCTAGCCCAGATTTTTTTGTACATGTTCTGCATACAGATCAGACAAGTAGGGAGATAAAATGCACCCCTGTCTGACACCTTTGCCTGTAGGAAATCATCCTGTCTCTCCATGTTCTGTCCTGACAGTGCTTCCTGCCCACAGTGTAAGTTATGCATCAGGGCAATAAATGCTGAGGTATGACCGTTTGTTTCAGAGCAGCCCAGAGCTTTTCATGGTCGACAAAGGATTTACTGTATCTGTAAAACATAGACTAACTTTCTCCTGAAAGTCTCTGGAACACCCCAGTATCCAGCAAATGCCCACAATTAGATCTTAACTGCCTCTTCCTTTTCTGAATCCAACTTGAAAATCCATCATTTCTTGCTCCATAGAACATGGAACCTTTGTTGCCTCACCTTGAGCATCACTTTACTTGTGTGGGAAATTGGAGCAAGGGTCCTAGAGCTACTGCATTCCTCGGCATCTCCTTTCTTAAAGATTGGGATGAATACTGAAGGTTTCCAGTCTGTAGGCCATTGTTTTATTTTCCATATTTGTTGACATATTCTTATTAGGATTTCGATATATTCAGTCTCTGTAGCTTGAAATAATTCTACTGGTATCCCACCTATGCCTGGTGTCTTATTTTTTCCAAATATTTTCAGGGCATCTTTCATATCCCCTTCTAGGGTTATAGGTTCTCTCTCATGGGAATCTTCTTCAAAGGTATTGATCATCTTTTTATCTCATCTGTATGGGTTTTCAGTGCACTGTTTCCTCCTTCCCTTCATTTTCTCCTGAGCAGATGTGCTTCTTTGTTGGATGTTCAGCATTCCTAGTCTCGGTTTGAATTTCCCTTTAAGTTCGTGAATCTTCTGGTAGAGATCACTTGTTTTTCCTTCTTTGTTGTTCTCTTCTATCTCCTAACATTGACTACTGTGCTAGTTCTCTTCACCTCTACCTGAAAGTCACTGAAAACTGGCATTCAAAATTCTAACCCTGCTTTGTCAACTTTAACTTTTGCCTTTTGCCTGTTTTTAATCACTTTCAGTGTTTCTCCTCTCATCCATCTCTGTTTTTCTTTCCTTTTTACTTCCAGCATTGTCTTTTTACATCCTTCCCTAATATTTCTAGTTTCAGTCCATAGTTCTTCTGGTTCTCAGTCAGTTAAGTTTAAAAGCACAAATCTGTTTTTATGTGCACTTGAAGTCCATCGGGAATGTTACTCATATAACACGTTAGCACTGCGATTCTTTTAGTGCTCGTCTTCGGCTGAGCGCACATGCTATGGACCCACAGGCTGAGCAGCAGAAGGCAACGGAAAACCACTGCTGCATTTTCTTCCCTTACTCTTTTTTCCCCTTTTACCTTGCAAAACCTATGATGAGACAGTCCAGAATGAATCATGAGATAGTGCTGAAAG
The DNA here is from genome assembly GCF_000147115.1 of Myotis lucifugus. Lineage (NCBI taxonomy): Eukaryota > Metazoa > Chordata > Mammalia > Chiroptera > Vespertilionidae > Myotis > Myotis lucifugus. The sequence goes on from NW_005871360.1 coordinate 140,456, forward strand.
ATGAGACTCAAGACTCTGCTCGCCGGCTTGATGGGGTAAGTGGCCACAGTGGGAGAGCCTATAGAGGGGTCTCTCTTTTCCACGTCAAGCGCGGCTAGAGAGTGGTCTGGTTCTTTGAGTAGGGACAGCTGGGGATTGAGAAAATGAAAGAAAGAGATAGACACAGAGATGGAAGAAAAAAGCTGGGGCCGAGTGGGACCCCTGCCCTCTTCTGATGGAGAGACAGGGACCCAGCACCGATACAGCGTGTTTATTTTATACCCCAAATACCAGGAAGTTTCACCAAAGGTCAAGACAAAGGAGCTTGGGTGGGCCCGAGTCCTATTCATTCCTGGTGCTTGGCTGGATTTACATAATAAAAACCTGGGCAAAAATCTGGGCAAAAATGAAGGTCAAGCTGAGAACACTTCTGCCTTTTTGGTTAAGATGTGTTTCCAGGATGTGGCTTTACCTACCACCATGGATTCAGCTGACAATTTATTAAAGAAATGCCCATGTACCTTCCCAGGGGCCCTCTGCAAGAGCCCTTGAGGCAAGAACTGCACACAGACTCTCTGAGGCAGCCTCCAGCCTCCACCAGTGAGAAGTCGTGACCCTCAGCCTGACAAGCCCAACGACAAGAATCCTGCCCACAAGCTGAGCAAGCCTGTAGGTGGATCCCTCCACAGCCCAGGAAGCCAACCTCTTGGCTGCAGCCTTGTGAGAAATGGGGCAGGGGATCAAGCTAAGCCCTGTCCAGGCTCCTGACCCACAAACTGTGAGATAATGAACATGGGTTGTTTTAAGCTGCTAAATTTGTGGTAATTTGTTATACAGCAATAGAAAACAAATACACAGTTGTCACAGACTGGATGCTTGTGTTCCCAAAATTCATTTGCTGAAATAAAATCCCAAACGTGATGGTATTTGGAGGTGAAGACTTGGGGAGGGGAACATGAGGTCATAGCCCTCATAATAGGATTGGTGCCCTATGAGAAGAAGGCAGGCAAAGCTCACATTTTTGACAATGAGAAATTGTCAGTCTGCAACCAGAAGAGTCTTCACCAGAACGCAGCTAACTGGTGCCATGGCATTGACCTTCTAGCCTCCAGAACCATGAGAAATAAATGTTGTTAAGTCACCCACTCTGTGTATTGTGTGAGAGCAACCCAAGCTGATCAAGATTCCCGGTGACTCCTATTTACTCAGCAGGACATACAAGCACACTAAGTGGCCCAGACTCGGAGGAGTGGGCCCTGTTCTAGACCACACCTTGAGAACCACTGACCCAAAAATTAAGAAGAAACTAAGCTTTAAGGGGCCTCCAGTACTAACCTGCCTTCAACCAAGCCCTAGAGGTTTTCTTGAAATTAAAGACATGCCTGTCCCATAAAGGGTCCTTCAATTCTTCAGGAATACTTTGGAGTTTGAGTAGCAACTGCCCACTGACTCAGGCTGCCACTGACTCTCCTATCCAGAGGTGGCCCAGGACCAACGTATGGAAATCAAAGAGCAGTATAGTTTGCCACCCATCTCTGAAGTAGTGGGGAGCATCAGGAAAGTCTTTGGGGTCTTAAATGCCTCTATGTAGTGTCTATTATCTACTTGATCATGGGGTTAACTTTTAAATGGCAAGAAGACTGACATGTACAATTATGTTACATAAACAAAAGTATATTTTTGTATCTGTCTCCCGAGAGAGAGAGAGAGAGAGAGAGAGAAATGCAAGCACCATAACATAAGGATAAAGACTTTTTCTGTGGTGTTCACTGATGTATCTCCAGAGCCTAGAACTTTGCCTGATACACATTTGAAAGAAAGATGGAAGGAGGTATGGGAGGGAGGAAGGAAGGAAGGAAAGAAGAAAAGAGGGAAGGAAGAAGGAAAAAAGAAGAGAGGGAAGGAGGGAAGAAGGGAGAAAGGAATGAAGAAAGGATGGTAGGAAAGAAGGAAGGAAGGAAAAAAGGAAGGAAAGGAAAGGAGAGAGAGAGGAGGGAGAGAAAGAAGAAAGGAAAGAAGGGAAAAGGGAAGGAAAGGAGGGAGAGAGAGAGGGAGGGAAGGAAGAAAGAAAGGAGGGAGGGGAACTGTGATCGTCTCCCATCGGGATAGTGTTAAACTAATCTGATGTTAATGGATGATCATAGTTTCATCATTTCACACCTCAAAGAAACAGCTGTAGGAATATTCTGGACTGTGATGAGATGATTCACATGCCAAAGAAAATTGTCCCTCCAACCTACTTTCAGAGACAACAGGCATTTTAACTGCATACTTATCTGTCATAAAATACCCTGCTGTCCTCAATCAGCCACAATGTGCAGCCAGTTGAAGGAAGCACGCATATTTTTGGAAACCCTTACGGTGGGTGACACACCACTGCTCACCCATGAGAATTCTTCTCCTGATAGTCCACTTCCTGTCCAACAGTGGAGTCCCATAAAGAGACGGCCCACAGGGAAGGGCCTCATTCATGCACAGTAGCCTTAGCGGGCCAATCTTTAAACAGACACCCAGTAGGAAAGCTGATTGATGGAACCAAGTCTGGGAGGGAAGTTTCTCTTTAACTTTCTGTTTCCTTTTCTGGCTGAAGACAGATTTGTGATGTGATTTTAACATAGCTTTTTGCAGCTCCAAATTTCCCTAGCAGTAAAACCAGCTTCGTGGCAATATTTTTCCTCCTTTACCACTTCCCTAGATGTAGGGGTCAAATTCTTTCAAATCGGTCTATGAAGAACCTGACGAGCTTCCTGCATTATTTATCCTCCAGTAAATTAGGAAAACCATGAGCAGCCTGCCTTGTGTTTCTTGGCAGGTCTAATCACTGAGCACACAGATGTCCTACTTAATCAAATAATTTATTCTCCCAGAATCGACATTTCTATTCATTCTTCACATTTAAAAAAGGAGGGAAGAAAAACTTTTGAAATCTCTAGTCTTTAATTTGGAACCTGGTTTGCCACCATCACCTGTCTTCACTTTGGGGAGTGGGGCCAGAAGGAAAGGAAGATGTCACGCACTCACAGAGGTCTCCCCAGCATGCAGTGCCCATGTGCACGTGCGTAGGACAAGGGTGAGGATTCTGCCTCACCCCACACCCTTCCCCACAGCACGATGCTCATCCACGCTCCCATATTTTATCCTAGGTCCAAACAAGGGGTCAGAGAGCATTGCCGAGGCAGGTCATCCACCAATGTCTGAGCCCCTGCCTCTGTACATCAACCAATAAATATTACATCCTCATTGTGTCCGAAGGGCTGAACGCGGAATATACGCAGACCGAAGGCCACCAGGTGGGGAGATGGGAGTCAGCAGGTACCACGCTCCTCAGTTCTGGGCACTGACACACATTTTCTCCTTTAATTCCCACCAGATGCAAATGTGTTCTCCCTCGTTGTACCAGGCGGAAACTCAGGCTCAGAGGAGTTAAGGAGCTGGCCCAAGGCCACACAGTCATTTATGAACCCTAACCCATCTTCTTCCCGCTACGTCACAAATTATCCCTGGTTTTTGACTATTACCTACCACTCTTCCCACATGCCCTTGATCTTTCTGCTTCCCCTTCCATTCACAGACAGTCAATGCTTTGTCTGGCTTTCCCCCCCTAAATGCTGCAGGACTAGGGCCACTCTCTTGCCAGATAAACTCCCAAAAGGGTTGATATTTTACATTACTGCTAAATGTATCAAGCCAGTTGGGCCAGATTTTGGGAGAGTGGGGTGATTTATCACCAAGTATTTAATGTAAAACCCCAGCCAGTCCAGGCGTACAAAATGCAGGCTATGAATCTTCCCACCGAAAGCTGGAAAACAAGGATGTGAACACGAGGAAGAGCAAACGCCGGTGGCTCAGCGCCTTACAAACACAACCTATATTCCTTCAAGAGGGGACTCTCCTTTTTTAAAATATACTTTTTATTGCTGATAGTGTTACAGCTATCACCCATCCCCCCTTACTCCCCTCCTCCCAGCCCCTACCCACCCACCCCCAGGTCTTCACCACCTATTGCCCATGCCCATGGGCTATGCATCTAAGTATGTAAGTTCTTTGGTTTATCACTTCTCGTCCCCCCAACCCCACATCGAGGTATGTCAGCCTGTTCCATGCTCTGGGTCTTATAATAGGGGTCTTTCCTTAAAACTTGACAGATAGAGAACCAAAAAAACAAACAAACAAATACATGAATAAATAAATAAGGCTTCCAAGGAAGTAAGGCCCACAGAGAAAGCCTGATGTGTTCCTTCATCGCTGTCTCCGATCAAGTCCACGGCCTGTGCTCGGGGTGACTGGCTCTCCTGTGCGCTCGCCCAGAGAGCAATGGCATGAGCTGCTTATCCCCATTTGGGTTTTGGAGGCCCAGGTGGATTGGAGTCACCTTTCCTGTGAGCCTGGCAACCCCTCCTGTATTTGTTTGCAGGTGGTTTTCTGAACAGCAATAGGTTCTAATCAATCTTCCTGGCTTCATTTCTCAGCATCTCACAATCTCCTCAAGGAACATTTCAAACCTGATTTATCATCATTACCAGGCCCTAAATATTCACCGGATTCTATATTATTTATTACACCTACTTAAATTTCCCTGTTCTGGCCTTACGGGTGGAATCACAGAGCATGCGGAAGATTATTCCCGCAATATGTCACCAAGACTCCGCTGTAATGCAGAGCCACACTTGGAAATAAGCACTCATGCCCCCACAGGATGCTCTGAGCAGGAGCAGGCCCTCTGGTTCCCTCCAGACTCTGCCCCGCATCCAGGCACAGGCTCCCATCAGCCCCTGGCTACACGCAGGCGCCCAAGCCTCAGCCACACCCCACCTCCCTCCGGCCCAGCCAAAGCCCCATGGTTGTCTCTGTATGCAGAGCCCTGCAAGGGGCTGGCTGAGCAGGAGAAAGTGATCCCAGGTCAGTCCTGTGGGGGGGAGAAAGTGTTCGAAGACTACACTGCGGTGAGAAGTGGGCACGGGTCACAGGGCTGCCCGCTGAGACAAAACACCCCTAGATGACCCTGAAAAGGAGACAAGTCGCTCCTGCACCCCTCATGCCTTCCAACAAGCTGTGTGTGGCTCTCCAGACCACACTGCCCAGGCCCCGGCCTACCCCCCAATCAGGGAAACTTGTCTTGGCCAAGAGCGGCCAAACAGGCTCCCACCCACTGCTCACAGTAAAGATGAGAGAGGGTTCACTGGAATTCTCTTTTAGGGAAACATCTGTAGCTCATCCAGGGTTCTGGGCTCTAAGACCTTTCAAAGCCCGGGCTCTGCCCGGGAAACAGCTGCCTGGCATGTGTGGGGGATGGGCGGCGGTCATCTGAGTCTGCAGCTCCAAGAGTTAGAGATGTGCTGTTTGCTCCAGAGGATAGAACTAGAACCAATAAGAGGAGCTGTTGAATGAGGGCTTCTCAATATGAGAGACAGCTTCAGAGTCGCCTTCAGGAGAGTCTGTCTGCGGAACAGCTGCACAGAGGCGAGGTAACAACTGCCAGGGACAGTGTGTGAGAGGCAACCGGATGCCCGCTGCGACCTCTCCCAGCTCGAAGTTGCAGTGACTCCGAGGAGATATTCTACAGGAAGCTCTCAGAGCCACAGCATTCTGTCCCTGGAAGGAATTTCTAAGTTAATCTTTGTCTAGAGGTTGCAAATTAGTAACCCCACGCTGAATTCAGCCCAAGGGAAAATTTAATTTTGTTCACAGAGCATTGGTCCACACGAGTTTATTCCATCCAATACTTAAGAACGGAAACAATTTGCATAGAAATATGGAATTTTAAGCTCCTCTTTTAAAAAGTCAGAGGCTCTGGTCACAGGAGGCCTGCATTCAGCTTGAAGCATTATTCGGGCTGCAGTCTGTGCCACCCTCCATTGCCCCCCAGCCTCACAATGAAGTTGGGATTTTGTTGGCTTTCTGTTTTACTGTTTTGTTTTGTTTTCTTCCAAGGCTTCTTTATTCACATGTATTTTCTGTCTTGTCCCTGTGGCCTTGAGTGTTTGTCACCGCTGGCCTAGTGAAACCCTAGATGAGCTGGCTGTGGCTCAGAGAAGTTAAGTGACTTGTCCATGGTCACACAGCCAGCTAATACAAAGGAACAGAACCCAGCTTTCCCCATGATCTAGTACTTCTTCAACCTGGTCACACTGCTAGTCTTATTTCCCTGGACTAATTTGACTGTTCACATTCAGGTTATACAAACTACTCTACTGCACGTCCATGTCATATATCCTGGTGATCAAGTTTCCGCATTTTCCTTAAGTAGCAAAAAATAACTCTTCTTTTCATCTGACTTTGTAAATAACTAGCACCCAAAAAACAAACACCCTTTTATGTGTTCAATAAAAAATCGACCTGATGAGCACATAAGATTGCAAAATCAAGAATAGGACAAAACCTTATTATTTCAGACTCTGCATTGACAGTCAAATCAATAGTGCAAACAAGATTTCTGGGGGAAAGGTTAGAGTAATTGGCAGAACACACTGGTGGTAAGCCATCATAAACCCTTTCAAAGCAAAGAATTAAATACAAATAATTGATAATCTCATTATAAATCATTCTTATCTATTTATATTCATAGTAGGGGCTTTACAAGACTTCTCTCTATAATCTAAGTTGAGTACCGCCTACATTTGATAGTGATATAACTTTACATCTCTTAAAATCTTCTGCAATCAAACCTGCAGCTGATTTAAGCTGCCAGGGCTCCCATTTGGTCAGGAATTATAAGGACTGAGTAAACTGTAGGAAAGACTGGTTAAGGACCCCTTAAAGCTTCCAGCTGGGGAGGGAGATCACTCTAGGCAGGTGTCCATTTACTCATGTTGCCTATGCATTAAGCAGAGTTGTTTGGCTCTGGCACTGAACAGAGATGCAACTTGGATTGACTTGCTATTAGATCCACACAGAGGACAGAATTGGACTTGGCTGGGTTAGGTCACAATCAGGCTCACCTTTTAAAAAATATATATGTATATATTTTTTATTGTTGAAAGTATTACAGATGTCTCCCATTTCACCCCCTTTTAGAACAGAGCCTACACACGGTCAGGTAAGCAGGGGGAGCACAAAGCCTTGCAGAAACATAGAGCCATCGTCCATGGCTTAGGGTTCTGTGCCTCAAACCTGCCCTAGTTCCTGCCCTTCGTTACAAGAAATAGGAAATGTCCTCATTGTTTAAACTTCTTTAGGTGGGATTTCATTCCTTACAGTAAAAAGTATTCTATATTCACATGGGCCAATATAGTCAAAGCAGGTTGGAGGGGCTTCCCAGGTTAAGCTGGTGTCTTAACCCATCCCCACCCCCATGCAGATTTTCTAATCAGAGCAACTGTTTGGAGCTACAGAGAAAGCTGTTTTTAATGTATCCAGGTACATAGAGCATCACACACACTTGTCATTGGGTGAGGAACGGGGGTCAGCAAAGTGGAGAAAACATGGGTCTAGAGCAGTGGTTCTCAACCTTCCTAATGCCGCGACCCTTTAATACAGTTCCTCATGTTGTGGTGACCCCCAATTTCATTGTTACAAATTGAACATAATTAAAGCATAGTGATTAATCACAAAACAATATGTAATTATATATGTGTTTTCCGATGGTCTTAGGCGACCCCTGTGAAAGGGTCGTTCGACCCCCAAAGGGGTCGCACCCACAGGTTGAGAACTGCTGCTCTAGAACGAGCCCGTCTTGAGTGCATCTCGGCTCTGCCTCTTATAAACCCTGTGACCACAGACGTGTCCATGCCTGTAAATCTTGGCGCTGATATAATATCTTACAGCCTGAGAATTCGGTGAAGTGCGTGTAGAAAATATCTATTGCACAGGATAGAAGCCCAAAAAAGAAAAGACATTTTCCTTCTCCTTTCCCCGCTCCATCTTCCCCACTCATCTGCCCAGATCCCCTGACCCTATGTTCTCCAGAGACACTCCAATTGCTCCAGCTTCTGTCTCACCTCTGTCCTTCCTTCCTCTCTAGTCCTGCACTGGTTTACCTTCTCTCCCTGCTGTTTTGCGTGGTTAGAATATGTTAGAATATGTTTTTCATGTACTGGTGCCTACTATGCAGTGGGTACTATTATGGCATTTCATCCTCATGACCAGAATCAGCCACTGAGGAATGTGATACACTTGCTTTAGAGCTGATGAAATGAAGCTCAGAGAAGTGATGTAAACTTGCCCATGAATGTTTTTAGAATCACAGAGTAAGGAATTCTAGGCCAATGTGATTGCTACTCAATTCTGCTGAAAGAGAGAGAGAGAGAGAGAGATCTATAAACCTTCCAGGAGACTGAAGTTCTTAAAAAGCAGAACTATTACTTTCTGAGGAAAGATTGATAAGATTGATAATGCAAGGACTGGACAGTCACCTATTCTAAGCCATTGTTGACAACACACACTTTTGATTATCCACTGTGCAAGCTTTCCTGAGGCCTGGGATACACAAAGAGGCATGAGACTTAGTTTTTGCCCTCAAGGGGCCCAAAGCCAGATGGAGGAAAAGGGTCTCCACAGAAAGCAATCCTATATAATAAAAGCATAATATGCAAATCGACCAAACGGCTGAACAGCGGAATGACTATCCAGACAACCATCCAGGACCACGCTATGACACCCACTGGCACCAGGCCAGCCAGGTGGGTGCGGTGAGATGCGATTGGTCGGGGCCTGGCCATTGCCCCATGATTGCACTACAGAGGGAGGCCCAGGCCACCAACTGGTGGGCTGCAGTGGGTAGGCAGGGCCTCCCTCTGCGAGGGAAGCCGGTGGCGGCAGCCAGGGAAGGGAGGCCTACTCTTGTACAAATTTTATGCATTGGGCCTCTAGTATGATATAACATACCTTGTTTTCCCAGGGAGAAGCACCATATACAAGTGCCACAGGAGGTCAAAGGAAGGAAATCGCCAAAAGCTGGACCTGCAGAGGGAAGATCTTATGTGCATGGAGTGGGAGGGAAAGGCGTGAGGGTGCGGGTGGGCGGTGGAAGGTGGAGGTGGAAGGTGGAGGTGATGGGGGCAGGCATTGGAGGCAACACACAGAACACAGGTGTCAAAAATAAACAAAGCTGGACACTAGCTTAAGTGGTAAAGACAGGTTTTAATCAATAATATACTTTTGCAATATGGAAGAGTCCAGCATGAATTAAACTCAACTTTGATTTGTATAGAGGTGACTGGGTGTTTTAAAGGGAGGATGAGGGAAGAGGGAGGGGTGAGTGGGGGCTCAGTAGACTCACGGAGTGAAAAATTACAAAAAGCCGAAGGAGGTTGGTCCGTGTGAACCCACCTGGGATGGCTAACGGGTGCTAACTGAAGTTCAGCTCCTACCCTCCCACAGACACCGGGCGACAGGCGTCTTATCTTCAGTTTTTGGCTGAAACAAACTAAATTTTTTTAGCAGCCAGGAGTTTTCCCAGGCAGGCACTTGAAGAGGGCGGGCATAATCCCACGGATGTGTCCTTGAGCTGTTAGAAACTGTGGTAGTTTGTTCAGTTCTCTACAGGCCAATGTTGAGGCCTCGTGGAGAAGAGGCTCAGAGGCGCCTGGCTGGCCTGGTCTGGGAGAGTCTGTGTCAGACAGCTCCAGCCAGCGCCCTGGCGCCCACAGGTTCTCTATGAAGAAGAGCAGCAGACAGGTCTCACAGTGAGAGGTAACAGGCTGCTGACTGTGAACTCTCCCTCAGAGGTGGGATAAGCAATAGTCCTCATTTGCCCAAGACTGAAGATTTCCTAGGCTGGGAGACATTCGGTGTTAAAATGGGGGAAGTCCAGGCAAATAGGGACCCGCTGATCCTCACGCTGCGTGGAGGCATGGGCACGTGGGGAAGGTTGTTGAGCAGCAAGGCGGTGTGTTTAAGAAAGTGGTTTCAGGTGATCCCTCCAGTTGTGAATTGTCAAGGAGCCCAAGGTCCACTGTCATGCGCCTGTGTCACCTGTCACTGGGTCCTGGCATGCTACTTCTGGGCATCGTAGTCTTCCAGAAGTTTCTAAGCTGGGATAGGTCTCCCTCCTTTGCTTTGGGAAACTCATACACACAACACCGTGCAGCATGGATTGTCGGAGGAGGTACAACCACTCACTGCTCGGCTGCATTTCAGGAACATTGAGGAGTTTGACTCCAGAGAGGGAAGGCCTCGTGCCATGTGCCCCTGGGCATGGCCTTTCCCTTCCTTAAGCCTCAGCCTCCTCACCCGTAAGACAGACATACGCGGCACCTCGCTCACAGGGCTGCTAGGAGAATTACAGGGGATTATGGCGAAGGCCCTTGACAGGTGCCTGGGAGGCACCGAACATCCAGGGAGCAGCAGCCAGGGTTATAATTGTGGCAGTTGTTTGAGCTGTTAAGCACAGAAAAGAAGCATGATTGTATCCACAGCGTTTAAAGGTCAACATCCTGAAACATTTCCCTGGGTTAGATTTTCAGCTGAAATAAACAAACATGAGGAATCTGTCACATAAATAGAAGTTAACCCTGGGCCCCTTAGACGTATGCAATAGCCCCTCAGAGACTCCTGGGAAAACAAAGTGGATGCATGAAAAATGCCTGTAGTGCCCCAGGGTGCCATCCATCAGTGGAGAGGACTAACCCCAACTTTATTTTCCATGTTCAGGGAAGGCCAAAAAGGCGAACAACTCCAATTAACAAATGGGTAACTGATTTCACAAACCCGTGAAGGTGGAGCATCATTCCGGCTCTCCAAGGAAAACCCTGTCACCATCAAGTGTGGTTAACAACAGACAGATAAAACAGTTACTCGTTAATTCTTTTTTAAACATGCTCTTACTTTAAAGCCCCGGGAACGAAGCAGAAGCAAATCACTCTGTAAAATATTGACACTGGCTTATCGCTGCAGTAACGAGCAAAATCCAGAGCAGGAGCGCAGCGAGGCACCTGGGAGGGCCCCTCAGTCCCAGGACCTCTGAAAGGCAACCATGGGAGCAACCCGTTGGGACCCTTTAAACACCGGAGCCTGGCCAGGCCAGCTGGCCTCCTTCTGGGCTCCTGTCCCCACATGAATCTTGGCTTTGTCACTTGCACATTTTAGTACCAGTCTTGACCTTTTGAAAGCCTCAGCTTTCACTGCTGTTCAATGGGGAAGACAGTATTTGCAGCCCAGGGTTATTTCCAAGATTAAGAGGAAATGCATGCAGAGTCCTTAGTTCAGTGACTGGTGAGTACCTGGCCTTTCCTCTCTGTCCTCTGAATCTGTTCGCCCCTGACTCTTCCAGACCACACCTCACACCCTTCCTAGGACACTGTGACACTGGGTTAGCAATTATGCCTCATTTCATCAGTTTATAGATTTTTTTTTTTCAACCTTGTGACAGGGTAAATTCCTTAAAGCAAGAGATGGTTGATTACTTAATAAACACAAGGTGTGCCAGCCTCGGCTCTCAACCTTTATGAACATTGATGTGTTAAGACAGCAGTTCTCAACCTGTGGGTTGCAACCCCTTTGGCAGTCGAACGACCCTTTCATAGGGGTCGCCTAAGACCATCCTGCATATCAGATATTTACATTATGATTCATAACAGTAGCAACATTACAGTTATGAAGTAGCAACGAAAATAATTTTATGGTTGGGTCACATGAGGAACTGTATTTAAAGGGCCAGAAGGTTGAGAACCACTGTGTTAAGACCTCATAACAATCAGATGGGGTCATAACTATTGTGATTCATGTTTTACAGATGAGGAAACTGAGGCATAAAGAGATTCAGTAACTTGCCAAGGTGGCAGCTCGTCAGCTGCTTTGCTGAGATTTGAACTCATGGGGGCTGGCTCCTGGGACCATGCTCTTAACCACCAGACCCCTATGTTTTAGACTTATGTGTCCCACAGGCCTACCACACAAGTGCAAGGCCCTTAACAAAGACCTGTCAACAGGAAGATGATTTAATCAGTGTGCACATGAGGAAACTGAAAAGACAAAGTCAAAAACAAAAAAAAAATATAGGTTACAAACATCATCCTAGGTCAGAAGGACAACTGGGAAGCAATTATGGCCCAAAGTCTCAGATGCTGGGTGGCTTGTTCTTTCTTAGGCCAGCCTGATGGCCTTTTGAGGTGAGAGCCTCCCATTGGTGGAAGGAGAGAGAGGAAGGCATGGGAGCAAAGCTTTGTCCCTCATCCTACACCTGGGCCAGGTGAAGGCCACACTTCTCTCAGCACTGACCAGCCACCATGTCCCAGACAGGTTTGCACACTCTGGGTCACCAGTAACTATTCACTGGCTTTAATTGCTTTTAGGAATACTCGGGATTGGTCAGTACAGGAGGGCAGCCAGGCCAGGGAAGCGGAGGCCCAGCCCAGGTGCCCACAGACTACTGCTTGGGGCGAGCCTTCATTCAAGGACTTCAAATAAGCATCTCAAGTATGTGAGGTTTCCCAAAACAAATTCTGCTGCAGAATTTTCTCTCAAGCATCTTTTCTAAATCTTTTCACAATTGAGTAAATTTGTTTTTAAAAAATCAAGAGAATAAACCCCTAACTTTAACCCTTTGCAGTCTATCAATGTGCTACTTTGTGCTACGAGGAAAACTCGCTGTGGTGTGGACCTGGGCACAGTCTCAGGAGCCGGGGCCCAGGTTCAAATCTCAGCTCCTGAGCTGGTAGCTGTGGGCACTGGGCTTGTTTTGAGGATTAAATGAGTTTGTCTGTGTGAATATATATCCCTATTTGTGATACAGTGCACATATGCATACATATAACTATACACATATGTAATTATGGATTGAATTATGTTCCCCCAAAAGTCATATGTCGAAGCCCTAACCCCCAGAACCTCAGAATGTGACCTTCCTTGGAAATAGGGTCTTTACAGAGGTAATCAAGTTACAATGGAGCAATGAGGGTGGGCCCTAAACCAATATAACTGGTGTCCTTGTAAGAAGAGAACATTGGGACACACACACGGGGAGGAGGGTGTGAAGACACAGGGAGAGGACAGCCATCTCCAAGCCAAGGAGACAGGCCTGGAACAGACTTTCCGTCCCAGACTCAGAAGGAAGCAACCCTGCCCATACCTGGGTCTCCGACTCCTGGCCCCCAGAACTGTGAGACAGTAAACTCCTGTTGTTTAAGCCACCCTGTTGTTATAGCAGTTCCAGAAAACGTGTGTGTGTGTGTGTGTGTGTGTGTGTGTGTGTGTGTGTGTAAAGAGAAAGAGACAGAGAGGCACCACCACTCAAAAAGGTGTGCACCATGTGTAAGCGTTGTACTTAACAATTTGCTAATAATAGGAGTAGTCAATGTGTTATTAATCAGAAAGTGTGTAGTTTCACACTGCACTTTAAAAACTCGCACCTGTGAATATAAAATCACATCAGAGGGGGTAGGACAACTCTGTCCACATGCTCACCATTGCGATGCCAGGCCAGCCGGGCTCATCTCTCCTGATGTAGATGCCACCGTAAGAGCAGCACCTTAACGACACTGATGTGGAGTCTCTACAGCTTGTTCTGTCCTGAGTGCTTTTCTCCACCTTATAAGTCAAACATGAGCTATACCATCGCTGATTTAACGTTGAAACAAACATTTCCTACTGCTCCTCCTTCCAGCTTCCAAATGAGTTTAATGGAAATGTATTCTGTTATATCCAGGTAAGCTACAAAAAAAGTTACATTTTTACAGCTACTTATCTGTGAATTCATCTCAGTATCCTCAGTATTGTGCAATCAAATCACAATGCAGAAGTTGTAAGATTGCAACTACCATCCATCACCCCTCATTGCATATTCTTGTGTTCACCGAAGCAGTCTCATTTCCCTCATTGACTGTTTATTATAAGTAAATTATAAGCTTGAACTCTTGATAATATAGATTCTGAGCACAGAATCCAGATTCTGATCCAAGTAGTGAATTGGAGTACTGCACAAGATTATGTTTGAAAAAGAGGGGGCTGTGATGGTTAATTTTATGTCAACATGACTAGCCACAAGGTGCCCAACTATTTGGCTAAAAGTTATTCTGGGTGTGTCTGTGAGGGTGTTCCCAGGTGAGATTAACATTTAAATTAGTAGACCGAGCAATGACCCTCCCCAGGTGGATGAGCCCTATCCAATCCTTTGGAGGCCTGAATGGAGCAAAATGCTGAGTAAGGTGAGTAAGGGATCTCTCTCTTTCTCTCTCTCTCCCTCTCTCCCTCTCTCCCTCCCTCTCTCCCTCCCTCTTCTGCCTTCAGACTCTGACTGGACCTTAAACTATCAGTTCTCCTGGGTCTCCAGCTTGCTGATTGCAGATCTCAGGTCTTGGTCTCATAATCATATGAGCCAGTTACTTATAATACATTTCAAGATGCAGATAGAGATGCAGATGATAGATAGAGACAGAGATAGAGAGAGACAGACAGAGAGAGAGAGAAGAGAGAGAGAGATACAAATATAGAGATAGAGATAGAGATAGAGATAGAGATAGAGTCTCCTATTGGTTCTGGGGCTGTTCTGTGACTGGGTAACATTGCCTATGTCACACTCTTGGGGAGAAACTGTTTTTTCACTTCATTCACATAAACTGTTTTTCCACTTCATTCACATAGATTCTGCCTCCATTAAGCCCCATTGCTATTTTCCTTCCATTTTGAAGAACAAGAATGCTGGCCACAAAGTTCATACCCAGGTTTTGCTCAGCCACAGCCACAGTGTGGACACTAAGGGCTGGCGTCTGCTTTCTCTTCATCTCACAGTCGCATTATAGGTTACTAAACTGGTTTTACAGCTAAGGAAAGGAAAGTAAGGAGTTAGGTAACTTTCCAAGGTCACCTTGGCTGGCCCAACACCCACACCCTAACCATTGTGGGAAGCAGTTAGACAGACATAAGCAGAGCAAGGACGGTGGGCAGGTACAGTCACCAGGGCAGAAAGCCCTGGGAACCTAGCATCGGACAACTGTCCGTAGGACCTCGTCCGCAGGGTGACATTACCTCACCTCACATATCGATGGTCATGCAGTTTGGACCCCCTTGACCTTTCCTCTCTAGAGATAACATCTAGGCCTCAGTTGTATTTCAGCTCTAGGCCCAGAAAAGCAGCAAATCCGGACAAGCAATACCACAGCTGCCTCAGGACCAGCTGCACTGAATCATGATCCCCTGCCCTAGTAGGGACCAATCATCAGAGACCCTGACCCTGAAAGGACACACCTGGAAAGCTGCTGAATATTCTAATGAGATCATCCCCTGGGACCGCCCCTAACCCCCCCCCCCCCACCCTTAAAACTCTTAGAACTGAGGACCCAGCGCACTCTCCCTCTCAGGAGCACACTTGTGCCTCTTCCCTCTCCCTTCCAACCCCCAGGCACCTCACCTTTCCCTTCCTTTGCTTCTATAACTTGTTTCCTAAGCCCATTTCTTCTAGGAATTACTTCTACTTTTGTGATTTTCCTAAATAAATGTTCTCTTATAGTTTGAGTAGTGGCTCTAAATTCTTTCCTAGCCAGAACCCAAGTACCGAGTTTGCTGAACCCAGGTCCGGTCTGACCTGGTGCCTTTCCCAGGCCACCAACGAAAACATAGTCCACAAATAATTTTGATTAACCTATACATCCAAATTTCATCTGCATCTTACCTTCATGTGGATATTTTCCATAAAAGAAACAAATGCAGAACTTATGTCTTTTCTTTTCCCACTCTTTTCTCTATTTCACCTGTAGGTATTTCCTCCAGATAAGAACAAAATAATGTAAAGTGTGATTTTAAATTGTCACATCACCTGACAGTTCCTGAAGCATCACCACGTTCTCTATAATTATTTTTAACTGTAGGCTCAACAGGCAGATTATTGGCTTATCTCCTCCTACCCAGGTTCCTGAAAGACAAAACATAGCAATTACTGTTAAAGGAAAAAATTACAAAAATCATGCATCTTTAATGAAAGACACAGGAATAGAAATGTTATTATCTAGCTCAGTTGGTTCCCACTTTGAGCTTCTGGTGAGCCTGTCTTGCCAGTAATTCTTTGAGGAGTGGAGAGAAACTTGCACTGGGGAGTCAGGATCCCAGGGCTCAGGATCCTGGGGTTCCAGTCCTGACCCCACATTTAAGCAGCTAAATGACCTAGGGAAAATCAATTATTCTTTATGGATCTCTGTCATCTGTAAAAGTGGGGATCAGAAATGTGTCATAATTAAGGCAGGTTAGCACAATGGTTAAGGTGTGGGTATTCAGTCAGCTAAGGTGACTGTGGATAAGTTAACTCCTTGCTTCTCTTTCCTTATCTGTGAAATGAAAACCATAACAGACTTCCCTCAAAGACTCCTTGTGAGACTTAACTAAACTAACATGTGTACAGTGCTCAGAACAGTGCCTGGCCCAGAGTAAAGCCTTCTTTAAATGCCAACGATCTCCAACGTGCCTATCATTTTTAAAAGTATTCAACTCTATTTCTCTGATACCCCTCCCCAAATTCTTAGTATCCTGAGATTTCACCATTGGGATAGAAAGTGATCCCAGAGAGAAATACTGAAATTGAACTCATCTTTTTCTCTCTTTATCAATATAATAATAGAAAGTTAGAAGTCACACAGATTTCTCAAGTATCAAACAAAGATAAAACAGGCCATTAGTATAAAATGAGCAATTTCACATGGCAAAAGCCTTAAAAAGAAGTGGGAAGGAAGTGGGGGGAAATGTTTTGTTTTTCAAGAAAAGAAAACATTCATTGAGAGAGAGAGAGAGAGAGAGAGAGAGAGAGAGTCCTATTGGTTCTGTTTTTCTGCATCTGTTGGGTACTCTACAACCTCATTTCATTAAGCCCCCTAATATCACTTTGACACAACCATCACTATTCCCATTTTATAGATAAGGAAACTGAGGCTTAAGGAGGCTTATTACAATTTCAAAAGCATATAGCTCTTCAAAGGAAGATTCATATTTCACCAGGCCTGACTGCAAACCAGTGCCCCTTCTCCACCTCAAGGTGGTTCCAAAACACAAGCATTCCTCACTCAAGATCACAGTGATTAGGGAGAAGTTGTGTCTTGTTTGTTTGTTTGTTTTTTAATTTATTCCATTTATTGAGAGAACATTAGTTAATAACATTATATATGTTTCAAGTGTACAGTTGTATAATACTTCACCTGTAGACTGCTTTCTGTGCTCACCACCAAAGTCTAGTCTCCCTCTATCACCTAAGACTTGACCCCCTTTACCCTTTTCACCCTCCTCCTTGCCCATTCCCCTCTGGTAACCACCCCTCTGTTGTCTGTGTCTATAAGTTTATTTGTTTTGTTTTTTCATTCATTGCTTTCTGTTTTATATCCTACATATGAGTGAAACCCTATGGTTCCATCTGACTTATTTCACTTAGCATAACACTCTCAAGATCTATCCATGTTGTCACAAATGGCAGTATTTCATCCTTTCTTATGACTGAGTAGTATTTCATTGTATATATGTACTACATTTTCCCAATGGCATTTTTCAAAGAAATAGAACAAAAAATCATCAAATTTGTATGGAACCACAAAAGGACCCTGAATATCCAAAGCAATACTGAAGAAAAAATAACACAGTTGGAGGTAGTACACTCCCCATCTATAATAATAAAAGCATAATATGCTAATTAGACTGGACGACCTTCTGGACGAAGCCAGGGCTGCGAGGAAAGCCCAGGTCCCGGGTGCCAGAGGGAAGCCCATGCCAGCACCTGTGGGAAGGAAGGCCTACTCTTACAGGAATTTTGTGCATCGGGCCTCTAGTCTTCAAATAATACTACAAAGCTACAATAATTGAAACAGTATGGTATTGGAAAAAGAAAAGAAAAAAGACACACAGATCAGTGGACCAGAATTGAGAGGCCAGAAATAAATCCATATGTATATGGGCAACTAATGGAGAAAAAGGAAGCTTCTTTAATCAGTGGTGTCAGGGAACCTGGAAAGCCACATGCAAAAGAATGAAACCAGACTGCTATTTGACACCATTTATAAACATTCACTCAAAATGTGTCAAAGATCTAAATATAAGACCCGAAACAATAAAATACATAGAAGGAATCATAGGTACTAAACTTATGAAACTTGGTCTCAGAGAAGATTTTATAAACTTGATTTCAAAAACAAGGGAAGTAAAAGCAAAAAAAAAAAAAAAGGAAGAAGAAGAAGAAGAAGAAGAAGAAGAAGAAGGAGAAGAAGAAGAGGAAGAATGGGACTACATCAAACTAAAAGGTTTCTGCATAGCAAAAGAAATCATCAACAAAACAAAAAGGTTACCAACCATACTGGAGAAGATATTTCCAAATAATACCTCTGCTAAGGAGATAATATCTAAAATATATAAATAATCCATTAAAATCCTTTTATTCTTGGGGAAAAAACACACACAAATCCATACAATTCAACAATAAAAAGCAAACAATCCTATTTTTAAACATGGGCAGAGAACCTGAAGGGACACTTTTCCCAAGAAGACATACAAACGGCCAACAAATATATGAAAAGATGCTCAACTTCAGCAGCTATAAGGGAAACACAAATAAAAAACACAATGAGAAGTTAGTTTTTATAAAACAAATTATAACAAGTGCACTAGAAAAAATTTTCTCTTTGAAATGAACCTTACATAAGTTTTCCTATGAAGCAAAAATAAAATAAAATCACTTCCTAGTTTTTTAATATCAATAATAGGAAAGTAAGAACAGTTGTCAAATTCAGGATTGAGGGATTGTGGTGGAGTAGAAAATTGTAATATAGTGGAACAGAATTTGAATTCAGATGACCTGGATCGCGGTTCTACTTTTGACACTTTCTAGCAGAACATAGTCATTATCTCAGATCTGAATAAAGATGCTGTTCAACATCCCTCATAATCTAAGAGGTTGGAGAGAAGAAAAAAATAAAGAAAGCCTCTAATTTCTGCAATTCTACTTCTAACTATATGGTTTCATCTTAACAAGGAGAACACTTCTAAATTTGAACATTCAGATACAATCTGAAATAACACCTCTTTTATAAATTATTTCCTGTTACCGGAGAAATGCCAGGATGGTCTTTCTCTGTTGCTAGTGGGAGTGGGGTTCCTGTGGTATCGCTGGAATAAGCATTTCTGGATGCCCGCCCCTCCCCCCCATAGGAGGGTGAGATGCGGTAAAAAGCTTTATTTGCATGGGATTACACTCTTGGATTTCTAAAGTCCCATTTAACTTAACCCAGTCCAGGGAGATGTGTAGCGAGCAGGAGAGCTAGAAGCAAAGCCAGCATGCAGAGTTTCCATCCCCTGGTGGAACTGGGTCCAGTACAGCATTAGGCTCGGTGCAGTCCAGTAGCCCATTGTGTGGGTCCACATGGCTGTGAGCCATGTGGGCAAATGCAGGGGAGTCAAGAGAGTGCACCCCCTGCAACAAGAATCCCAAAGGTCCTGAAAACACAAGAGAGCAAGAGCGAACTTCTTTGTTTAGGTGATGAAATATCTCAAATCTTCATGCACTTACAGTGGCCACGCCTGCTCTGGCCAATGGCCTGTTCCCAGGTGTCACTGACAGACAAGTACCTTCCCTATGTCACCCAGACTTTACTGGGCATGTGTCTGCTCTTCCCTTGTCCAGTTCCGTCCCACAGTGATCTGCCGGGAATGGACCCGGGGAGTGTTAAAGTGCGGCTTCTTGACAAAGCTGCACAAGTCACATGCGTATATTTGACCTTCCCTTTGTTCCCCCCCTGTTATTAATAACTGGGTTCATTACAACAGTATCACTGGCCCTCCCATCACCAGACACAACTGAAACTTCACTCCACTCCCAGATTTGGGCATTGAGGTTCCATAGACCCAACTTCTATAAGACTTGCCTGCAGGTACATCTTCTGGAACCCAGTGCTCAGCCCAGGAAGCAGGAACCAGCTCCTTTATTTTTTTTGCATCTCCTAAACTGGTGTGCTGAGTAGATGTTCAGCAAATGACTACTCGAGTAAGTAAATGAATCTCTGAATTCCATTTATCTGTGCCTGGGTACAGAGGCAGCTACATAATTTAGGGGCCTGGTGCAAAATGCCAATTCTGGGCCCTTTGTTCAAAAAGGAAAAAAAATTGCTATTAAAGGTACTAAAATATACAGCATTTTCCTTTGTTCTGTGGTCTGTCTGCTTGTCACAGTATCTTTATTTGCTTTTTAGTGTCATTCTTAAGAAATATTAACTATGTAAATTATTAACAAGAATCTTGTGCATCTTTACATTGGATAATGCTATCTTTAAATGCAACTATAACAATGAGACTTCACAGGTCACAAGCCCAGGAAGTCAGCCAGCCTGAGTACAATCCTAACAAAATAAGGAATAAATGACTAAAGTAAGTCATCTTCTGGCATGAATTTACAAAATAATAGCAAGCAAAGTCAAGGAAATCTGCATATGATAGAAAGAGGGCATTATGGAGTAGTTTTCTTCAACTTGTCATAACATCAAAAAATCTTTCATTTAACTGATTGCAAACCAAATTTATTCCCATGGAGATGAAGTCCTTCAATAGTACTTAAAATGTTCAAGTAAATAAGTTTCTATCTTCTTTGGGGGGTGGAAAAAGAGAAAGAGAATGAAAAGAAAAAATATGCTATTGATATAAAGAATTATGGATGGAGAAAATTGCAGGTTTGTATTTACTCATATTCCATTCTACCTACCTGCATGCAAGGAGCTGGTGAGATATTATATCATAATTATGGACTCTCCTAGCAGCTTGGGTATCAATGGTTCCTATTGTTCCAAGGCATCTAACAAGCCCATGAGCTCCCAGATTGCATCACACAGAAAAAGAGCAGATGCTAATTGCATTGCATATTTATACTTCCCCTATTCCCACCACTACCCATGTAATTCCCCCTGGGTTCTAATTAGCTCAATCAGGGCGGGAGGAAATAAAATTTTAAGCAATTTCCAGTAAGATGTGGTTTGGTACTACAACATAATTTAGCAAAATACTAACCTTATTCAACTAAGGTTTACCTACCTTTTCTGGAAGAAAAAAACTGGATAGTTTTGTGTATATGTGCTTAGATTTAATCAGGGTAATAGTGTTATCTGTGGAAGTGGGGGATCCCTTCCCCCATTGAGTGCTGGGGGTGGGGTCTTTACCATACCTCAAGAAAAAGAATTTTCTGAGACTCCCATGGGGAAATGAGTGATTTTTATTTGTGTGGAAATACATCCCTTGGTTTCCAAAGTCCCATTTTCTGTAATCCAGTCCTGGAAAAGGTCCAGCTAGGGATTCAGTGGAGCTAGAGCAAAGCCCATGTCCAGAGCTTCCATTCCATGTTGGAATTGGGTTCGGTTTAGCATTAGGCTAGTTGCAGTCCAATAGTCCATTGGGCCATGTGGGGGAATGCAAGAGACCAGGAGTGTGAGAGTCCCGCAGGCCAGGAGTCAACCGAGAGGAACCAAGAGAAACCAAGAGCCAAGATTGCAAGAGAGTGAGTTCCTTTATTTAGGGGATTAAATATCTCAAATTTTGGCTGATCAGAGTGGCTCAAAGGTTGAGTGTCAACCCTCAATTCATGCACCAAGAAGTCTCTGGTTCAATTCCCGGCACATGCATGGTGGCAGGCTTGATCCCCAGTACGGGATCTGCAGAAGGCAGCCGATCAATGTTTCTCTCTCCCTCTCCCTTCCTCTCTCTCTATAAATCAATTTTAAAAAAATATCTCAAAGAGCGGCCATGCTTACTCTGGCCAATGACCTGTTCCCAGGTGTGACTGACAGACAAGTATCTTCTCTACGTCACCCAAACTAAACTGGGCATGTATCTGTTCTTCCCTCTGTTTAATCCCTTCCTCCAGCAGTCTGCAGGGAATAGACCAGTAGTTCTCTGGGCAGAGTTAAACTATAGCTTCCTGGCAAAGCTGCATAAGCGGCATGCCTATACTATTTGGCCTTCCCTTTGCTTCTTTCCTGTTATTAGTAACTAATCCTCACCTTTTAATCCTATGCAAATGATAATGAATGTTGCTTAGGAAAAGGATTTCCCTAACAGGTCATATCCTGGAAAAATAAACTTAATTACTCCAGGTACCAATTAGTGAAATAAAGTTTTGAGAAATAATTTGTTGTTGTTAGTGAAAGCACCTAACACTTCTCTTAACATAAACAAGAGCACCGTCAAAGTCACCCCTTTCCCCATCACCTCATTATTAATTCATTTGGGTTCAAAATCTCAGTTCCAATCAGGGAGATGGCTGCGAAGGCTGCACTTACAATCAGCGTGCTGCCAATGGCCTCCTGCAATCACGCTCCTCAAATCTAAAGATGATCCCTAATGAAGAAAATCATTTGGACAGTAACTGGTATGTGAGACCCTGTTTAGAGTTTCTAATGGCTAGAGATTGGGGGCCACACCAGCTTTCTTCTCCCTAGAAGTTCAGCCTTGATCTCAGGGTGGTTGGGGAAAGCAGAGAAAGGGAGCCTTCCAGAGAGGATCTAAGAAGACAACCTAGACCAGAGGCCTTCGGACAAATGAAGGAGGTCTACAAAAACAATGTGTTTCTCCTGCCTTCCTCCCTGGCCCCAATACATTGTATTTTATTAGTGGCTAACATTTAAATATTGGAAGTATTTACATAAAACTCCAGGTACCAGCTTCTTTTTAAAAAAAATCACACTTCTATAAGCAGAAGGCCTGAATTCTCACATGTTAAAAGTTAGTAAGTGCCAAGTGGAGGCAGCCATCTTTCCACAGGACAAAGATTTTCTTTGTTCTCTGTCTTCCCCACTCCACCAGTCTGGCTCATTCTTTTACCTGCCTCGCTCCTATAGACATCTGGGTTTGTTCCCCTGAATCCCAAACCTAGGGTTCTCCAAATGGGTCTTTTCTCCAAGTTTCTCTAGGTGGTGGTTGGCCTGGTACAAAATGCCAAAAGGTAATCAGCTCATAAAGAAAGAAAAAGAAGAAAGAAAGAGCTTTACTCAAAAAGCTTTATTTTTAGAATTTACATGGAGGAAGGATCAGGCATTATCCTTCCCTCACTCCATACATATTTATTGCGCACCCATCATGTGCCTGGTACAGTTTGAGGAGTTGGAATTGCAACAGTAAGAAGATGGAATCCTGACCTCACCAAGTTTCCCTTCTCTTGCAAAACAGGCAATAACATGAAAAATTAGTACATATCCTATCGGGTAAACGTAAGTGCTAAAAACCCAAATATACAAACAAGTGATGTCCAGACTATAGATAAAAATACAATTCTGGCTTACAACCTGTAGCAGCCAACACAGGAAGCCAGCCTGCTGTGAGTCAGACTTGTAGGAAGCCAGATCATTCAGTATATGTAGAGAGAGTCCAAGAAGCCAAACAATAAACCCTATAGCAGCTGGCCCACATGACCAGGACTTGATTAATAACTGGCAGTTTCCCTAACTTTTGCCCCTGCTTCTATCTTAGGACCAACCAGAGAAAGCCAAATATGTACCCAGAACTAATCATATAGGAAGCCCCACTTCTAGGTAGCCTGCCTACAGCTCCCCTGGGACAACAACCTCCAGCAGGGCACGCCTGAAGCCCTCCCTTTTCCCACTGGAAAGCTTTCCCTCTCCTCTGCCTGGGTCTCTGCTAAATGCAAGTGATGATGGCTGACTCCCTTCCTCCAGCTGACTCTGAGAAGAAGCCTTTGCTTGCTCTCATTTGGGAGGTCTTCCTTTATTTCCATGGGGCTTTGAAGTAAAATACAGTCAAGGGATAGAGTGATGGGTGGATGGGGTGACACTGGAGCTAAGTCCTGAGAAGAGGGAGGGAGGGAATCATGTCACTCTGGAAGGAACAGCAACACAAAGGCCAGTGGAGAAAATAAGCTGGTGTGTTCCAGAATCATCCAGCAGAAAAAGGAAAGAAAAGAGTGTGTATAGACCAAGAGCAGAGAGGACTTGTTGGACACCTTTTGACAATCCAGTATGGAATCACAGCCAGCCATGTAGCATGAACTACAAGGGAGAAGGTGACAGGATGACGAAGCAGAGAAAGATGCAGCCACAAACCAGAGAGTGTCAATAGTCACCAGAAACCAGAGGACACAGGGAACAGATTCTCTCCTAGAGCTTCCAGGAGTGTGGTCCTGCAGACACCTTGATTTCAGGCTTCTGGTCTCCAGAACTATAAGGGAATAAATGTCTGTTGGTTTAAGTCACCAAGTCTGTGGCAATTTGTTACAGCAGCCACAGGAACTAGTACAGAAGAACTGTTCTTTCAAATGAAATCTCATGCAGCCCCCCAATATACAAAGTAGATCAAAGGAGAACTATTGTTGTTGAATAGAAGTGGGGAGCAGTCGCCTCCCGTCACAGGCCACCTCTCCCCTCCTACTCGCTCACTGGCCTGGGGCCCTGAAGGCGCACTCCCATTGGCCTGGGGCAAGCACCAAAGTAGCTGGATGGAACAGTCTGAAAAGCACTCTTCCAAAACATGCATCAGAGTCAGTACTCTAACCCTGATCTGCATCCCCCTCCATATGTCTGCTTTTCCTCGTCTTGCCTTTTTATTTCACCAGCCCTTGCCTTTTGGGAAAGGTTGCAAAAATAGGCATGTGAGTTGAGCAGCTGGCTCTCAGCCTCTGGAACATTCCCCTGTTAATGACAGTTTATTCTACTCCTCTCTCCTGTTTTAAATGAGTGATTTGGTACCTTCCTCTCTTCCTCATCCTCCAGTTTTGATTCCACTTTCATTCCTGGGGTTTGTCTTTGGCCTGTTCTGGAAACTCCCTTTTTATTTCATTTGATGTTTTTCAGCCTCAGACCCCTGATCTTGACCCTGGCTTTTAATTTCATTTTGTGCACCCCCTGAAGCTCTGCTGTCCATCCTGAGTCGCCTGCCACCTTGCTCCAGGCCACACATTACTCCCCGACAGAGTAAGTGAGGGTTTCCTGCAGCCCCTCTAGGCTTTCTGAAGCCAGAAGTATTCCTTCAAGACCATCCAGAGTTGATTCTGTATGTTTCAATGCCATTCACAAACCATGATTAATATCCAAGACGCAGAGGCAAAATCACTTGCCTTATAAGAACTCTGCAAGTAAAACATGGACTAGCCCAAGAACCAAAATGCCTCTAATTCACTTTTTCTGGATGACTCCTGCCATCATTGAGCCTCTTCTCAGAGGCCTCTAAGGATTCAAGTAAAACCTGGGGATAGGTGGGATGGAAGGGAAGGTAAGAGAGAGGTGAGGAAGAGAATTAGAACTTCATATCAAATAAGCAACTTTGTATGCAATGAGGGTACACCTGACGTCATCATTTGAAGACAGCCAACACATTCTTCTCAGCATTTTTTTAAAATATATTTTTATTGGTTTCAGAGAGGAAGGGAGAGGGAGAGAGAGACAGAAACATCAATGATAAGAGAAAATCATTGATCGGCTGCCTCCTGCATGCCCCCCACTGGGGAATCAAGCCCACAACTCGGGCATGTGCCCTTGACCGAAATCAAACCTGGGACCTTTCAGTCCGCAGGCTGATGCTCTATCCACTGAGCCAAACCGGCTAGGGCCCAGCATTTTTATCACTGAGTTTTAGATGTCCTTGACCTAGCAGCTACCCAAGCAGCCTCTCCCAACTTTTCATGACATAGAGAGGCGCCTCAGCTTTCACACTTGACTTCCAAACAGTCAGCACATTCACACATTATATATTAGCACTCCAAGTCTCTTCCCGTATGCCAAATCCTGACTCTCATTCAACAGGAAGGAATAGTCACTCCGGCTATCACACGGTGGTGTGACCTGACAGTGGGTTATTTCAGTTCAAAATGTTTGTGCAGTTATCTGGATGTTCATCATCTTTTGTCCTATTATTTTATAAAAATGAGCAGAAAACAGAAAAATGAAAGTGGTAATACAGGTGATAAGAAGTGTAGGTTCTGTAAACATTATGCAAGTGAGACAAAGATGGCACTCTTTAAGCAGCTTGAAGACAGAGGATCTTGCACCTTAATCCGATTCTCATTGGGCTAAAGCAGGTCAATCTGTGCTCAATTAATTGTGGGGGAAAAGAGCACAATTAAAAAACCTGTACCAAATTTTCAATAAATCATAAGTGATTGTGTTTAATAAAACCGAGGTGTAATCAGGGATCTTGTCACTCTTTTGACTCTCTGAGAATGGAACTCCTATCTCTTATATATCAAATAAGCCTATTGTCTGGCTTTCCTACATTCAACACTTAAACAAATTCTCAAGAATATATTATGCATGAAAGGAAAGAACTGCCTGTACTTATGACCAAAAGAGAGAGAGAGAGAGAAATACTGAAGTCCAACTGAAAGCAACCTAATGCCAGTATCTAAAAGGAATTTCCTTGCACTATAAAGCAGAAAGAACGGTGGAGTAAACCTGAGGCTGGGCTTCTCCCTGGGACAGAGACCACCTGAAGAAGACTGCAATGGCAGAGATCCAGGAGACAAACCTACACAAATATGAGACAGCCTATGCACAAGGTTATTTATGGCTGCGCATTTGTAATAGCAAAAGACTAGAAACCCACTTGTCTCTCAGTAGGGGACCGGTTGAATAGCCCTTAATTACAATGGAGAACCATGTAGCCTTATAGCTAAGTCAACATCTCTTTGAATTTTTTTTTAGAGAGAGTCGAAGGGAGGAGAAAGAGAGAAAAGAGAGATAGAAATATCGACGTGAGCCCCAGCCAGTTTGGCTCAGTGGGTAGAACATCGGCCTGCAGACCAGAGTCCCAAGTTAGATTCCAGTCAAGGGCACATACCTTGGTTGTAGGCTCCTCCCCGCCCAGGCCCTGGTCCGGGCTCATGCAGGAGGCATCCTCACATAGATGTTTCTCTCTGTCTTTCCATCTCTCTTCCACTTTCCCTAAAAATTAATGGGAAAATATCCTCGTGCGAGGATTAACAAAAGAAAAAAAAAAGAAAAAGAAAAAAGAAAAGGAAAGGAAAGGAAAGACAAAAAATATCGATGTGAGAGAGAAACGTTGATTGGTTGCCTCCCACACACGCCCTGACCAGAGGTGGGGATGGAACCTGCAACCCAGGTGGGTGTTCTTGACCAGAAATCGAACCCACAACCGACCCTCCAGTGTGCAGGCTGATCCTCTAACCATTGAACCACGCCACCCAGGGCATCTATGAATTTGTATATGACTTCTAGGAAATATTGCTAAGTTAAAAAATCAAAATACAAAATATATAGTTTGACATATTTTATGTAAGAAGACGGGAATGAGTATATACACAGATAATTTGCTTATTTTTCAAAGTAACATGAAAATTAGCTAATAGTTATCTACAGGGAGTATTAATAAGAAGGTGAAGAAAATAGGAATAGGAACTAATCTAAATATACTTTTGTGTATAATTTTTATTTTTGAAGTATATAAATATTCTACATATTTAAAAACTGAATTTAAAAAAATGAGCCTTAGAAAGCACACACAATCAGAAGTAAATGAACCCAACTGCATATAAAATTGAAAACCACACAGAAAAAAATCAGTCTTCAAAATTTCTTTGAATACAAAACTAATAGTACCTCCTTAGAGTGTATATTCTAAAGGTAAAGAACAGCAAAGAAGTATTAAACTTATTCAGTGAACTATGAACATTGTTAGAAGTCTAATTTTTAAACCATGGTAGAATGACTATTTTGAGGGGGCAGATTTCAGCCAAGAATTTTATACCCAACCAAGTTCTCTATCACATGTAAAGATAAACTATGCTACCACATATTCTTCTGTGGAAAAGAAGTCACTTGACACTATGCTCCAGGAACCCAAAGATCATATTTACATAAAAAAATGTATCAATCTATATAGAGAGAGAGCTAATATGCAAATTGTCCGCTCAGGAGTTTGACCTGGAGAACAGGAGTTTGATCACTTGCTATGATGTGTGCTGACCAGGGGGCAGCACAGAACATGGTGGGCAACCAGTGGCAGTGGTGGCAGGGCGCTGAGGGAGTGAGGGAAAGAGGAGGCGGGGAGGTGCGGAGGCCAGGCCTAGGGACTCTTCCCTGCACAAATTTTGTGTACCAGGCCTCTAGTTGTGGTATAAAATGATTTACCAGTCTTCCTTTAGTTTGGCCTCAAACAAGAATATCTGCTGGTTTTCATGTTCCCACATGGATTCCACATCTCAGAATATAGGTTGGCCCTGCTATGCTACCCTTAGCTGCTTTCTCTATCTTACCCACACAAGAAAGAATGTTTCTTGAGTCCTGTTGTTTATCCCAGAGTTCAGATAAAAGCTTTTGCCATGTTTGAGTAGCACTTAAAAAACCTGTATTATTCTGTTCCAGTACTTGCTCTAATAACAGATAAACTATTTACATGGTTAAGATGCCGTGCTGGGTGAAATCACTATAGTATTTTTTCTTCCTTCTTCCATAAAAGTATAGCTGCATAGAGCAACATAATAACCATTTTCATTGCCAAAGAATTCCAGTAATGACTCTCTGCAACTTTAAAATTCATAGTGAATAACCTAAGTCTCGGAGCTTTGTTTTGACTTTTAAATTGATTAAACTAGATAATAAAACTAGTCTAGAGCAGATACCTTCTTCAATCCCTCTTTTTATCATCTTCCACCTAACAGTTACGAATGTCCCTGTATTTACTGTATTTTAAACTTTGAAACAAATACATTTTAAAATGTATACAATACAATGGAGCAATAGCATTGACCTCTGGATAGTGAAATTCTGTGTACTGTTTTATTTCTAGTTTTGTATTTTTCAAGTCTTTGGCAAAGCACATATATCACTTTCACATCCACAAAAATACTTGTTTAAATCAGTGAATGCAGTTTTGTACTTGCAATATGATCGTAATTGTGTGTTTTTTAATATGTGCAAAAACAAAAAATAAGAAAGAAAAACAACACGGTTACCTTTTCTGATAAGACGATGGCTAACTGTTTTCTCCTTCCCTAGGCTTTTCTGTATTTTCCAAGTTTTCTGTAATGAGTGCGTATTACTTTTATAATGCCGACGGGATTTTCCTGTGGCTGTTTTCGTGGTGAGGGAAAGCACAAGTCAAAATCACTAAGCAGTTGGAAACCACCAGGCTAATTGCTACTAATTTGAAAGGAGGATGGGGAATAGGCAAGAAAGAGCCACTTGGGCATACTGAGGCGCAGGCACACTTAGCTTCTGCGTCTCCACCAGCCTCACACGGTGAGCAGCGATGAAATGTCCTTGTCAGACTGTTCTCACCCAGGCTCCCCGGTCTCTCTGCACCTCTGGGTCAAGGCAGGAGGGAGGCAGACTTTCCAGCCCCCAAATTCCTGCCCCCCACGAAGCCAGTGCAGAGCAACCACCACATTAAGTCTCTTTCCTGCAGGCATGTGAATTGCAGAGCCGAGTGTTTATTTGCAAAGAAAGACGCCGTTGCCTTGTAAAGCCCAGAATTAAGTGCTCTAAACAGATTTTGGTTTACAGGACTCTTTTAAACGACATTACTTTCCCCCTAATAAAGTTTTCCTCTTTGCTGCCACAGTAAGAGAGAAACATTTTATGGTTCGCCTTTAAAAATGATGTGGCAGGCGGCTGATAGCACAGTAAGAAATTTGATTCCCTTGCTGGAAAAAAACCAGCCCTAGCAGACATTCCTCTATAGCAACTAATAGCTTCTAAGTAGAGATAGCTCTGTTTTAAAAAAAAAAAAAAAAAAAAAAAAAAAACATCCCAGGGCAAATGCCTTCTGTGCATTTTGGAACAAATTGACAAGTTTTCTTTTGCTATTGTGTTAGCCTGGGTGACCTAAAAGGAAAAGAAGTGGCTGATCTACCGCGAGCTTCAGCACTATTTTTAATAATCCGTGTTGCCTCCGCAGTGCACGATGA
The DNA here is from genome assembly GCF_000147115.1 of Myotis lucifugus. NCBI lineage: Eukaryota > Metazoa > Chordata > Mammalia > Chiroptera > Vespertilionidae > Myotis > Myotis lucifugus. The sequence goes on from NW_005871360.1 coordinate 170,184, forward strand.
CAAGGAACACACAGGGATGGGTGCTATTACAAGTCCTCACTCCCCCAGTGTTTATACCAGCGTCGCACTCACAATCACTCCTCCGCAAGCTTCGCTGTGGGCAGAGTGATATTTTCTTTTTCGTTTTATTTTTCCTAATACCCTTCAGTATGGAATCCAATATTTCTTTGGTTCCTCTGGGGCAGTTTGAACCAATTTTTTTCAGGAAATGTGTCTATGGCGCTTCATTAATTCCATTCTTGGGCTGTCATTTTATCAATCTGTGCCTCTACTCCATACTCCAAATGAGAGGGACAGCTTTCCCCACAGTGGGAAAAACAAAAGATGGGGCTTTGGAGCCAGACAAACCTTAGTTCTAATCTTCACTCAGCCACTTACTGGGTTGATGAGTTAGAGTGGGAAACTCATTCTCTCTAAGATTCAACTTGATCACTTAAAAGATTGGTCAATAGCCCTGGCAGGTGGGGCTCAGTGGGTTGAGGTCCTCGAAAATTCGCTGGTTTCGGTTCTGGGTCACAGCACATGCCCAGGTTTCAGGCTCGATCCCCAGTAGGGGGCGTGCAGGAGACAGCAGTTGTTTCTCTCTCTCTCTCTCTCTCTCTCTCTCTCTCTCTCAAATCAATAAAAACATTTTTTTTAAATTTTTGGCTAAAAAGCACTTACATCACAAAGTTGCTGCAACAAAAAGAGATGCTGTGTGGAAGGCTCAGGCCAATAGACCTGATGAAAAGGCAGCTGTTCATCTGGCCCATCATTAACACATCCTCATCAGTAACACATCCTCGGACCCTCCTGTCAGTGACTTGCCTTGTAAGATACCACCAGGGCCTTTTCTTACTGCCTTCTTGTCTCCATGCTTAGCTGACTTTAGTGTCATTCTGGCCTATACACATTTCCCTGTGCTCTTTCTCTTTTTTATCACAGGAAACTATTATGAACCTCCAGTCTGAGCACCAGCCCCTCTGGGTCCCTGCCCTTACACTTTGTCTAGTAAAACTAGAGCTGTTTCTCCTCTCCTGTTTCTGGGCTGACATAAGTGTCTGTTCAGCAAATATGGCTGAGCGTGTGGACTTGACCAGCCGTGGACTTGACCAGCCTGCCCGGAGCTTACAGTCTAGCACAGAAAGACTCCACCAGAGTGTGGGACTGAACATTTGAGAAGAGATTTTATTTTGTGAGGTCAACAGTAACAGGATAATACAACCCAGCATGACTTGGAGAAAGCTTGAAGCCATGCTAAAGCAGGTGTCTGAGCACCTTCTTGTAGGTAAATAGTAGAGGAAGAAGTGAAACAGATAAGTACTGTATTATTTCATTTATATAAAACTAGTGGCCCGGTGCACAAAAATTTGTGCACTCGGGGGGCGGGGGAGGGGGGTGTCCCTCAGCCTGGCCTGCACCCTCTACAATCTGGGACCCCTGGAAGGATGTCCTACTGCCGGTTTACAGGGATCAGGCCTAAACTGGCAGTCGGACATCCCTCTCACAATCTGGGACTGCTGGCTCCTAACCACTCACTTGCCTGCCTGCCTGATTGCCCCTAACCACTCTGCCTGCCAGCCTGCTTGCCCCCAATTTCCCCCTCCCCCTGCCAGCCTACTTGCCCCAAATGCCCCCCTCCCCCCCCCCCCCGCCAGCCTGATCACCGTACCAGTGTGCTCATCCCCAGTGTGCTCACCCACAACTACGGCCTGCTTGCCCCTAACTGCACCCCCACTGCTGGCCTGCTCACTCCAAATGGTTCCATCTTCTATTCCATTTGTGTCCTTTCCACCCCTAAGTTAATGTCGTGTCCTTAATATGTGGTTATGAGATGTCTCTGTGACTGAGCTGGGAAACCTTTCACGTTTCTCTTTCCTTTCCTTTCATCTCAAGATAACTGAGCTCTGTGGTTTGTGTGGGGCCAAAGGCCCTGGGAATACAATGCTGAGCCCTCTGAACTCATTTTATTCTTTATTGTATTATTTGATTTCTGGGGCTGAATTAAACATGAAAACAGAAGAAAATATACCCTTAGATATAGAATCTGAGTCATTACCTGGAGATTTCTGCAGGAGTTGACACTGAGGCATGAGACACATGTGTTTATTGGTCAGTTTCCTCAACTATGGAACGAAGGTTGATCCTGCCCCTCGGATCCTATGGAGGTTGGATATGATGCATCCAGAGGGATTAACTGGCAGCTCAGAGAGGAAGATCAGAAGTCAATAGACACTTCTTTCCTTTACCCAGACAGAGTTAGAAAAACACAACTCTTTTTATCATAACAGCAGCAAGGGCCATGCCTGTGGGAGGAGGAGCAGGGAACCAGGGCTTCCCCCTTGCTCCTTCCCCGCCCTCCCTCCCAACATCCCTGCACTGGTCCAGCTGCTATGCTATGCTATGGTGGAACCCCTCACTCTGGCTCTGGCCCCACCCATGTCACAGAGAGGAGCATGTGCACTTCTTGCAGACACAGAAGCAGCTGTGGAGTAGGGAGGTGGTGGTTTTTCCCCTGAGCAGGTGCTTAAGTCCTTGTTGAAGTCTCCACTCCAGAGCCTGCGAGTCCCAGTCCTGGGAGGCTGCGCAGTGGAGGTGCCACATTCCTTTCAGTAGAAACTGAAGATTGATAGGAGACTGCCGGCTGGGGGGAAGGACCAGGAGGTCTGCCTTGCGCCCATTCGCCAATCCCCAGTCCCACTTCGCTGATCGCGCTGCTGGAGCCCCTGGCTGGCTGCACGGCTCAGGCAGCGCGATCACCACGCCGCCTGAGCTTGCCACCTGGGGCCACACACTGGGGCCTGGATGGCAGCTCCCGCTATCCTGCCCTGCCTGCAGTATGCAAATTAGCCACCATCTTTGTTGGCAGTTAATTTGCATATTGCTCTGATTGGCTGGTGGGTGTAGCGAAGATATGGGTCAATTTGCATATTTGTCTTTTATTAGATAGGCTGCCCAAATAGGCAAATTCTCTTTTTTTTTTAATTTTGTTTTATTGCTTAAAGTATTACAAAGAGTATTATATATGTCTCCTTTTTTCCCCCTTCTTGACATTCCCCCGGCCTCCCCTATCCCTCAGTGTCTTATGTCCATTGGTTATGCTTATATGCATGCATACAAGTCCTTTGGTTGATCTCTTACCCCTCCCCTCCTTCTGCCCCAAATTAGATTAGAGATTACCAGGAGCTGAGAGAGGAGAGCAAGGGGAGTTGTTGCTTAATAGTTAGTTTCAATGCGGGGTGATGAAAACGTTTTGGAAACTGCCAAGGATCACACAACACTGTAAATATAATTAATGCCCAGGAATTGTGCACTTAAAAGTGGTTAAAGTCAAATTCTATGTTATATATAGTCTAATTTTTTTAAATGAGAAGGTGAAATAAAAATAGAGTTACAAACAGCATAGTAGCTTTTTCTCCATCCCTTCCCGGGTTGTCTGGACAACTGGTGGTTCCGCACACAAGACTTTGCTAGTAATTTTACCAGCAAGTGTTTTGGAAAGCCCAGTATGTGTCAGGCACTGTGCTAGGCACTGGGGAACAAAAACATATCCTGCCTGTGCTCCGTCCAGGCCCACGGCCAAAAGTGTCCTCCTGTTTGTTCAGCTCAAGGGACACCTCCTTCAAGAAGCTCCTAGGATCACCAGTTGGAATAAATTGTCCTCTTGTCTGTATCCCCGTAGTGTTCGTTGCCCTGTTGTCAGGACCCTCAGTTCAGCCTCCTTGTATTTTACCCTTTCCATGTTGGGCTCTGCCCTCACAAACGCCTTTGAGGTCTAGACTCAAACCGTTCAACCTATGACACGTGTGTCAGAGGTGACACGTGAACTCATTTTTTTGGTTGATTTTTCTTTGTTAAATGGCATTTAAATATATCCAGCCAAGGGCCCAGGAGCAGCCCCTCCCACTCTGCTTTACCACTTAATCCCCTCATCCCTCCTCCGCTGACTGCCTGTATTAGCTGCTGCTTAACCATGAATAGAAAAAGGGAAAATGGCCGATTCTCTTCGTCAATTAGCCTTCGCATTTAGGAGGGCTGAGATGGGCTCAGCACGGGCGTCCTCTTCCCAGCAGATAAAAAGGACTCATCTGTGAGTGCTCAATGCTCAACAAGTATTTTAATTCCAGATAAGGCCAGTCACTACCTACCAAAGAAATAAATGTGGGCAGGAGGGGATGGGAAGAATGAGGGCGACTATTCGATTATACAAACGGATAGAATGCTCTTAATAAATGACCAGCAGTCCCAGAGAACCGAGCTCTCCAATAAACTCTGAAGCCCTTATCCACACAAAGAATTTGGAAACCTGGGTCGAATTTATGCATATTTGTAGTTTCATATACAAGCCTTTTGTGAGGACAAAACACAAGGCGGTTTTAAACCTGTAATAGTAAGAGCTACCAGTAATTGGGTACTGACTACATGCCAGGCTCATTAAAGCTGACCTGATGAGCATATCAAACACCTAAGATAACCCTGAGACATAAATGGCCACCCTGAGGTCATCAGCACCCGGGGAGGACAAGTCCTTTGTCCACGGTCACACAGCTGGGAAGTGACAACGTCGAGATTAAAGAGGTTTTCTGATTTTAAGTTAATAACTTACTCAGTACACTAAATTGACTACTTACCAGCCCTTCCTGCCTCCTGCTTTTGCTTGTATTTTTGCCAAAAATCCAGGAGTCACTTCTGATTCCTGCTTTTATTTAATGCATAGTCCATCAGGCATCACATTTCGCTGGCACTGCTCCAGAAGTCTCCTGCGCCTGGCCCCCGTGTCTCTCCTCCTCACTGCTCAAATCCTGGTCCAAGCCACCACCACATCTGGCCTGGGCCCCAGTGTGGCCTTCCAGCTGGTCTGTCTACTTCCATTCTTGACCCCCAAATCCTTTCTCCATGTGGCAACCATAGTGACCTTCATAAAGCACAAGTCAGCTCTTATCATTCTTCCTATTAAACTTCCAAAGTTCCCCATTAACGTCAGAAAAAAGTCCTAGGTGTGACCTCGGCCCACAGGCCCATGCTAAGCAGACCCCTGTTTTTTACCTCATTTCCTCTTTCCTTCCCTCCCTCCCTGCTGTCCTTCCCCCCCTCAACTCATGTCCACTGTACACCGACCCACTGGCTGCCTCCCACCCCTTCCAAACATGCCCCCTGCTACTTCCATGCCCTAGAACCATCTGCCCTCCAGGGCCTTCTTTTCATGACTGAGGTCATTTCAGAGAAATAATTCCCATCTTTTCTAGCTGAATTGCCACCCTACCTAGTCATTCTCTGTCCATATTTTCTTTTCTCCACAGTACCTTTCTCTAAAATTGCACCCATTATTGATTAAACATTTATTGGCTGTCTCCCTGACCCCACCCCTCAAATAGAATGTAAGCTTCATGATGGCAGCTACTGTCTCTCCAGTGACTGAAACAGGGGCTGGTACATCCCTGGTGACCAGTAATTCCTGGTTAAATTAATGAGAATGGCTCTCTCGGCATATCCTTCCCTCCCACCTCTGCCTAACTCCTGCTTGTCCTTCAAAACCAGCTCAGAGATCACCTCTTCCGAAAAGCCTTCCCAGCAGTCTCAGCTGAATGGCCCTCCTCTCTGCATCAGTTCCATCGGAATATTTATCAAACTCTGATGCACTTGCCCACCTCCCACATGTCCTTCTCTGTCTTTTACTTCAGTATCCGTCCCTCCTCTCTCACATGGGCTGGCTACAACAGCAGCTCAATGTGTTTGATGAAAGAATAAGTGAACAGATCACCTTCTTAATTATTTTTTGGCAAAGGCAACTAATGTTCATGTGGGGGAATGTCTTGGAGTGCTTTTAGAAGAAACTACGTTTTAAAAACTTGTTGTAATTTGTGCTCAATGTGTTAAAGCTTACATTGAAGATAGCAGCCAAGACGAAGTGAGGGATGTTTTAATCCTGGGTAATGAGGCACGGGGAATGATTAACACATCCTGGTTGGATGACTGACAGGATGAGATAAATGAGGCTCCGCACACATGGACATCTCAGGAGGCCATTGTCTTTCAACCCCACCAGACCAGGGTGTGGCCCCACAAAGCCTTTCCCGTGACGGAGCAGACTTGTCCAAGGAGGCGGAGGCTGAATAGCTACAGGCCCTGGATACTCCGTCTTTATCCCACGTACAGCCGGGGTAAACCAACCGTATTCTGAATCTTTGAATCCCCCTTACTTAAACCTATTGACAACGGGTCCTTCTCTTAAGAGAAGTCCTTCTTTGGCCTTGCCAACCCATCCTTCCAGCCACCCCCACGCCCTGCTCTTCTGGTTTGGGTCCTGTTTTGTAAGATGCCTCTGCAGATATCTGAGCTCACCAACGTAGGGCTGATTTTCCCAGCTTATGTGCAGAGCTCTGGGGACACCCCTCTGTTCACCCCTTGCCATCTACATTACAACACAGGAATTTTCATTTGTCATTTATAAAATCCCAGTATTCTCCGGCAAAAAAGGACTATTACCTCTTGCGGTCTGACCTTTACCCTTTCCTGCCTCTTTCAGTTGTTGATAGAATTTTTCCCCTTGATCAATTGTGATTTCATTGTGTGTGCAGTGGCGTGCAGTAAATATCCCGTGTCTCTAGGATAGCACTGGCTCTCCCCCTAAATTGCATTCTCAGAAGGAACTGCCTTATTTCCCCGAGTTGAGTCTATTTAGTCAATGTGAGGTCGAAAAGGCTGGGAGGCCGGGATTTATGGGAGTTCCTATCTACAATTCAGCAGTAAATTCCTCTCACACCTGGCAAAGTTGGATTTTGCTGGCCCTTCTCACTTCAGATGTTGATGAAACAAGTTATTTCCCGGCTGACACTGCACTCCATTACATCTTACTTTTGCAAATTCAAAACATAGATTGCTGGGGGTTTTCTGGTTTGGGGTCTTTTCTGGTTCAATTGTTTTGGCTCAATTTTGTGGGCTTACTATTTGCTTTGTGCTGAAACAATAAAAAATGTGCCTTCTTATTGGTGGCTTTTTACAGTCTTAGCTTCTTTGCTAAAAGCAACAGATCCTAATCTCAGCCCACCTCAGCCCAGGCTCTCAGAAACCACACCTCCTAATTCTCTCACCAGCATGGGCTCATCCTCTTCCTTGCCAAATCCCTTCTATTCTGGAAGGAGACCAACTAGAAAAAGGGAGTCAAACAATCTTGAAACTCCCTCATGTCAAGACTCAAGAATCTCACCATAAAACTGGTCACAAGGGGCAGACCTAAGGACGAGGTGCTCTGGGACTGACCTTTATCCTATGGGGCTTCACAGCTCTTCTGGAGGGTCTGAGAAAAATGATGTCACCATCTGAATAATATTTGGAGCATTCTAAGTAGCATTTTCAACTAATTAAGAAATAGTCTAGCCCCCAACCACCTAAGGTTGCTTGTGTCATTTGCTTCAAACTCAAGTCTTTAGCTCTGTTTGTATAGCATAGTAGCAAACCTCTTTAACATCAGGCGAAAAGGAAGAATACTGAGATCACGAATTCAATGTAGTGGCAAGGGCTCAATTTAACTCAATGAACACTTACTGAGTGCCTGCCGTGATCAGGATTGTGCAGGATGGCATAAATGTGATAAGACAGTCCTAATCTCAAGGCGTTTACAATCTATGGGGAGAAATAGACCCATATGTAATTAAATAACATTTGGACCTGAAATAATAGATGTATGCACACAATGATATGGAAACACGTGGAAGGGCATTCAGTCCAAGGGAAATGTCTAAAGAGAACAGTAAAAATTAGAAGCATTATTCAAATTCCCTCCCTGGGCAGTTTATAATTCTTACCCCCAAAATATCATAGCAGCTTATGTCTAGTCAAGATATAAAAATGATATATGGAAGGCAGAAGGATAAAGATGGTGACAAAAATATATATGAGCCTTTGAATTGCCAAAGCACACAGCTATGTGGCGTGCGTGTGTGTATGTGAATTCACAAAGCATGCAAACTGTGGGTGTGTGTGTGTGTGTGTGTGTGTGTACGCACACACACACACACTTGGTAAATGTAGCTTAGATAATAAGTACTCTACTATGCTCTTAAAACATAGGTTGACAGAATTAATTGAATGAAAATTACAGCCCACACATGTGTAATATATTAGTGTCTCCACGGATTTAGAGATAATCAGCAATCTGCCCACATAGGCAAAATCCACTCACAAATGATTTAGTTATGGCTTGTTCATTCCAGAACATTTGCTTCTTAGGAAGAAGGGTAAAATGCCCTAGTCACGTTGAAAGTGAATGTTTAGTTTGAGTTCTTGCTTCTCATTTTCTAATTTTGATTTTTAAAGGAAAGAAAAATCACACTACTTTAGCAACTACTATGTGCAAAACAGAGGCCTTTTACTTGTATGGCACTCAGTTCATCTTTACAGCAATTTTCCATATAAGATATTGTTATTCCCCATCCCCTATACACATTTTACAGATGAGGATATGCAGATTTGGGGAAGTTAAGCACATGCCAAGGGTCCTACAGCTAGGTCTGATTTCTTCTAACTATGTAGATCCTGTTCTCCCAAGGACATAAAAGATTCTCCAATACAAGGAGTATGCCTTCTCTTTCACCTACATCTCCCCACAGCGCATCACAGAAAAAACCCATAAATCAGTAATAGCCATGTTGGGTCTCCTCATACCAAGCAGGAAAGGCTGAGTATAGTTCAGGGTGTTTCCTTTACACAAGAGAAATTCCTAAAGCCTTTCTATACTTCATAGCCCTCTACTCTAGATTTTTCATAATATATTTCATAGCCCTATGCCCTGGATTTTTCCAGAGATTATTGCAAGGTCAAGTATTATAGTATGGCTACCATAAATCATCAAAATTATAACAAAAATGGAACTTCTAGTGAAAACGGCCTTCCCCGTATTTTCATAAAAGACACACTTCATGTAAAGGTTCTCAACATGAAACCAAAACCAAGATTCAAAACATCAACACAAAATGCGAAACCCAGCTTTAAACAAATGGCCACTGATACCACATAAAGCAGTTGAGAAAAGTGGAAGATCTTTTGCCCTCCCCCTGCACTGTCTGCTCCCTCGTTTACCAACATGGTCTGTGCCAATCAGAGCGTTGAGGCATCAGTACCACTTTGTGAGGCGGCCATAGCACTTTCTCTGTAATCTAAATAGTGTTCTCTTTTTAAAAATGGGTAAACTATACATATGTAACAAAAGCTATAATTTTAATCATTTTTAAATGTTTAGTTCAGTGACGTTAAGTACATTCACATTGTTGTACAACCATCACCATCATTCATGTCCAGGACATTTTCATCTTCCTAAACAGAAATTCTATGCCCGTTAAATAATAATTCCGCATTTCTCTCAACCCCCATCCCGTGGCAAACAACATTCTACTTTCTGTTTATGAATTTGACTACTTTAGGTGGCTCATATAAGTGGAATCATACACTATTAGTCCTTCAGTAACTGGATTGTTTCACTGAGAATAATGACTCTAAGGTTCAACCATGTTGTAGCATGTGTCAGAATTTCCTTTCTTTTTAGGGGCGAATGATATCCCATTGTATAGCTGTACCACATTTTTGTTTATCCATTAATCCATTGATGGACACTTGGGTTGCTTCCATCCTTGGGCTATTATGTGAGTAATGCTTCTATAAATATGAATGTACAAACTGAGTGGTCAATTTATGCACTCAGTTGAAGGCTCTAACTCCTAAATAACAGCTAGGGAGAAGATCGGAGAATTTGGAATGGGGGAGATCGCATTAGCATATTAAATCCTGAGAGCTGAAACCTCAAGTGAAACATCAAGACATGACAGAGAAAAGCAGAAACCCCGTGAGAATGCACCCAGGTGCCTACTGGTTCTGGGTCTGGTAGAGAAGGAAAGAGAGAATCCAACCTCAAGCCCAGCAAAAGTGCCATAGAGGAAACCCTGATGGCACCAGATTTGAGGGCAGGAACAGTGCGCCTATAACCACCCCGGAGAAACTGTCACCAACACCAAAGTGGGCAGAATATGGAACTGAGGGTAAAAATGAGAAATCACTATGGAACAGGGAAATTCACGCTAAACACTTGGGGGTGGGGAAATAGGCACCTATGAAAATTATTTACTACTAAAATCAGATAAAATTATTAAAACTTGGCATCCTCATTGGGAAACCTAGAGACATAGATTTGTGGAACAGGACAGAAAACTGTGTGCAAGAATAATGGAGTGGGATGAAAATAAAAAGAGGAAAGTAGAATGCAGTAAGAGAATTTAAACCCACAGTGGAGGTAGCAAAATAGAAATGCATTTATCAAATCAAATCGATGGCAAAGGGAATGAGCAAGAATTGTAACAGATCATGAGAAAGAAATCAGAATAACTGAAAAAAGGGAATATCAAAGACATAATCAAAGAAAACATTCTTAAACTGAATAGAAACTGAGAATTCAAATTGGAATGGTTTCTTCCTTAATCTACTTGTTATTAATGAGTTCCCACTATGTGCCAGGTTTATAGAGATGAACATAATTGCATTCCAGTAAAAATAACTTAAGGAGAAATCCACACCTAGTCTCAATATGCTAAAATTTTTGAATAATTAATGAGGTTAAAAATCTCATCTGTATTGTCTGCCCATTGTTGCTCAGTGGTTGAGCATTGACCCATGAACCAAGAGGTCACTGGTTTGATTTTTGGTCAGGGCACAGGCTCGATCCCCAGTAGGGAGCATGCAGGATGCAGCCGATTAATGATGTTTCTCTCATCAATGTTTCTATCTCTCTATCCCTCTCCCTTCCTCTCTCTCAAAAAATCAATAAAAACATGTTTTAAAAAAACCTCACGTGTATTATAACAGAAACACATGCGACCTGGAAGGGAAAACATTTCGGCTGGCCTCCAATTCTATTCTGAAATAGGCTATGGAGAAACATGTTTTGAATTTTGAGCCAAGAGTTTTATACCCAACTAAGAATTCTTATTTCTGTGGAAACAACCAAAAGATATTCTTAGATATATAGGTGTTTTTTTCTTATTATTGATTTTAGAGTGAGTAAGGGAGAGGGGGAGAGAGAGAGAGAGAGAGAGAGAGAGAGAGAGAGAGAGAGAGAGAGACCAATTTGTTGTTCCACTTAGTTATGCATTCAATGGTTGATTCTTGTATGTGCCCTGACCAGGGATCGAACCTGCAACCCACAGCCTTGGCCTATTAGGACAATGATCTAACCAACTGAGCTACCTGGCCAGTGTCTTGGATGCATAGGCTTTTATAAAATACTAGAGGCCCAATGCAAGAAATTCGTGCAAGAGTAGGCCTTCCTTCCCTCTGGCAACCTGGACCCAGGCTTCCCTCGCAGCCCCAGCTTCATCCGGAAGGTCATTCAGAAGGATATCCGGTCTAATTAGCATATTACACTTTTGTTATAGATAATTTCCACATACTGTTGAGAAACTTAAAGCAATACTCCACCAACTATGAAATTACATGAATAAATCTCTTCTAGTTCAAAATGACAGGCTGAATGCACGTTTCTCCTCCTAGTCTCAAAACAGACTGTAGTAAGAATAAGAAAGAGAATGTAGTCCTCAAAGTGCTGAGACTTGTAGGGAAAAAATACCAGTAGACCAAAGTTTCTAATACATTTCTGAGAGATAAAAGAAGGCAAGCAGGTGAACTCCGGCAGAATGCACTGCCCACAGCCTGCACCACAGAAGCTGCAGTGGAGGGGGAAGCCTTTCTTCGTGGAGAACTCTGTGAAGTCAGCTGGGATGCAGAATCGGGGTGAGATGGGGGACAGAACTGGAGGCGGTGATTGAAGACTGTGCAGCAATGGCATTTTGCCCCAAGGCTGATTCTACACAGATTATATAAAATAGACTTCCAGTCTAAATCAGTCGCAAGAGTCAAAAGTTACTATAAAGGAGTCAATTCACAAAGAAAATGTAAGAATTATAAACTATATAGACACTCATATTGGAGCCCCTAAAAATATAAAGCAAATATTAACAGAACTAAAAGGAGAAATAGCACTAGAATAATAGTAGGGGATTTTGACACTCCACTTTCAAATTAGATAAAATACCCAGATATAAGTCAAAACATAAGTGTATTTAAATAACACTAAAGATTAAATGATCCTACATAAAACATTCCACCCAACAGTAGAATAACATTTTTCTCAAGCATACACAGAACATTCTACAATATAAATCATATGTTGGGCTATAAAGCAAGTCTTAACAAATTTAAGAAGATTAAAAGTATATCAAGTATCTTTTTCAATGCTGTGAAACTAAAAATCAATAACAAGGAGAAAAATTCACAATTATGTGAATTTTAAAAACCCATGGAACAAAGAAGAAATCAAAAGGGAAACCATAAAGTATCTTGAGACAAATAAAAATGAAAAAACAACTTACCAAAACTTACAGGATGAAGCAAAAGTATTTCTAAGAGGAAAGTTTATAACAATAAATGCCTACATTAAGAAAAAAGAAAGATCCACAATAAACAACCTAACTTTACATCTCAAGAAACTAGACAGGGAACATACCAAGCCCAAAGTTAGCCTGAGGAATAATAAAGATTACAGCAGAAATAAAGAAAATAGGGACTAGAAACTAGACAACTAAAAAAAACACTGAAACTGAGTTGTTGGATTTTGTTAAAAAGATAAACAAAATTGACAAGCTTTTATCTAGACTTACTAAGAAAAAGAGAAAAACAACTCAGCTAAATAAAGTCATAAATGAAAGAGAAGACATTATAACTTATACAAAAATAAAAAAATCATAACAGACTACTATAGAAAGTTATATACCAATCAATTGGACAGCCTAGAAAAAATAGATTAATTTCTAAAAATATACAACCTACCAAAATTGAATCATCAAAAAAATAGAAAATCTGAACAGACTAATAACAAGTAAAGAGATCGATTTAGTAATAACAATTCTCAACAGATTGAGTATAGAAAGAATATACCTCAACATAGTATATGACAAATCCATAGCGAATATCATACTCAATGGTGAAAGGCTCCTCTAAGAACAGAAACCACAAGGCTGTCCACTCTCACCACTCTTATTTGACACTAGGGGCCCAGTGCATGAATTCGTGCACCTTGAAAGGAACTGTGGGCTGCGAGGCTGTGGTGGGCACAGGGGCAGGTCTCAGCCCATCCTCCGTGCCCCCTCCTGGCCCCTCTTACCACGGCCCCTGGTCCTCTGTCTGCTGGCAGCCTCACTCCTGTTGCCACCACTCCCATGTGCTGATGGTGCCGGCCCCACTCGCACCCGCTGACAGCACGAAGCGATTGAGGCCGGCGCCAGCAACGGGTGAGAGCAAGGCCGGCGCTGTCAGCAGGTGCGAGCAGCAACTGCTGCCCCTATCGCCCCTCAGGAACAGGGGGAGGTGGAGAAGCCCTCAGGGGCAATCGGGGCTGGCAGCCCCTGCTCGTACCCGCTGACAGCGCTGGGTGATTGGGATCGGTGCCCAATCACTAGAATAATAGTGGTCTCATTACATCAAGTAAAAGGTAACTATGTGTTGAATAGCTTGACGGTGATAATCATTTTATCATATGGCAAAATATCATGTTATGTAACCTTAAATATATATAATTTTTATTTGTTAATTATAGCTCAGTAAAGCTGGAAAAAGAAAGAGAAGAAGAGAGAAGACAAGAGAGGATTGATCCAAGAGGGCCACGTACATCCAGCAGAAGTTCAAGAAAAAGAACCAAAAACATGCAAGGAGTAAGTTAATCACAAAAATAAAAAAAATTTCCCAAAACTGATGAAAAGCTCAAGCCCCCACAACTCCCCTCATGTTTAAGAACATTAAATCTAAATGCAAAATCTAGAATAAGGGGAAACAGTTTACCTGAAATGGACACATTTTTTTAAAATTGACAATATCTTATAGCTATTCGTCAATAATGCTTTCCAAGTTCAGAAGAAAAAACATGTTGAATATATCCTTCCACACTGAGCCAAACCATCCATCAAGTTCAAGGGCAAAATAAAAGATATTTTTCAGACATGCTTTAACTTAGAAACTTTAACTTCCATAAATATTTTCTAGAAAATGTATTGAGAGTATAATTCCCTAAAACAAAGCATGGAAAAAATAATTAAAGATAGAGTAAAATATAAGATCCTAGAAACAGCGCACTCAACTTAAAATACGTCAGAAGAAACCCCAGACCGACATCTGTGCAGAAGACCTAGATGTCAGGGAATTCAACAAGCGGTAAATATATTTTGTATTGATTTCAGAGAGGAAGGGAGAGGGATAGAGCAATAGAAACATCAATGAAAGAGAAACATGATCAACAGCCTCCTGCACATTCCCCAGTAGGGGATGGAGTCCCCAACCTGGGCAGGTGCCCTGACTGGGAATCAAACTGGAAATCCTGGTTCATAGGTCAATGCTCAACCACTGAGCCACACCGGCTGGGCAGCAAGGGGTTGGTTTTAAAAGCTGAATGAGAAGGGGTATATGGTGAAGAAGGCCTATGTTCCTCCAGGCAATAAGAAAAAGAAAAAAAAGAAGGCAATTATAAACTCTCAGGAAAGCAAAGATGTGTTCCCAGAAAGCTATATGCCAAATGTGAAGTACACCAAGCCGCTGCCTGTGAAGTGGAGACCCGGGCCACAGACCTGAGTGCCAGAGAAGGGAGAAGTCATGACACCAGTCAGAGACATTAGTGAGCCTGGTGAGGGCAAGGCGCATGCAGGAAACACACAGATATGTTCCAGTTAGGACATGAATAACAAAAATAGCAAGAATAACAATATTGTACAGATTTAAAAATCAAGGACTCTCAGAGAAACAAAACAATGAAATCTTCCCATCCTACCATATTAGCCAAATCATGAGCAGAAAAACCACTTAAAACGCCTCTGTGAACCTGATACACATAATAAAGACATTATTATTTTAGGATGGTATATGGTTCATAGCTTCCTGATAAAATAGAAATGCCTTTGCACCCTGCCTAAACAAATGCTAAAAGTAAACATACCAGCATGGTAGGTAAATAAGTTGATTTTTAAAGTATATTAAGCCCAGCCAGTGTGGCTCAGCGGTTGAGCTTCAGCCTATAAACCAGGAGGTCACATTTTAATTCCTGGTCAGGGCATAGGCCCGGGTTGCAGGCTCGATCCCCAGTGGGGGGCGTGCAGGAGGCAGCCAATCAATGATTCTCTCTCATCTTCTCCCTTCCTCTCTGAAATCAATTTAAAAATATTTAAAGTGTATTAAAACCCCAGTGTATTTTCCTCTTCTTCCCCTTCCCATTTCTCCTGAACCATGCAATCCAAAAGCCCAGCTGGACTTTGCAGTGGCCCAGAGTGGGGTTTTGGCGCCTTACCATGGTGAGAAAGCATCCCTTGTTGGGGGAGAGGACAGAGCGAAACAGTCCAAGATGGCCTGTTGGGGCCTAAGTGTGGCAAGGAAGGCATTCACAAGAGATAGAGTAAGATTGGCAGGCCAGCTCAGCATATGATTTCAAAGCATGAGTGGGACAGGAGGGCAACTATGTGGGTATTAGAGCCACAGCTGGGTGAAGAAGTTGTCCACCGGTGCATGTGAAGGGCAGCCCAGCACCAGGTGTCAGAGTCTGAGGAGGGTAGGAAGGCCATCTGTGGAGGAGAGGAGCCCACATGAGGTCTCAAAGCCTGAGTTGGGTGAGGGGCATCTGGACAAGCCAGCACAGGTGTCAGAGCCCAGGCAAGGAGGGGAGAAAAGGGTCCATGCAGGGAGCAGGCAGCAGTGGAGAGGGGAAACTGGTTGTTCAGACAGGGAAGTTGATCAAATAAATACTTCAGACAGAAAAGACTGGGGGAATCTGATTTCTCACCATCAGAGCAAGGAGCTACAAATATGAAAAGAGAAAAAACTAGAGCAAGCTCTGTGGTTTTGAACTGGAATTAGAGCTACCAATGGAAATCATGGTATTGGATGCATAGCGATAAATACTGAAACAAATAAAGATCCAAATGTGTACACACACACAGAGACACCCACAACACCCTAGCTCTGTCCGCTGAGTGGGTCTGGAATGGAAGCAGTGACACCTGGGAGCAATGAGCACACCTAGTACTCAGATCCTGATTTCTAAACACCATTCTGCTACTAAAAAAAATAAAAAGGAAAAGCAATTAGAGCTCTTTAGCGAAATGGCTGATTCTAGGGGTGGGACAGAGAAAAATGTAAGATGAGCCTGGAACACCATTTTGCACCAGAAAAAATGGAACACTCAACAAATGATGGGGACTTGTCAAAAGGACACGGAAGCAACCTTGAAACTGAGATCATCTGAGCATTACAATAATGATAATAAAATCACCCATTTACTAAAATAGGAAGCCCTGGGTACCATACCCTTATGGATGGACAGATGAATAGATGGGCGGGTGGATGGGTAGAAGAACAAACAAATAAGTAAATGGAACGCTTGATAAAGAACAGTATATTTACATAATCTCGAAGTTTTTCTCCACAAAATCCTTATTAATTACAAAGAGGAAAAAAAAGCAATTTTACAGTGAAGTCTGATGGACATCACCTTAATCAAGTAACTGAAGTAAACACTCTCAAATATAGGACAAACTGAAATTGTGTACCAACTAATAAGATGCAAGAAGAACTGAGCAGCACACCTGTGATATTTCTGACAAGGGTCTATAACCTGAATCTACTCATGAGGAAACATCAAACAAATGCAAATGGAGAAACTGTCTACCAAATAACTGGCCTGTCATCTTCAAAAGCATCAAGGTTATGAAAATCCAGGATCCAGCTACTGTTCCCAGTTGAAGGATATCTTAAAGGAACATGACAAATAAATGCAATAGAAGAGTCTGGGTGTTGTCTCTTTGCTATAAAGAACATGAAAATTAGGGGAATTAGCAGAATGTAAATGGACGGTGAGGAGTAGATGGTAGTAAGGCATCAGTATTAATTTCCTGATTTCTATGGTCGTGGTGAGGTAATATAGGACATTCTACAAAATACGTCATGCAATCAGAATCATCTAGAGGACTTTTAAGATACAGATAGTGGGACCTCATCCCAGAGTGTTTGATTCGGGAGGTCTGGGGGGGAGTCAGGTATTCACACCTCTAACCAGTCATCAGGAGATACCAGTGCCGTTGGTTCAGAGGCCCCACAGCGGGAGCTCTGATGCAGGGGAATAGCCTTGTTCATAGAAAAAAACAAACTAAAGTATTCAGGGGCGATGGGACTTACCCTCACTGGTCCAGAAAAAGAGTTCTTTGTAATGTGCTTTCAAGTTTTCTTCAATTTTGAGACGATATAGCATTCAATAAACAATCAATAATCTCATCGACTCCAAAGCCACCAAACCAAAATTTAGGATATCTAGTCAGTGAGGCAGCTGTGCAGTGCCCATAAACCCTTTCCTAATAGGTAATGCAAAGTAAAATAAATAAAATAGGAAACAGGCCATTTCAGACACTTAGGAGAACCAAATGTTTTTAAGTTTTTAAAAACATTCATTGACAACCGATGTGTACAACATTCCATCTCTTAGCACTAACCTGGGTGTCCTTTCTTCAGAACCACTTTGAGTTTTCAGTGGCCATTTCCTTCCATGTCTCCAAATTCCCCCTTTTCCCTTTTACTGCTGCCATAAGCTCTAAATTAAAAGACTAGGAAGCACATCTAATGAGAGAGCTGATACTCTTCCTTAAAACATCACCTAATACCATGTTACAGGTTTGGCTGAGAAAATAAAATCCAATCACTCTTCAATCTCATCTATACCTTCCCAAAAGGTTTGCTGGCTCCTCCCCCTACCAGTCATGTGACTCTAGGCAACTTTCCCAACCTCTCTGTGCCTCCATTTCCCCATCTGTAAAATGTGGATAATAATGGTACCTATACCTCATAGATGTGTTATGAGGGTTAAATAAATGTAATGGACTTAGAATAAGCCTGGCACACAGTAAGCCCTTGATAAATGTTATATATCAGCATTGTTTCATTTTAGCAATACAAAATATTCTCTGCATTTGATAACAGCCATACCAGCACCCATCACACTCCCCTTACCACTTGATATGTGAAGGTGGAAGGCATCTGAGTAGAAATTAAGAAAATTTACATAGAAACCAAAGAGTTTCCTTGGAGAGAAGATACCAAGATGCTACATATTTCTCTTGAGGTTCAGTGTTTTTATATCATCTTTGGTGGCTCTGTTGGTTCCAACTCAGATCAGAGAGGCAGTGAATTAGGGTTGTGGGAGCTTAGGCTCCAAACATGGATTCTGGGGTTTTAATTCAGGTCCCACCACTTACTGTCCTGCCTTCAGGTTACTTAACCTCTGTGAACCTCAGTTTCCTGCTCTGCAACATGGGAGAGATGGTAATAGTCATGAACCTCATAACATTGTTAGGAATATAAAGGAGACAATTTATATCCAGCAGCTGTCATAGGCTCGACATGTAATAAACACTTAGTAAAACTTCTGGGTGCAAGGTGTGGCCGTGTGACTAGCTCTAGACAATAGCATGCTATGTGCCACTACTGCAGAGATGTAAAAATACTTGTTCTCTACCCTCTTACGTCCGGTGACGGAGACCTGTGAAGTGAACTGACAAAAGACAGATGAACAGGAGTGAAGGTTTATTTTGCATTCACACACCCGTCTCTCCCAAGAGCTTCACAGAAAAGAACTGAAAACCCAAAGAAGTAGTTAGGCTTGAGAGCTTATATATCACTTTAACAAAGAAATTGTGGAGAAGTGACAAGACAAAGGCAAAGGGATCTGAGCTTCAAGGGGTGGGTAAGTGGTAGAAAGGTAAAGATATGCAGGGAACTATGGTAAGGTTGTTATGAAAACTCAATGCCATCTCTAGTGATAAGTCGTTTCTGATGATTAAAAGTTGTTCTCTTTCTGGTACAGGAGAGGGGAAGGGAAAGGAAACACCTTCACATTTCTGCCCAGAGCAATGCATGCCATGCTTCCAGGCAGAAAGGGAGAGGGCAGACAGTCCCTCCTCTGCCTGCTGTTTCTCAGTTACCTTAGCTCAAAACAATCCTTGTGCCAATGTAGCATATTTTGGGGTGACATATTCTGACCCCCTTCACTTCTGTGGATAAAAAAAAGGAATCCTATGGAAAGGAACCTCACAGAATGATCTGGTCATAAATTCCTACCTGGGCAGGTCATGGTGAGTAGACACACCCAGGGTCTATAACTTCTGTACTAATAAACTTGTCCTTGCCTGAAGCAAGCCCTGTCCATCCTTTCTGTGCTTTTAAGGTTAACACACCTTTGAAATGTCCCCTTTCAGAGCCCCCCCTCCGAAGTATGAGAGCCCATCATCTTAACTATCCTATAATCAGATCCCCGCCTTGCTTTCCCCCACCTTCAGGTGATAATCCTCACATTCCCTCCTTTATCTCAAATGCATAAAGGAAACTGCAAACTGTCATTCTCAGAAGCATTTTTCTCAGTCTCTTGAGATCCTGATTCCAGGTGTACCCTCTGTCTGGTTCAAATACCTATTTATAAAAACCCGCTACAGGTTTGGACATTCTTATGTCAACACATCTCAGCTGAAGCATTTAGTTACCGCTGCAAGACCCTATAGAACTCTTTCCCTCTGACATGGGGACCAGCAACTTTCTAGATGGTGGCTGCTCAGTCAGCTTGGGGTCCTGATTACTTATAATATTGCTGGGGTCCAGCCCCAGCAGGTCCAGGGGTCCCCAAAGGTGTGGACGGAGTCAGCGAAGAGGGAATGACACGGAGGCAGTGTTCAGTTGATCAGCATAGCAAGGTTCTCTCTCCAGCATCTCCAGCCAGGTTCTGTCTAGGTTCTCCAGCCAGGTTCTGTCGCCAGGTTCTAGTCAGGTTCTCTTGCCATTTTCTTGCTAGGTTCTCTCTCCAGCATCTCCAGCCAGGTTCTGTCTAGGTTCTCCAGCCAGGTTCTGTCGCCAGGTTCTAGTCAGGTTCTCTTGCCATTTTCTTGCTAGGTTCTGTCTCTAGGTTCTCTCCCTAGGTTCTCTCGCTAGGTTCTGTTTCTAGGTTCTGTGTCTAGGTTCTGTCCAGGATCTTTTGCCATGTTCTCTCGCTAGGTTCTGACTCTAGGTTCTCTGTCTCTGGGTTCTGTGTCCTGTTGTCTTGTTACATCTGTATTTATACCAGTTGATTCCAATCCTATCAATCTCTATTTCAAAGGTTAGGGCGTTTCTTATCTCCATTCCAGGGAGTAAAGATTATGTAGCTTAAGTGTGATTGTTTGTAGTTAAAGTGATTAACTACCCACCTGGCACTTAGTTAAGGGGTTTTATCCCCTCCCTAACTTCAGGGAAAAATCCCTACCTGGGGAAACAACCTTTCTCGGAGAGGTGACCTTGGTTAAAACACATAGCGCCAAGAAGGTGAGCAAACATATTAAGAACAGTATGCCATATATGCCAGGTCCCTTGAAACAGCAAGGATGGACCGGCTCCCGGCATAATATAACTATGAGGCCCGATGCACAAAATCTGTGCAAGAGCCTTGGCCCCCATCCGCCGCAGCTTTGTCCGGAAGGAAGGACATCTGGTCTAATTAGCATATTACACTTTAATTATTATAGACTAGAGGCCCAGTGCACAAAAATTTGTGCACTGGGGCGGGTGGGGGGGTGTCCCTCAGCCCCACTTGTGCCCTCTCACAGTCTGGGACCCCTCGGGAGATAACCACCTGCTGCTGGCTTAGGCCCGCTCCCCGGGTGGCAGATGTCAGGCCTGATCCCTCGGTGCCTGTCCCGCCTCCCCAGGTCACGCACACAGCAGGGCCCATCCAGAGGTTGAGGCGCCGCCCCAGGTCGGGTCGCACACGGGATGCCCGGATGGAGGCCAGGCGGACGGGATGGTGCTGTCCTGCCCCACCGCCCCAGGTCGCAAATAGCAGGCCCAGATGGTGGCAGGGCAGGCGGGATGGCACTGTCCCGCCCTGTCTGCGGTATGCAAATTAGCCGCCATCTTTGTTGGCGGTTAATTTGCATATCGTGCTGACTAGCCAATGGGAGGCGTAGCGAAGGTACGGTCAATTACCATGTTTGTCTATTATTAGATAGGATGGAGCCACCTCTGTGATCTACACACAGCACACAGCATGAACAAGTACAGAAATGAACCTTTATTATTTTTCACCATTGAAATTTAGCAGATGTTTGTTACTACAGCATAACCTACCCTATCCTGAGTGATCGAGCACAACCACTACCTACCGGTCTGCCAAGGGGAGCCCACCTTGAAGGAGGAGGGAATTGGGATTGCTGACTTGGGCTAGGACAGGGTGTAGGGACGCTGTTTCTGAGCACAGTGTGTGGTTGAGACTGAAAACCCTCTTCTTATTCAATAGATATTAGTTATCTATGGCTGCATAATAAATTATCCCCAAACTTGGTGGGCCATGGGCACAGACCACCACAGCATACTGTCAGTACTCAAAGCTGAATCTGCCACCTTGCCCAGCTCCTGGGACTTTCCTCTCTTTCCCTATTGAATTTATATTCTACAGCACATGGAGATTACACAAAATGTCAGCTGTAAGTCAAGTTGCTGTGAGAGTAAAGAAAAAAATCTTACTGTGTCTCAATTCTTTGAAAAACACATGGGTAAGAGACCACCTTGAAACAGGCACCTGAAGGTGTGGGCAGAGAGCATGAGCCAGGGGCAGGTCATGTCGGCACCCTTGTTTGGTGAGGTGACCTAGCACGTGAAAATGCTGTCCCCTGTGGGTGACCTTTTATGCTCATCTGACCATCTGTCCACTGATGTTTTCATTGCCTCTCTCACACTGCTTCCCAAAGGTGTTTTCAACAGTCTTCATCATCATGTCAACACATTGTCTTAAAAACAATGATCAGCCGAAACCGGTTTGGCTCAGTGGATAGAGCGTCGGCTTGCGGACTGAAAGGTCCCAGGTTCGATTCCGGTCAGGGGCATGTACCTAGGTTGCGGGCACATCCCCAGTAGGAGATGTGCAGGAGGCAGCTGATCAATGTTTCTCTCTCATCGATGTTTCTAACTCTCTATCTCTCTCCCTTCCTCTCTGTAAAAAATCAATAAAATATAAAAAAAAACAAAAAAAAAAAACAACAATGATCAAGGAGAAGTCACTAGAGAAAGTGTCGTCCACTCCCTCCATCTTCCCTCTTAGCTACATCTGGGCCACCAAATACTATCCCAGAAAATCACAGCATGTATATGGGCAATTCTAACAAGGGCCCTGATTTAATATATCAGAATTCGGGAGCTAGAAAGAGTTGCTGAACACCAGAGAAGATCATGCAAGATGCTACAGTAAGTGACTTAATATTAACAAGGCTAACACTGCTCCTTCCCAGGGAAAAAGATGGCTATTTCGGGTTCCTCCTCTCCCCAATTCCAAGCACAAATAATTGCTTCAGGAAAAACAGACTGGAAACTGCGGGCATATTCTACTCCCAGATAGCATGCCATCACCCCAGGCAGTGTTTCCAATCAGGGTGTGAGCTAATGGAGATGACAGAGTTCTTCCCTGGAGACAAAGAAGTATCATTTGCAGAGAGATGGAACTGGGTGGGGAAGGGATGTAAGAATCAGCAGGCTGTTCCCCACTGGGTTAACAAAATAAGTTAAAGCCATCCCTTCAAGGTTAAGGCAGGACACAGACTCGATGCTATAAACACGGTGCCCCTTTAGGTACCAATGCCTGGATCATAACAAGCCACGGCCTAGGTGGGAGGCATAGTGGATGCCCATCAATGTCGGGCCTGATGGATTGACAGCTGGACAAATATGAAATGCAAGCCTCGCAACCAGGCACTGCCCTGGGTGATGTCTCATTAAAATGCATATCACAGATCATATGGCAGGGGCCAAAGAGAGAAAAACAGAGCAATGGCCAGCCTGGGGATAAGGAAGGAGAGGAGGGAAGTTAGCATTAGCCAGGAACCATCCCCAGCTGCCCACTGGCTGCCAGGCCTTCAGTAACCTGACAGGCTCCTCTCGAAAACCATCCTGCTTCCCAGCCTGAGGACAGCCCGTGACATAATGCTGTGACACAGCAAAAACCTCCTCCCACTGTGCCAGGCACTGTGCTATGTGCTCTGTGTATCCTCTCTTCCCTCCCCCCTCCCCTCTCTTTTAAGATATTTAGATGTTTATTTTGTTCCAAACCTTTTGAGGATTTAATGTACCAGCTTCTGTGTATACTCCCTTCTGTCATTATGGGAGGGTTGGTGTAAGGCAGGCTTCATCCCTCCCACTTCACAGGTGCAGAAGCCTGAGGTCAGAATTTATGGACGGGTCCCAGACCACACAGGTGGTAAAGCTGGGGTTTGGACCCAGATATTTCCCGCTCCAAAGCTTATGCTTTTATCCCCAGTGCTGCTGCCTTGGTTCTTACAGTATCACAAGCTGCCTGGGCCTTGCCCTACCACCTTCATGGCAGCTGGGCCGGGAACATCACACACAGGCTGCCACTCCCTTCCCACGGCCATTTATCACTAATGAATGATCGTGGGTCCTGCTGAGCCAGGACTCCACCACAGACCCGGCGGAGAGAATGTGCAAGCAGCTGCTGCCAACCCATCCGCGGGCTACGTGAGCAAACCAAGGGGACACCTCGGGTAGTTGGTGTATCAAGTAAAGGTAACGGCCAACAAACACCAGTTTTCTGTTAGTGGGGACAGGAGTCCCAGTAAGAAAAAGAAACTCCTCACCCCCTTTGTCACATGTCCCCTCTCTCTATTCCCACAGCCAAATGGCCTGGCTCAGGTGCTCCTCATCTCCCCTGGGCCACACCGTGGCCCTGTTATCCCAGCACACGTCTGAGCATGACTTTCTCCAGCTTAGAGTCCTTCAGGGGCTCCCTCGGCCCCAGGATAAGAGAATCTTCCACAGCAAGAAACCTCTTCCAAAGAACTTCCCCTGCCTTGGCTGCCTGAAGAAGGCCCTCTCAGCTCGCAGGATTCAGCCCAAGGCCATGGACGGGCACACACCAGGCTATTGACACTGATGACTTCTGAAGCTGAGACTATAAAGGGATCAGTGAGAAACTACCAACTCTGTACTTATTCAGCTCTGTTTGCTTTACTTGCTATAAATATATATATAATTTTTTTAATCCTCACTCAAGGATATACTTTTTCATTTTAGAGAGAGGGGAAGGGAGAGAGACAGAGAAACACTGATGTGAGAGAGAACATTGATTGATTGCCTTTCATACATGCCCTGACCAGGGATTTAGCCTGCAACCTTTTGGTATATGGGATGCCGCTCCAACCAACTGAGCCACACTGGCCAGGGCTATTTGCCATAAATATCTCCCATGGTTTTAAAAGTTATGATAAAGTAAAAACAATAATCCTATATAATAAAAGCCTAATATGCTAAATGGCTGGTCATCCGGTAGTAATATGCTAATGATATGTTAAGGCTGCTCAACCACTGCCTCTGACGTGCACTGACCACCAGGGGGCAGACACTTTGACCAGTAGGTTAGCTTGCTGCTGGGGTCTGGCCAATCAGGACTGAGCGAGATAGGCTGGACACACCCTGGAGCCCTCCCGCAGTCCCTTTCCAGCTGGTCAACCTCCCGTGTCCCTCCCCAGCCCCGATTGTGCACCGGTGGGATCCCTCAGCCTGGCCTGCTCCCTCTCACAATCTGGGATCCCTTGGGGGATGTCAGAGAGCCGGTTTTGGCCCAATCCCTCAGGCCAGGCTGAGTGACACCACTGGTGCATGAATTCATGCACTGAGCCTCTAGTAAACATATAAAGGTAGAGACAATGGTATCTAATTTCAGATACCTCCTTCCTCCTCTGCCCGTGTGGGTGAGACCCAGCATCCAGAATTCTTTACTGCACCCCCACCCCACAACCTAGCTCTAAGACACTGTGGTTCTGATAAGAGGATTCCACTGAGAATGACCACACATGTGATTTGCCAGGAGCAGGCTCCTTTAAACCAATGTTCTGAGTAATTATTAACAGGTGCTCCTCCTTCGCTCTTAAGCGTCCCAGTTTGAACATCATTATCCAAGTTAGAGAGAGCCACTACCTACCCCTACCTGCTTGCTCTGAGCCCACACTTAAACCTCCCATGCATTTGGTGCCAAGGTCCAAGCACCTCCGGTCCTTCTCTGATGACTGCAGGTAACAGATTCCTCCACCTCTGAACCAGGGACCCACAGCCACAGAGTCCACAATGCTGCATGGATGGCTGTCACACTGATATAATAAAAGTAATAGTATCTCTGGTTCCAGGCACAGACTCCTAAAACACTTGGAATTTCCTAAGTGACAGGGGTGAGAGGAGCGCCTTTGGTTATTCATATTAAGCCTCTGTCAACTATGCCCAAGGGCATGCTAATGAGGTGACTCTTCCACGGGGCTGGTTGCCACAGGCAGAACCAAGTGATAAATGTTCAGAACTTTCAGCCACACTCCAGGACCCCTAGGGAGGGGAGGGGGGGCCAGGGATTGAGTTATTCACCAAAGGCCAATGATTTGATCAATGGTGCCCAAGTAATGGAACCTCATTAAAAACCCTAAACCACGGGGATCAGAGACCATCCGTGCTGGTGAACAAAACAAGGAGCTGGGAAGGTGCCATGCCCAGGGCGAGCATGTGGCACACCCAGAGTGGGATGAGAGCTCCGAGCGCCTCTGCACATACCTTGCCCTATGCATCTCTTCCATGGGGGCTGTTCCCAGCTGTATCCTTTATAATAAACTGGTATTAGGTTTCCCTGAGTTCTGTGAGCCATTACAACAAATTATCAAAGCTGAGACGGGCATCATGGGACCTTCAATTTACAGCAGGTTGGTCAGAGGTCCGTTCTTGTGACTAGCGTCTAAAGTGGGGGCAGTCTTGTGGGACTGAGCCCTTAACCTTCGGGTCTGTGCTAACTCAGGTAGTTAGTGTGAGAACTGAACTGTGGGAAACCCAGTCAGGGTCTAGAGACTTGGAATATGGCTGGTGGGGAAAAACCTCCCACACATTTGGTGTCAGAAGTATTGTGAGTAGAAAAATCTGTTTTTCTGTTAATGCCATCCTTAATTTACATGTCACTAGCCAAGGACTCCTTAAGGGCAAGGACTACATCTTATTTAACCCCTTCTCTCCCGTGCTGACCCAGAATAGATCTGTGATGTGTTTGTTCAATGAATGAATGAACATACACATGAATTAATAAATGAGAGTCACTGTGCTGGGCATCTCATAGACATATCTTACTTAAGGTCTGACACACTTACCCAGCAGGGGAGGTACCGTGATCACGAAAGTGGTTTTCCCAGGGCAAGGCTTATCCACTGTATTCCAGGTTTGCTGACCGCTGCGATTTCCCCAAATGTGGGGCACTCAACTGCATAGTTTGTGGTAGTGGGAGGAAAAAGGTCTAGCCTTTTTCATCATCAAGATGAAAAAGGTTAGGCAGACATCATTTAGGATGACTAGCATGAAATCTGGATAAAACATTGGGGAAATGGGTGTAATGTAGGAAAAAATTAGAATTTCAAGAAGTATATGTACACTAATCTATATATATATATAAAAGCCTAAGCTACTGTTCGACCATTCAACCGGTAGCTATGATGTGTACTGACCACCAGGGAGCAGAGGCTCTGACCAGTAGGTTAGCTTGCTGCTGGGGTCCGGCCAGTCAGGACTGGGTGAGATGGGCCGGACATGCCCTGGAGCCCTCCTGCAGTCCCTCCCTGGCCCTGATTGTGCACCGGTGAGGTCCCTCGCCTGGACTGCACTCTCTCGCAATCCGGGACCCCTCAGGGGACGTCGGAGAGCTGCAGGCCAGGCTGAGGGACCCTACCAGTACACAAATTCTTGCACTGGGCCACTAGTTTTAACCTAAAGAACATATGTATATATTATTAATAGAGGCCCGGTGCAAGACATTCATGCACTGGAGGGGAGGGGTGTCCCTCAGCCCAGACTGTGCCCTCTCACAGTCCAGGACCCTCGGGGGATGTCCGCCTGCTAGCTTAGGCTCCCCGGGGATTGGGCCTAAGCCGGCAGGCAGATATCCCTCTCGCAGTCCAGAACCCCATGCTCCTTACTGCCCACCTGCAGCAGAGGCAGGAGAGGCTCCTGCCACCACCACTGCACTTGCCAACTGTGAGCCCGGCTTCTGGCTGAGCAGTGCTCCCCCTGTGGAAGCACACTGACCACCAGGGGGCAGCTCCTGTGTTGAGTATCTGCCCCCTGGTGGTCAGTGCACATCATAGAGACCAGTCGTCCGGCTGTTTGGTTGATTTGCATATTATCCTTTTATTATATAGGATTTTATGAGAACAAAAACCAAAAGGTAATATGCAAAGAAGGTAAAATAATGGGATTCTAGGTGTCTGTATTTGTAATTCTATTTTCCAAATAGTCTTTTATCCTTTTCACTACAGAAGAAGAAAAGGGAAACAGAACTTGGAAGCTGTCTTGGCCTAGTGGTCACTTGCAGGACAGGAAGTCTCACACCACAGGGCCCCTCCTAAGGCCCCAACAGGGGCTGGGGGACCCTCCAGGGCTGACCTGGCACTGGGACAGGGAGGCAGATGGAGACAAATCACTTTTCCATGTAAACCAGAGACTTCCCGGGTCAACACAGCAAGACCTAAACCTCTAAGACATTGACTGTTCTGCATGCTGCCAGGTCTGTGGACAGAGGTTTTAAAAAACAATGAACTTCAACAGTTACTCTGCTTTGTCTGTTCTGAGAGCATCCAGGGCCTTCCCATCACCTGCAAGGAGCCTGCTCAAGTGTTAACAGGTATCAATCTAATAAATTGTGCACCAAGCACCATTATTTTCTTCTCAGTCTATTTTACCTGCCATGCCTCCCAGGGGCAGATTGGAAAATATGTGGTAATTACAGATTGATAGAATGTGGGAGCAGGTTAGAAACAAACCCATGTACTTGGCTTCCTCATTAGCCAGCTAAGCTGTGCTCGGTGGGATTCTTCTTTGCTCTTCAAGGAATCTCCTTGCTATAGAAATTGCCAGAACCTCACATGTACAGAGCCAAGAGGAGGGGGGGGGGGCTCTGAGGCACAACCTGTGTTACCCTCCTCATGAGACTCCCATCCAAATCCTGCGACTTCCATGTGGACACACACGACTTCCCTGGCTGCCTGATCCCCTGCACCATCTAATTTGGAAGTTAGTCAGCATGAAAGGACTTACTAGGAAAGGGTCACTGGACCATATTTGTCGGAACTCAGAAGAAATAAACGACCTTTTCTTTTTTTAAAAAATATTTTTTTATTGATTTTTTTCAGAGAGGAAGGGAGAGGGATAGAGAGTTAGAAACATCAATGAAAGAGAAACATAGATCAGCTGCCTCCTGCACACCCCCTACTGGGGATGTGCCCACAACCAAGGTACATGCCCATGACCGGAATCAGACCTGGGACCCTTCAGTCCGCAGGCCGACGCTCTATCCACTGAGCCAAACCGGTTAGGGCTAAACAACTTTTTTTAAGGAATGTAGCAAGCTGTGGGTTTAATAGTAGTTTTTCTCACAAACACTAATGATAATAGCTCCCAGCGAAGAAACCACAGGGAAATGGGAATGGCGCATCCGGGAACTTCAATGGTCTTCATGTGATTTGTCTAGAACTGTGGTCGGCAAACTGCAGCTCGTGAGCCACATGCGGCTCTTTGGCCCCTTGAGTGTGGCTCTTCCTAAGCCTTAGGAATACCCTAATTAAGTTAATAACAATGTACCTACCTATATAGTTTAAGTTTAAAAAATTTGCCTCTCAAAAGAAATTTCAATCTTTGTACTGTTGATATTTAGCTCTGTTGACTAATGAGTTTGCTGACCACTGGAGAATGCTTAGGCAAAGGGAGTGAGGGAGGAGACCTCACATCAGGCACTGGGTGAAGGGCAGTGTGGAAAGCAGGTGGTGACCCACAGTGCTTTGGGGCTGCTGCCTGGGTGATCTAAATGGATGATCCAATGGGTGATCATTGTGGGTGATCTAAATGGATCCTGGTTTAAAAGAAATGGGAGGAGGCCACATAATCCACATTTTGAGAGTGAAACAGGCTAGTGAGCCAGGACAAGCAGAATAGGGAAACTGAGACAGTTAACCAGCCAACCGGTTTACGGCTAGCTGGAAAATTGCAAAATCCTATCTTCCCTAACCAAGGGCACTCAAGAGGAAATGGTTACACTTCTCCCCAACCAGAGGGTAAATAGCTTACATAACCCTACTCAGGGAGACATAGCAGAAATCCAATTAGTGCCATTTGCCAACCACACCCAAGGACCCAGGAAGTTAAGGGAGTACATATCCTTTTGGCTCATCAGCATAAAACTGATTGATATTCTATTGAGATCCTCCCCAAGACCTGCCCTAAACTCCCAGCCTTTCAAATCCTCAAAACGAAAGCCGTAGCTCTCAGGCTCCCTCCCGAAAGCACACCCGGGCCTTTCCCGTTTTCCTCTCCTTCCCCCACAGGCTGGGTTCTAAACTCTAAGGGACCAATGCAACTTGCAACCAGGAAGCAATGGGTAGCCGAAGCTCCTCCCGGGCTAACCGCTGCACCTGTCCTTAAGGCCCCCTCTCTCTGACTTCCCAGTGAACCCAAGCAGCCCAGCCTAGCCTCATTTCCTCACTTAGTCCCTCTCCGGTTGCTTCTTCTGCCCTAGGCCCTTCCTTGTGTCACTGTCCCAGCTTTATTAAACAGCCTCTAAAAGTCACCTGACTCGTGTTGTGAAATATTTCCTGCACGAAGTCAAGAACCCACATACTACCAGTGGGCCCAAGGCAGACCCCCTCAGGCCAGGTCCCCTTTCCCATAACAAGGGTGCAACCAGACTATTCC
Organism: Myotis lucifugus; assembly: GCF_000147115.1. Lineage (NCBI taxonomy): Eukaryota > Metazoa > Chordata > Mammalia > Chiroptera > Vespertilionidae > Myotis > Myotis lucifugus. Next base: position 200,016 of record NW_005871360.1, read on the forward strand.
AAGGTGGTCCTGTCACACAGCAATTCCAATGAGCATGATGGCACCCAATTCCAGCTGGGGCCCAACTCTCCCAGCCCTGACCCCAGCTCCCCTGTGGAACCGTGATAAGCAGCTGGTGGCTGAACACAAGTCATGAAACCCGGGTTCTCCTGCCAGCTGTGCTGCAGGACTAACAGGCTGCTCTTCCACAGGACTTGCCTCTCTGTCCCCTTTCCCATCAGAAAATAGAGAGCAGGGAGAGAGCTGTGACCATCCACCGCATATGTGAAAAGAACCCACCAAAACCAGCCTGGTCTGGCCTGTCTGCATCGTTCTTTTTTCAAAAGATATCCCAGGCTGGCTGAGCCGAACAACCGCCAGGCGACCTGAAAAGGGCACAAGGAAACAGAACTTGCCCTTGAAGGTGAGATCTGCCGATTAAAATGCAGGCCCAGAAATCATCCTCTAACTTAGGAAATACAGCCTACCCCTTACAGAAAACCAGCACGCAGCCCATGTAACTCAGCAATAAAGTAATTAGGGAGGCATGCTCCCTCTAAAATGAAACCACCAGTGCTGTAGCATCCAGTTAAATTTAATTACCGCCTAATTTCCTTTACAATAGATGACCTAGTTTTTGGACAATATTCTCAGACAAGAGATTACGTGTGGGTGTAAAACCCTGCCCTCTCTAGAGAAGCAGAGAGACCATTCACAGGCTCACCTAATCCATCCAGATATAAATGTATGAAGGAGAGTGGATAAGAGAACAGCCCCGCTGAAGAAACACGCTCTGTTCTCACACAGAGGTCAAAGCAATTCCATGGAGACTTGGGAGCTGTTTGTCAGACTTGCTGCCCCCTTCCAGAGGGCAGCCTGGGACATTTAGATGAAGAGCTGGCCTGTGCATCTGCCCCATCAGCTGTTACCTGTGCAGACTTGACCCACACCCCCAGCTCCCAGGCTCCAGTACTAGGATGGGGCATTAGCACAGAGCAATCCCACACTGGGGGGGCTACAGAGACTCTTAGAAAGTCCTGAGTCTGGCGGGAAAGGAGGGAGGGGGTCCACAGATGCTCCAGCTTGCTGTCCCTTCTCACAAAGTCGTCTCAGGCTGAGCTGAGCGCAATGGATGGTGATGTGTGAATGACAATGAATCGTGACATGAACAATGAATGAGTGACACCCCAATCTCAGGCAGCCAGAACCAAGGACAAAGTCAAATGCTTCTTCATTCAATTTTCTCCATAATTAAAAGTGGGACACAAATAGCATGGGGGGACGTAAATATCTGACCCCAAAGGGCTAAGAGTCTAGGAGGGAAAGACGCAAACAGACAATTACAAAGGAGTGTAATTAATTCTATGGCAGGAGAGTACAGCATATTACAGGTGGAAAGGGAGTAGGGAGAGGAAGTGGAGAAGGGGAATCAGCATGACTCCCCAGAGCTCAGGACCTTGAAGCTGGATCTAAAATACAGGAAGGAAATAAGAGGTGTACAGGGTAAGGGGTGGAGTGGGAGAGGCTGGATGCCCAGGCAAAGATGTTAGCAAGTACAAATGCCTACGGGCAGAGAGAGGAAGCAGCAGCTTGAGGACAGGCATGGGGATCTGTGGGGGAACTGGTTGTGGGACAGATGAGGAGCTGACAAGCCAAGGCCAGTGGGTGCAGACTGTGGTGGGGGCACCCCATCCTGCAGCTTTGGGGTGACACTGAAAGGTATTAGGTAGGCCAGTGACCAGTCCAGGTGTGTGTTTTTAGAATAATTGCACTGAAATGGTATGATGTTTTGGGAATTACAAAATACAAAAATTTGCTACTCAAGCCAATTATAGTACCAAAAAGGGGGATTAATACAAAAAAATAGTGAGCTGTTGATAATGGTTGAAGGCAGGTGGCAGGTATATAGAGGTTCACTATACTATTCACTCTACTTTCACCTTGGTTTGAGATTTTCCATAGTAAAACTATTTTCATCTTATTGGATGAACTATTATTAAAATATCAGAAGCATGTATGTTAAATTCTTTAAAAATGTTATTTATCCTAATTTATTAGCCAAAAATAAGTGGGAGTGTGCTTGGATATTTTTTTCTACATTTAAAAAATATCATTGGGCCTGACCGGCATGGCTCAGTGGTTGAGCTTCAGCCTATGAAACAGGAGGTCATGGTTTGATTCTTGGTCAGGGCACATGCCCAGTTATGGGCTGCATCCCCGGTGTGGGGCATGCAGGAGGCAGCCAATCAATGATTCTCTATCACCATTGATGTTTCTATCTCTCTCTCCCTCTCACTTCCTCTCTGAAATCAATAAAAATATATGTTAAAAAAATATATATCACTGGGCTGCTGAATGGAGAGTAAATTGAAAGGAAGGAGAGAGGAGGTCATTAGGAGGCTGAGCAGGGCCCCAGGATGGTGGTGGCCTGCACTGACACGGGAGTGCAGGGGATAAAGGGGTGGGTTTAAAGTGATCAGGAGGTAAAATGGCCAGTGATTGACTCAGCATAAATGAATTATGCATTCAGTCACTCCCTCTGTAAAGATTCAGGGCCACCAGCTCTGTCCACAGGACAGCCAGGGACTGGGGGAGGATGAAAAGGCAGGTCATGCCTGAGGCCAGACCTCAGCACAGTAATCTCTGAGAGCAATACGATGAGATAAGCTAAAAGGGCAAAACCAGTTTTGAAAGTAAAAAGTAAAAGCCATAAGTAAACGTTAGTTTAAAGCATGCTGGAATGAATACCAGTAAAATCGAAAAATGCTGCAAAATAAATTTGATGAGTTGAACAGTGCACACTTAAAATGTTAGAACTATAAAAGATAAAATAAACAGATTACATCATAAAAAATAGGTAATACAATAAAAACTACAGATGAAAAAGCAGAAGTAAATAATATAAGCTAATGGAACATATTAAAAAGATTAAATAGTAAAATAAAATTATTGAGGCTACATAAGTTTTGTAAAAGCACATCCTAACTAAAGGGTAACAGGAGAAATACAGGCGGCTATGAAGACACCAGCACACAAGTGAGCTGCCCGGGCCACCTGGTCCACCTCACTCTGTCACCATTGTAAAGCACCCTGTGCCCAGCCATACCAAGAACTTGCCGGTCCCCAAATTTACCATGTTTCCTTTAAAGGACTCAATTATCCAACAGGGATGAATTCCACAGCAGAGGCCCCACCCCACGGTGGCTTCTTATGGCTTGCCTCCCACTGGAGGTCCCTGGAACTCTTGTCTTTCATATGGACATTGTCAGCTTTTCCCAAAAGGCACATAGGTAACAGCAGAGCTGCCCGCCCCCCATAGAATCCACTGCAATATGCAAGGAAGGAAACAGCAGGGCCGTTGCATGACCTCAAGGAGGGATGCCTCCCACACCCGTGACCAAGGGGGGCCAATGAAGGAGGCTTTCAGCCAAGGCTTCGAGGGCGGCGGGGCTGCATGGATGGAGGGAGAACAGGACAGGATTCCTGGTAAGGAAACAGGGTATGAGCTAACATACAGAGAGACCATTTCAGCCCTCCCCCACAAGGGCTGTCCTTCCCCCCAAGTCCAGTGTGGAGCACATTCCCTAAACTCAACACTGGGAACTTCGCAGGCGCTGCTGAAAAGCCATAAGGCAGGGCCACTGATCCTGTAGCAAGATCACATCTTTCTCCATGATGCAGAGACCAGCTCCTGGGCGTTCAGCATGCTCTCCAGCCCCCAGCTCCATGGGCAGCCCTGCATTTGCGGTTTGCACAGCCATAAGTGTGAGAGGCCATCACACTCTATTCTCTGAGACATAACAAAGAAACAGAATTTCCGGAGGATGAGGCCCAGAAATCAGGATTTTAAAAAGATTCCCAGGTGATTCTAATGTGCAGCCAAGGTTGAGAACCACTGGCCTCAGCTCTTGTATGAGCCAATGTTCAGGTGTCAGCTATTGGGATTATGTAAATCATTACACAAACTTATTACTACCAAGCCAATTGCTGGCCTTTTATTTTTTCAGTTCCAGGGAAAGCAGGGACCTTCTTTGCCTAAACTTCACAGAAGACTTCAGGGGAGGTTCACCAGCTATTCAACCTTGCATTCATCTGGAAGAAGGTAGGATGAAATTCCTCCTGTGTGTTCCCAGAAATGCCAATAACACAGACACAGAGAGCAGAGTGAGTGTAGGACAGCCTCGCTGTAACTGGATGTTTGTGTCCCACACCCCAATTCATACGTTGAGATCCTATCCCTCTGTGATGGTATCCTAAAGCACTCCTGCCACCACAATAGAGGGCCTCAATCCCATAGAACTGTAAGAGAAAGCTTTTTCTAAGTGTTTATGAACCATAAGACTGATCACTTTCTGTCGGAGGCAGGACCAATTCAACTGAGGATTCCTACAGCTAGTGAACCACTGAGATAAACATTTATTTCAAATAATTTGCAAATCCTAAAATAATTGCAAACGATCATTTCTCTTCTTTTTATCCCATGGAGAAATCAGCAGAGGGTCAGGCATGTTTTCTCGTTAGACCTTTGGGAGTCAGCTTATCATGATGCAGTGTTTGGGGCCAACTTCACCTGGGATGTCCCAGTGATGGGAAAATAAGACATTTTCAGGGGGCTAGCATCTGAATCTGTGCCAGTAACCTAATGGACATTCTTGATAGCCTATAATTAAGTCACTGCCGCTTTCTCCACAATCTGGTCTTGCAAGACCTGTTTACCCAAATACTCACATTTTACAGAGGCCATAAACCATGAACAATACACAACCCTGGAGGGGGTTATCAGTGCTGGCACCAGGCCAGGCCTTTAGATGTGGTCTCACGGCCCCCATCCCAACACATGGGGCTTTATGCAAAGCCCGCGAAAGGTCCGGAAGTCCCATCCATATTTGGGGGACAAAGAAACCAAAGGGTATAAAGGGAGAGCTTCCTCCATATTGGTTTGCTCAGGATTTGGAAAGAAACAGGCTCCCCTGAGTCACTGTCCTAGTACATGCGAAACATCTGAAAATAAGTGCATTTTTCCTGTATCTCCAAGTACTCCTGTGTATTTTTCAGTCACCTGGTAAATTTTGTAACAACAGCATGAAAGACCTCCACAGACCTCGAAAACTGCAGCTGTCTAGATATCGGGTAACATATTTTCCCCTTGACTATATGTACCTCCACTGGATTCAAAAGCCTACCCTCAGTGTTTCGATTC
>NW_005871360.1:205294-232705 GCF_000147115.1 Myotis lucifugus
AAGGAACAATGCTGCATCTAGGAATGCTAACATGAGTAAGATCATAACATAGGAGCCAATGAGGCTAGAAGAACTGTGTATAAAGACAGTTTCCTACATATACTGGACCTTCAGCAAGTACCTAAGCACTGTAGTTGCTGCCTTCAAAAAAACTTGCAAATGAGTAGATACATCTTGAACACTTTAAAAATCCTAAAAATGCATGTATAAAAGTGTTCAAGGACCTTTCATTCAGCTGGGGAGACAGTATCTAATATGGTTAAATGCGTAACCAGTGTGTAGTGTGATTAAAGTATTAAACCAAACAAGAAATACCTGATTGTACACAGTTGACATGAAACTAAAAGGAACTTAAAGTGCAATATGCACAAATTCATAGGAGAAAGAGATCACAACTGCTTAAAGTCCTTGTGTCCTTCATTCACTGACACATATATTTTAATTCAAAGGGAGGGAAATTACTCAAGTTTCTTGAATACTTACTCTTTTCAGGCTTTCTACAGACATGATTTTTACACTTGATCTCATTTCCCCTGCACAACTATATGAATTCAGAGTAATTGCATCATTTTAGAGATAAGGAAATGAAAGCAAGATCTAGTCGTTTACCTGCAGAGAGAGAACTATAAGTAAGTGGTGAAGCTGGACTCAAATCCCAGTCTCTCTGTCTCAAACCCTGCTCTTACACCAGACCACACACCTCCCTGAAAACTTCTGGTGAGCCGTGGAAGAAGGCACTAATAGGCATCCCATTATGAGAATAGTCAATATGTTAGCATGTTCGATATGAACACAGATGCTGCCTGATCAGTATCAAATTGAGATGTTTTACTAAACAAGGTGTGTCCTATTTTATTTTCTACAGTCCCTGCAGGATTTTGATGCCAGTTTTAAATGTAGAAAACCCTGAGACAATTTACAGGACCAGTAGCTGGATGCAAAGGTGTTCCCAATTCTTGCATCAAGCCCCTTCTATACACTCCAAACCTATTTGCATTGTGCTCATATAAGTGACTGAAAAATGAGCATTTCCATTTGTTTGGATTAATCCTTTAAAGTGGTTGCTCAATGAGTATTTGATGTTGGGTGAGTAGGTGATGGTGATGGTGATGATACCTCGAGTTGCTTTCTTTCAAGTCAAGACCCACTGGCTCTTTCCAATCAAACAGAACACACAGGTGTCCTATCAACAGCTAGAGAACACCTTGTAGTCATCAAGAAGCCGCTTATTTTGAAACTAGAGGCCCGATGCACGAAATTTGTGCAAGAGTAGGCCTTCCTTCCCCCGGTTGCTGGCACCAGCTTCCCTCTGGCACCCAGGACCCAGGCTTCCCTTCGGCCGCCAGCAGGTACCCGGGACCTGGGCTTCCCTAGCAGCCCCAGCTTCATCCAGAAGGTTGTCTAGAAGGACGTCTGGTCTAATTAGCATATTATACTTTTATTATTATAGATGCCAAACATTTTCTTTATAGCACTTTAGTCTCTGTTCAGGATGCCCTGTCCAGAGTACGGGATTTAGTGGTTCAACTGTTTTCTGTTATGTTATAACTAGAGGCCTGGTGAACGAAATCATGCACCAGTGGGGTCCCTCAGCCTGGCCTGCGGAATCAGGCCAAAACCGGCTCTCCGACATCCCCCAAGGGGTCCCGGATTGCGAGAGGATGTAGGCCAGCCCGAGGGACCCCACCGATGCACCATTGGGGCCGGGGAGGGACGTGAGAGGTTGGCCAGCTGAGGAGGGACCATGGGAGGGTTCCAGGGTGTGTCCAGCCCATCTCACTCAGTCCTAATCGGCAGGACCCCAGCAGCAAGCTAACCTACCGGTCAAAGCATCTGCCCCCTGGTGGTCAGTGCCGTCATAGCGACTAGTCGACCAGTGGACTATCTGACCCCTGGTAATCAGTGCACATCATAGCGAGCAGTTGAGTGGCCTTAGCATATCATTAGCATATTACACTTTGATTAGTTGAACGGATGACCAAACACTTAGCATATTAGGCTTTTATTATATAGGATGTTCAAGACTATATTGTCAAGGTGATGACTCAGTGGGACAGGAGTTTTCAAATCAAGCCTTCGGGACTTCGAATTCCATCTTTCTAGTCATCGTGAGGTGATAGGTATCTCAAGATAACTACTTCAAAAGCGGAGAAAACTTCAGCACAAAAAGTGAGCTAGGGCACTCAGTGACCAATGAATATATTGGTCCCCTCCATTCATTCACATAGATCATGCATGAGGAGACAAGAAGAAATACTGAGTCCTAAGGCTGGATGGGGGCAACCTCTCCTGTGGCTCCATGTGCAGCGTTCATCTAACCAGAACCTTGGCTATGGTCTAGAACAGTGATGGCAAACCTTTTGAGCTCGGCATGTCAGCATTTTGAAAAAACCCTAACTTAACTCTGGTGCCGTGTCACATATAGAAATTTTTTGATATTTGCAACCATAGTAAAACAAAGACTTATATTTTTGATATTTATTTTATATATTTAAATGCCATTTAACAAAAAAAAAAAATCAACCAAAAGAATGAGTTCGCGTGTCACCTCTGACTCGCGTGTCATAGGTTCGCCATCACTGGTCTAGAAGCACCCAGTAATGAGCTGGTTGGTGTGTGCTTAGGGACAACAAGCAGGACCTTACCTAGAAAGAACTCAACTATGGCCTCTGAGCAGCAAGAAGGGCCCCTGCTATCTCCTGAGGAAGACAAGACTTTGGAGGTAAAGAAAATCCCAAGGAGATATGGTGAACAGAGGAAGAACATCAAGATCAGAAGGAGCAGCTCCCAGGACTTGTCTGGATCCACTGAAAGGGTCAAGGAGCTCGGTCCTCTTTCAGGAAGAGCCAGGCACAGTAGAGCAAAATAGTCTTCTTACCCCTGAGAACAAGCAAGAAAAGTATTCGTTGCCCATCTCCCTCCCAAACTAAGCCAACTACAAGGTCAAGAAAACAATTTCAAAAGCTATATGTTCATTTGGGCACACTTACAAGTATATAATTGATGTAACATATTGAAAATGATTGCCTGTTTCCTTTTTTTCCTTAAGCTTGGCTTTGCTTTGATAGTTTTATATTAACTGTCTTTGAGTCTGTATTTGCCTCCCTGAAAAAAAGAGATCATTATGCTCAGAAAATGTTCTATTCTATTATTTCTTAAGGAACTAATACCATTTTTATAAATGGCCATGATTAAGTCATAGACTGGAGCTTTTGTTCAAGCTCTTTCTCTCTCTCTTCTCTCCTTCCTGAGCTTATTCTAATCTCTGACTGCAGCTTGTAAACATCTGTCTAGAATTGATGAGATGACGCCGTTTGGGGTTTGGGTCAGCTCAGCAGCAGAGACTGCCATGCTTAGGAGCCGAGTACCACCGATGTAAGGTAAAAACTAACAAACCAAAGTGCAGTAGAGGGAAAACCTCACAGGTTAATCCCTGTAAAGCTTCCCTTCACACAAAGCTGAGACTTTAGGAGAGAAATGTTGAAGGAAAACAATTACTAAAATATTAATTTATACGTGTGATTAAAACACTCGAGGTACTGAAAGTAGGGAGCTTTCTGAGGTCCCTTTGAAATGTAATGTGCCAGAGGCTCCCCTAAGTGTCCTCAAGCCTGCCTGCTCCCTCTCTGCCGCCACGAAAGGGTAGAATTTGACGCCACATATTGCCTCACCCTTGCACCTCTGCAGAAATTCTTGCACCCAGAGATTTCAGTGTTTTCACAAATATAAATTAACAAGCCTCATCATCACTTCTCTCCACCGAGATTCATTTCAGTAACACAGAAATTTACCTCAATGGCCTACTCAAGGTCGCCTGAGAAGTCCTTGGTGTAGTCTGGCAATGGGTATCGAACGTGTGGAAACACCTGGCAGCCTCATGGCAGGCCCAGATGCATTGCATCCTTTGGCAAGTACCACTGGAGGGAAGAGCCATCTTCTTTCATCTGTACAGCAAGGCTCCCACCTGTTGGCCTTTCCTTAGCCTCACCAAGCGCCCACATGCCTGGAAATCCAGACCTCAGCCCTACACCTTCCTATCTTTTTTTAAAATGTCTTTTATTGATTTGAGAGAGGGATAGAGAGAGATATCAATGTTAGAGAGAATCATTGATTGGCTGCCTATTGCATGCCTCCCACTGGGGATCGAGCCTGGAACCTGGGCATGTGCCTTGACTGGAATTGAACTGGCAACCCTCTGGTTCATGGGACAACGCTCAACCGACTGAGCCACAGGGGTCAGGGCACGCCTTCCTATCTTATCTGCCCTCAAAGCTGAGTGAGGACAGAACCCCCTCAAACTCCAGCTAATCTTCCCTTTTAAACAAAAGTGAACAAACCTCGGGATCAGAATCTTTGAATAAGAAATGGCTTTTGGCTAGAATATGATATTATGTTAATTATATTTATTTTATGCTTTTCTTTGTGGCAAATTCAGATAATTTTCCAGGTAGGACTGGGATATAGAATTTCATTTTCAATTAATCTTTTGAAGTAAGAAAGGTAAGATTTAAAACATATATGATAAAGGTCATACACAGATTTTTGGCAAAAAAAACATGAAGTTAATGTACAAATGACTGAAGTTTGGGAAACTGGGCCAGATGATTCCCAGCCTGCTTCTGAGCCTACCTGGAGGGTCCACATTTTTTGGAAAATATTTATGTAAAATTAATTTAAATTAAAATAATTTATGAAAATAAATGTCATATGTATGTATTGCTTTTATTTATTTTGCAATCGTTTTCTCATAATAAAGATTACTTATTTTTTTTATTGGAATATGACCCTGGAAAAATCATAAAGGCATAAAGATATGTAAAACACAGAATACCACAATTCACGGAAAAACATTTACTCAGAGTTGTTTTTCTTATTTTGTATTTTTAGAAATATAATTTTGAATCTCAAAATGTTAATACATATGTACCTCTGAATTTACATAAGAGAAATAAAAGGGATATGGTTTTGTTTATTTAAAACAACAATAGAATGATTTTAAGTATCAAACCTTTCCTTGTGTACTTAAAAGTTTAATTTACTCAAAATTTATATACATGTAATATTCAGCCCCATACTTATCTAGTCATTTAAGCCACATCTTTACTAAATAAAATTTCATTCTATTTCAATCAGCTATAATGAGATGAGTGAAGCTTCCTTTTGGAAATTATGCATTTAAACCCCTGCTTTTCTTACTTGCCAGGGACATATACTTTCCACACTTTGCCTTTCTACTATGGAAGAGTAAAAACATAGTTGAACCTCGGAGGGAAGGCAGGGGAGGGTGGGTGGGTGGGAAGAGATCAACTACAGAACTTGTATGCATATATGCATAACCCATGGACACTGACAATAGGGTGGTGAAGGCCCAGGGCAAGGGGGTGGGGATGGGCTAGAAGAGGTCAATGGGGGTAAAAGGGGACATATGCAATACTTTCAGCAATAAAAATTTTAAGAATAAAATAAAAATATAGCAGATTGAGCTGCGTTCTAAGTTTCAATCATAGGAAACGACTTTGGCTCTATTGCCCTACTGAGCCAACAGGTATAGGGAGACAATTATCTACTTATAAAAATGGTACAGGTGTTGAAAATATTTATTTACATTCTTTTTCCAAAGCAGAACGTCAGCATGGTATACCATTGTTACCTTAATCATAAACAGGCAAGTCGATTAGAAAACAACTCCAACATGGACGGTCGTTGGTATTATCTGTATGGTCTCATGAGGAAACAGGCTCAGAAATGTTAAGTAAAGTGTCAGGTTCACAGAGTGATGGGGCTAGGACTCAAAACTGCGTGTCTGAGGCCAAATGTTTCAGTGCTTTTCTCCTACAGAATGGAAAAGAGTGATACGGCCTCAAAAAGGCGGCATATATGAGAAAGAAAAATGCCAATAGTGCAGATTCAGATTCCCTGTTTTAGAATAAATATCTTCAGTTTTGTTACAGTTGGCATTCAGTATTGTTTTGTGTTAGTTTCAGGTACACACAGTGGGCAATCATGCACCTCACAAAGCGCTCCCCGATATTTCCTGCAGCACCTGGCGCCTACTAGTACCTGCAGCCATGCGTCCTGCTCCCAGCTGCCTCCATCCATCAGCCTGTGGGCTCTGGGAGGGCTGAAGCGAAGCGGGCTCCTGGGCAGTGCCAGGAAGATGGGGAAGTGGTCGCTGCTCACCCCCTCTCCCTCTCCCAGCGAGTTCCCTCTGGACACTGGGGGAAGGGGAGGATGAGCAGGCAGAATGGAGCTGGCTTTCCCTCTCTCCAGTGCTTCTTCGCAGGCTTTTCCCTGTGTTGCTGAGGTTTCTTACTCGGTCTCCGGCGCTCTCCCGGAGCTGTTTCTGCTCATGGACAACTGCCTAATTGTTGATCTGTGTGAAGGGACAGAGGCTGGGGTCCCCTCTCCACACCTGGTGACATCACCTCCCTAACAGGCTCGGTGAAGGAAGGGACCAGCTATTCCCCAGCCCCTGTTCCCTAACAGATGTTCAGTAAGTTAAACCCAGAAATGAGGGAATTGATCAATGTAACAGAAGTTCCTCCACACATTTTTTAAGGCAAAAAAAAAAAAAGAAAAAAGAAAAGAAAAGAAATCTCATAGAAAAACTTCTCTTTCCAATCTTGTCTCTAGTCAGTCCAAATGCCTCTGCTGGTCATCAAAATCCTTCATTTTCCAACTGATTGCTCTGGCAGCAACCTGACCCAGCTTCGCACCTTCCTCCTGCTTCCGCACCCCTCCCTGGGGCTCTGTGGTCTGCAAAGCGCTTTACTAACCAATTAGTCCCCTGGTGCCTGAGAGTGAAGCCCCCCGTTGTCGGGCTGGCAAATGGGTGGTGCTCCCAGGTGGACGGATCACACCCACACCCCACTGCTTGGACCAGGCCCCAGCGGACCTTCAGCCCTTCTCCTGGGTGCTTGGCCTGCCATCTTCTGCGCCGTTACCTGACTGCAAAGGCCAGAGGGACTCTCCCAGAGCAGAGGTCCAGATTTGGCGGGTTTATGCTCAGCGTGCGGGATCCAGAGACTCATTATGACCCAGAAGGTCGTTCGTTCAGTAAAACCACAAAAGCATAAATGAAAAGAGAAACCAAAGAGCCACAGGGCACCAAAGTATATAAAGCAACGGGAACCACGCACACTCCGGTCCCATTAGGAACATAGGAGGTGATTAAAGGGAAACACAGGCCGCTTTAATGCTTCCACGTTGTAACAGCTGCAGTCTCCCCAGAATCCTCGTTCATGGAAATAAATTCACTTATCGCCCGCAAGCGAGGCTAGAAGTGCGTATGTAAAGGGCCTGCGCCGCTCTCCCAGTTGTTCAGACGATTGTACTAATTAAGCCCAGGTCAGCAGTTCAGTTCTCACGTGGTAGTTTCGCCAAGGATGGCTCCATGCACAATCCCCCATCTCCCCGCCCAAGGTCAGCCATCCCTCCAACCAGCACCGGCTGTAGGTGTCACGAGTTTGGAAAAGCAACACAAAACCTTTGTGTTTTAAAATATAGAGAGGTACCAACAGCAACATCGCTTTTTTATATCATGTTATGCACTCAGTTGTTCCTTCCCCAAATGCATACCGTCTGTGAAGCCCTAATACCCAGTCCCTCCGAATGTAACTTCATTTGGAGACAGGGTCTAACGAGCTAGGTTTTAAAAGGGGTCACTATTCCAATATGATCGGTGGGCCCTCTTACAACATGATTGTTGTCCCTTGGAGAGAGGAAATTCGGACACAGGCAGAGGAAAGACCAGGTGAGGACACAGAGAAAAGATGGCCATTTACAAGCCAAGGAAAGAGGCCTCAGAAGGAACCAATCCTGCCCATAATGTCAGGTCAGCCTTCTCGCATGCAGGACTGTGCAACAATACATTTGTGTTGTTAAGCCACCCAGTCTGTGTAAGACCGTTGTTGCAGCCCTAGCAAACTACCACGCCGCATTCCCTGTGACTAACTTTGCAACTCCAACAGAGCAGCAGTTTTTGTAGGTTTGGATCTCTGCTGTATCCCCAGTGTCTAAAATAATGCCTGATACAACATTGCCACTCAATAAACATTTATTGAAAAAAAGATTAAAGACTTACATGGCATCAGTCTAAAATGCCATTGCTGAACTCTTTTCCCCTTCCCCTCTAACTCCACTCACGTCAAATCTTGGTTATACAGGGGTGGGCAAATGTAAGGTGACAGTTATTCCTATGGAAAATAATATAATAATTAATAAGTAGCCCTCGCCTGCTTGCTCAGTGGGTAGAGCTTCGGCCCAAGGGCTGAAGCATCCAGGGTTTGATTCCGGTCAAGGGTACCTACCTCAGTTGCAGGCTCAATCCCTAGCCCTGGTCAGGGTACGTGTGGGAGGCAACCAATCGATGTGTCTCTCTCACATCACTGATTCTCTCTCTGTCTCTCCCCCTCCCTTCCACTCTCTCTCTGAAAATCAATGGAAAAATATCCTCAGGTGAAGATTAACAAAACAATAATAATCTATATACATAAAAGCCTAAGAGACCATTACTACCAAACGACGGGAATGACCAGTCACTATGACACACACTAACCACCAGGGGGTAGACACTCAATGCAGGAGCTGCCCCCTGGTAGTCAGTGTGCTCCCACAGCCAACCTCCCCTGGCTGGCCAGCACAGATTGCCAGATTGGGGCCTGCTGGCCAACCTCCCTCAGTCCCTCCCCCCCCACCCCCACCCCAGTGCACGAATTCATGCACCGGGCCTCCAGTTAATAAATAATAATACAAAAATAAACTCTGGCCCTAACCGGTTTGGCTCAGTGGATAGAGCATCAGCCTGTGGACTCAAGGGTCCCAGGTTCGATTCCGGTCAAGGGCATGTACCTTGGTTGCAGGCACATACCCAGTAGGGAGTGTGCAGGAGGCAGCTGATCGATATTTCTCTCTCATCGATGTTTCTAACTCTCTATCCCTCTCCCTTCTTCTCTGCAAAAAATCAATAAAAATATTTTTAAATAAATAAATAAACTCTGTTTCACATACTCACAACTATAAACCTACTTTTGTTTCCCCCTGCTGTATCTTTTTTAAATGATTCAGAGAATTTAAACCACCGCCACCTGCATTGTGCCATGCCCACTCTGGGCCAGCAGACAGATGCGCAGTCCAATCAGATGCACGTGCATTCAGGAACCTGCTTTCCCTGGATGCTCACCAGCTGGTGCCGGGTTCTGACCTGTCAGACACAGGGGATGCCATGCTCTTTGTCCAGTTTGGCTGCAGCAAATCCATAGGATAAAGAGTCACTTCCAACCTCGGAGATGAGGGACTGCCCGGGAGCTGAAACTCACCCCAACGCCAGCCTGTCCATCAGCCAAGGGAGCTTCCATCAGTAATTTCCTCCGTCACTCCCTCAAACCGGAGAACCCTCCCATTTAATTCAGCAAGTATTGATTGAACACCTACTCAGTGTTTAGCAGCATGTGAAGCAAAAGGAAGTTGGAGAAGGGATGTAGAAAGCAACAGCCCATCCCTTAAGCTCAATGATATGGTGGGAAGCCAAGGCTGAGATGCAGAAAGAAATCAAGGAAGCGTGTGGCCTGGAGACAGCAGCAGGGAACCTGGTGGGAGTCAGGTGACCCGCGGAGTGTGGGCGAGTTCACTCCCCTCTGCAGCCCTAGGCCTCTCATCTGCACAATCGGGAGGGTAAGCAAGGCCCTCCAGAAGGTCTCCACCAGTCTATGGGCTGTAATGAGACAGGCTGCCTTGTTGAGTTGCAAGGACGAGAGACCCAGCAAGTTACCTCCAGGGAGGAGTGAGTGAAGAAAGTTATTGTCAGATGCACATCGGCTGGACATGAACCTGGAAACCCAGGCACAAGCAGCTCTGGGGTTAGGCCTCCCTCTTCCTCTCCCCTCCCTGGCACTTCTGACTGGCTCTGTGATCTGCACAGTTCTCTTCTCTCTGCCAACGTATGCACAGTTTCTTCTCCTTCATAATCTCATCGGACATGTAGCTTTGGCCGTGACTCTGTCCCGACTCTCTGCCTCAGCAGATCAGTGGTAAATCCTACCCCCAGGTTTAGCAGTTAGGATTCCTGAGAAAGAACATCTGAGTTCTCATGTTCCTCTTTTTATACCAGTTCTTAACCCTAACCCACCGTGGCCTGGTGATGCCTGTGTCAGCCCCAGCCTCAGACTACCAGGCAGATGGGTCGGAGGCACAGGGCACCCCTGGCACTAAGCCCAGCAGCTGCGGCTGCAGAGGTGATGGCTGGGCAGCTTCCTTACAAGGGGGCATGGGGGGTAAGAATTTGGTGGTCAAAGGTCATAATACATGGTACAATAAACACGCGCCTGACAAAGGTACGTTATCCAGATGCAGGTTGGCTTGCCCCAAAAATGATGGTATTTTATCATCTATACCCTCCCTCCTTGCACCCGTAATTAGACTGTACCAGGAGGTGTCTAGGCCAGACTTAAACCTTCTGAAGATGGGGAAAGAAATAGCTCCATAGCCATAACTAATCCTAGGGCGATCCCACTGCTGGGTCATGCTTCTATATATAGTGACGACTGGGATCTGGCAAAGACCCCTGGATTACAAATGAGAAGAGTCCTGGGCCATTTGTGTGACCTTGAGAAAAATTACTTAGCCTTCTGGACCTCAATTTCTCACTTGTGAAATGAGAATACCTTCCTCCATGTCCTTTATAGAATTATAATGAGAAACAAAGAAGAAAACATATTAAAAATGCTCTTACAAGCAGAAAGGTACACCTAAAAAAATTATCAATAACTTTAATTAAGTCAGAAAACACAGTCTATATTCAGGCATAGAAAAAAAAAGACTAGAAGGAAATACACCCAAATGGTCAAGTAGCTCTAGTAGATAATGGCAATTATCTCTAGATGGCAAAATATGTGATTTTCATTTCTTCATTCTATTACCCTATTGTTTTCAAATTTTTCCATAATATAAGTGTGATAGCAGAAAAACACTCTTAAAAAACCTGTGTCAGTGAGATCTCAGTTTCTTCCTGGGCTGTGTTAGCTGCGGACATTCCACTGTTGTTTCTAAGTGTCTCGCTTAGGAGCCGGGCAAAGGAAATAAAAGGTCGTCAGCTGCAGACCAGTCGTTTCTGCCGAGTGTTAGGGCCCCTTTGAAGGGATCCCATAGGAGGAGAAGGCGGAAGCCCTGTGGCTGAAAGGATGCTGAGACAGATACTCGCATTTTCATTACCGCTGTCCTTGCTCCCTGCGACTAAGACTTAACTCGGCCTTTCTCTTCCATCTCAACTGGGAAATCCATGTGATGTTCTAGTGAAAACTACTAAGAAGGAAAATAAAACGTCCTCAGATCCTCCAGGAAAGAGGTGTGACGTGGAAGGTTAGTGCCTATGTCATTTACAAAGGGGTATTGCATACTGGACCCAGTATATCATCGGTGGTCACCCAGCTGCACTGGTAACAGAAACAAACACTTGCATCCCTGAGTTAAATATCTCCAAGTCCCCACCATGTGCCAGGCGCTATGCTTCCCGCATATAACGGCGACAACGACAAGCCCAGGCCCCCGCACCTAACACAGTGCCTGGACACACAGGAGCTCCCGACCATGGATCATTGAATGAATATATGAACGTCTGCTGCCTCAGGGGCTGTCCTCTCACCCGAAAACGTGGGCAGGGCTGTCCCTGAAGAGATTCAGGACCCAAGGTCACACGGAGGCCAGGGGGTGGGGAACGAGGGGGAGCCAACGGTGTGCTCCTTTCACCAACATCACTACCTCAAAAACAGGCGGGTGCACTGTTTATCCGTCCAGAATCAAATTAAAATCAAAGATAAGGGAGCGAAGGAAATGGCTCAAAAGCTACACTGAGCATTCAAGATGGATAGTATATATTAGATGACACTGAGGAATCACTGTTAAATCTTTTTGGTATGATAATGTGATTGTGCTTATGTTTTT
Source organism: Myotis lucifugus (assembly GCF_000147115.1). Taxonomy (NCBI): domain Eukaryota; kingdom Metazoa; phylum Chordata; class Mammalia; order Chiroptera; family Vespertilionidae; genus Myotis; species Myotis lucifugus. The sequence goes on from NW_005871360.1 coordinate 217,232, forward strand.
TAAGTTCCTGGTGTACGGAAGTATTTAATTATTTAAGTAACAGAAGTCTGGTATTCACTTTCAAATGAGCAGCGGAGAGGGGACAATGGAAGATGAGGGACTAGGATACACGAGTTACAGGATCAGCAAGCGTGGCTGTCTTTGATCATTGTAGAAGGCAGACGACAGGTGGTTCCCAGATGTCTGCCCAGGGGAACCAGTCAGGGCGCTTAAACTATACTGTGCCTGGCCCGGCCAGCATGGCTCAGTGGTTAAGCACTGACCGATGAACCAGGAGGTCACAGTTCAATTCCTGGTCAGGACACATGCCAGGGTTGCAGGCTCGATCCCCAGTGTGGGGTGTGCAGGAGGCAGCTGAACAAGGATTCTCTCTCATCAGCGATGTTTTTATCTCTTTCTCCCCTCCTCTCTGAAATCAATAAAAATATATTTTTTTAAAAAATACTGTGCCTGTTTCCCAACCCGAGACTATGAAAAGGTCTGGGAGGGCTTCAGCACTGGGAATGTTAAAAGGTCCCCAAGTGATTCTAATACGTAGGAACCACTGAGCCACACTGTTCTCTACGCTTCTGAGTATGTTTGATAATTTGCAGAACAAAAAATGGCTTTTTTAACACAATGGTGACAAAAGGCAGTTAAGCACCTGGGGAGGGGGAGGGGCAGGGGCCTCCCCGCTCCCCCTCGACTGAGGATGGAGGTCTCCCTGGCCCCCCTCACTCCCTAGCCCCGGGCCCCTCTGCGGGCAGCTGTCTCCCTGCCTCTTGGCTCCAGAAGCCGGATGGAAGTCCCTGTGAGGCGGTGGGACCACATCACCCACTGCCCCACCCACGGCCCTCCCTCGAGCCCCTAAGAACCCTGAGTGCAGCCCTTCTGAGTTGGGAAATCCGGATCCCATATGCAGCCTCCTCTCCCTCCCTTCTACTCTGCCACCCCCACGCCTTCTTTTGTGACATGAATTATCCACGTTTGCCACCTGCCCGGACAGGGAGGCTAGGGCTCCATGACTGAGATGAATCATGCTCAGATGGACGGAGGTGTTTACCTGCTCATTTCCAGCGGGACCTGCAAAGCCCTCTCGCCCGGCTCCGCGGGCCCCACGGCCAGGCCCATCGTGTAGGATAATGCTTTATTTCAGCCGGAATGGCTCGATAGCAGGTTTCATGTTCTCAGCTGTGCTCACTATGGGGATGTGATTTTCATTCATGAAAATGCTATTATTATAGAACACCAGGTTCCTCGTCCTCCCAACAATAGCTCTCCATTATTTGTGGGGACGTGGTTCTTTGGAGTGGCATTTGCATGTGGTTCTCTAAAATGAGCCAAGCATGGCGAACAATCAAAGGCCTGCATACAAACTGTGACTTCACCAGCCTGCCAGGCAGTCACCGGGTGCTGGCTAGGACCAGAACTTCACTCTGAATGTGGGAGGACCCCCAAATGAAGCAAACCCAGCGGACTGAGTCCTGGCTTTACACCTGTGTCTCCATTAAAGAGTGTTCTTGTCCCTTCATTCTTCTTTAGTTAATCCCTTCTCAGGCCGGCCCCTGTCCTGTGTGTGTGTGTGTGTGTGTGTGTGTGTGTGTGGAGGGGAGAGGGACTGGGGGAGGGGGCCGAGGAGGCCATCTCCTCCCTCAAACAGGAAAGGAAATGGCTGGTAGTAAGTGTCCCTGCCTGCCGCTGTTCTAGGTACTTTATAGAGATTACACACTCCAGAAAGGGGGACAAGGGAAGCACGTTGAGTTGGGCATGCGATAGGGTGTGGCGGGGACTGTGGTGCACACTCTGTCTAAAAATGGCAGTCACTACTTAGTTTCAGCCCATTGTTTCAAGTAGAAATAATGGCTTGGTGTAGCCAAATCTATATTCTTCCAGAAGGTGGAAACCAGGAATTCCAAGGGATATCTCTCAATTTTTAAATGATGGTAAAAACAAACAAACAAAAAAACAATTTTTAAGGGGCGGGGGGTGGGGGGGAATAGTGGCAAACACTGCATATCCCAAACCACAGTTATGTTTGGTCTGGATCTCTCCACCCCCAGATTCATATCCGTTACCTCTCTTGATATATCAGCCTCTCTCCCCCTTCCTTGAACATCCCTGTGCAAGTCCCCTGGAAACTTCCGTTAGCATGTTTCTCCTACTGCACTGAAAGTACTCATGGACATATCAGCCTCCTCACCCTCAGAACCCAGCTTGTGACTGGCTTCTTGAATATATGTTTGCTGAATGATGCTGAATGATACTCCTCACCACACCTATAATGCTGGTGTTCTTATACCCATTACACAGATTAGGAAACTGAGCCTTAGACAGGATATGAGACTTGCCCAAACTGCCCATTCCCACCCATGTCTAACTCCAAGCCTGTGCTCTTTGGGCTGCCCAGCCCTATCTCCTTGCATGTCATTGTTCTCCTCAATGCAAACATTTTGTACCTACTGAAAGCCATAGTCCTGGCTTGAGATATACATAGACAGCACATTAAAATCATGTCAAAAGTCCTCCACTTTTCATGTAATACTGGTTTGGTGGTGATGAACTGCTTCAGCTTTTTCTTATCTGGGAAGCTCTTTATCTATCCTTGGATTCTAAATGATAAATTTGCTAGGTTGGTCCTTGCTTTTCATTGCTTTGAATATTTCATACCACTCCCTTCTGGTCTGCAAAGTTTCTGTTGAGAAATCAGCTGACAGTCTTTTGGGAGCTAATTTGTAGGTAACTAACTGCTTTTCTCTTGCTGCTTTTAAGATTCTCTTTTTGTCTTTAACCTTTTGCATTTTAATTATGATGTGTGTTGGTGTGGGCCTCTTTGGATTCATCTTGTTTGGGACTGTCTGTGCTTCCTGGAATTATATGTCTGTTTCCTTCACCAAGTTAGGGAAGTTTGCAGTCATTATATTTTCAAATAGGCTTTCAATTTCTTGCACCACCATGATGCAAATATTGGTACTCTTGAAGTTGTCCCAGAAGCTCCTTACACTATCTTCATATTTTTTTAATTTTTTTCCTTTTTGCTGTTCTGATTGGGTGTCTTGTGCTTCCTTATATTCCAAATCGCTGACTTGATTCTCAACTTCATCAATTCTACTGTTGATTCCCTGTAAATTATTCTTCATTTTGGTTAGTGCATCCTTCATTCTTTATTGTGGTTTCCCTGTCCTTTTTTATGCTGTTGAAGTTTTCACTAAGTTCATTGAGCATCCTTATAACCAGTGTTTTGAACTTTGCATCTGGTAGATTGCTTATCTCCATTTTATTTAGCTCTTTTTCCAGAGTTTTGCTGTTTTTTCATTTAGGACATGTTTCTTTGCCTCCTCATTTTGGCAGGCTCCCTGGGTTTGTTTCTATGAGTTAGGTAGAGCTGCTATGTCTCCTGGGCTTGGTAGAGTGACTTTATGTAATAAGCATCCTATAGGGTCCAGTGGCACAGCTACCCAGTCACCCAAACTGGGCACTCCAGGTGCACCTGGCCCCTGTGAGGTCTGTGTACACCCTCCTCTTACATGAAATGTTAAAGGGTCTTCTTTAAGAAAAAGAAGAAAAAAGGTTTAAAAATATGAACAATAAAATGGCAATAAAGACATATCTACCAACAATTGAATCTGAAAAAAAACAAAATAAGTGAACAAGCAGAACAGAAACAGACTCATAGATACAGAGAACATTTTGATGGTTGCCAGATGGGAGGGGTTGTAGGAAAGTGAGTGAACAAGAAGGGATTAAAAAGTACAAATTGGTAGTTACAGAATAGTCATGGGGATGTAAAGTATAGCGGAGGGACTATAGTCAGTAATATTCTAATATCTGTGTATGGTGTCAGGCGGGTATGAAATTTATCCGGATGATCACTCAGTAAGTTATATAATGTCTAATCATTGGGGTGTACACCCGAAACTAATATGGTAATGTATGTCAGCTATAATTGAAAAAAATTTTAATGATTTCTAAAAACTCTGAAAAGTCCTCCACTTTTCATCTCAGTGTGTCACCAAACCACTCACTGAGTCATTTACTCTGTGGACTGTGTGATCCTTTGCTAGGTCAAGGCCTGAAGAGGGTCAGCAAATCAATATTTTAAAGATGCCCGTTACATCTCCAACAGCTGGTGCGTGTTAACTGAAGTCAGCCGCCCTCCCCCCATCACTTAGGAGTTTCCATCAGTACAGAACATCTATTCTTCTTGGGCTTTTTAATTACTTGGGCGGTGTGGGGGCAGGGGGGGGAGGGAGTAACACCAACACATTAGCTTTCCCTCTGAATAAAACAGAACAGCTTGTGAACGTTTTTCCTCAACTCATGTGCACACACTCAAAGTCGCACCTTCCTTAGACAGATGCTCTTGAGTCCCAGGGGAAGGTGGCTGTGTCCACTCCACCATCAGTGTCAGGTAAGGGGAAGTTATTCACCTGACCCTGAGAAAAATGCATCCACAGGAATCCCAAAGCCTCCTCTAGGAACCTCCAAATCATGCAAGGGCACAGGCACCCCCCAAACCTTGCAAGGGCACCGGATCCCTCACACCTGATTAGTCACCTGGCTGGGAACTCAGCTCTCAGCTGCTGACTGCTTGCACCATTGGCTGCCCAAATCCAAGTACCTGGCCTGCCACCTTGTGGACACTATGAGAAAAACACCCCTGGTAAACATTCCAAATTTGGCCCTCTGCCCACAGACCCACTCTGAGAGACGGCTGCGAAAGATGTGAATACAAATGAGAAGGCGATTAATTCCACAAAATTATAGAAAATGCATGAGGAGGATTTGGGGATCATTTTTCTCCATATAATTAAGGCTTTATATCTGGGATAATGCAAGTTTCAAATGCCCTAAATTCAAACCACAGATGCATCTTTAAAGATGATGTGGCCCAGTGATTCTACGTTGGTTGAGTGTCAGAATCTCTCCTAGGAATATTTTTCAAATGTAAATGCCCCACCCACTCTAATCCATTTACTCAGAATTTATATGCAGAGTCTTCATTCATTTTTTTATTGTGGTGAAAGAAAAACACATAAAATTTACCACCTGACCATTTTTAAGTGTACAGTTCAGTAGTGTTAAGTATATTCCCTCTGCTATGAAACAGATCTGCAGAACTGTTCATCTTGTGAAACTGAAACTTTACTTTTAAACAAGACCCCATTCCTCTCCCTCCCCCAACCCCTGGAACCACTATCGTACTTCCTGTTTCCAGGAATTTGCCTACTTTAGCTACCTTGTGTAGGTGGAAGGAATCATGCAGTCTTTTGTGGCTGGCTTATTTCACTTAGCATAATGTCCTCAAGGTTCACCATGTGGTAGCATATGAAAGGATCTCCTTCCTTTTTAAGACTGAATCATATTCCATTGTATGTGTATTCCACATTTTGTTTATCCATTCACCTGTCAATGGACATTAGATAGCTTCTACCTTTCAGCTATTGAAAATAATGCTGCTTGGAGATGCAAAATATCTCTTTTGAGACCCTGCTTTCAATTATTTTGGATATATACCCAGCAGTGTATATATCCAGACCATACAATAGTTTGGCGCCTTTAGTTTCCCAGGCCCCCTGGGTGATTTGGATATACAGCAGGACCACTAATGTGATCCCACCCCTTCACCACACAGGGGAAACCCGGGTCAGGGGGCAGCAGGGAGGGCATGTGAGAATGCCACTGGTGAGGCTTTGCTCCATCCTCCCCTATCTAAGGAATAAACTTGGAGTTCTGTGTCATTCCAATTACTCAGTCTGCATATAGCCTGGAAGAAACAGACAATAAAAAACCAAGTAATTTCAAACAGTGATTAGTGTTATAAAGAAAACAAACCAGGTTTCAAACCAGAGTGACTCAGAGTGGGGGCATGTCAACACTGACACTTATGTAGCACTGACTCTGCCCCAGACACTGTCCCAAGGGCTTCACTATATTAACTTGCATAAATCATATGAAATAAAGATATCATGAGCCTCATTTACAGCTCAGTAAAATGACACAATTAAGCGCTTGCTGAATATTACACAGCCAGCACACAATAGAGCCAAGGATGAAAGCCAGGCAGCGGGGCTCTGAAATTCCTACTCAAGGCAGGCAACATCTGAGCTGATATCTGAATGCCAAGGAGGAGTCAGCCAAGCATAATTCTGGGATAGAGCATTCCTAGGCAGCAAATGTAAAGGGGCAAAAACCAGCTTCCAGGACTAAAAGAAGACCAAAGTGACTGAAGCCACAGGTAGAGTCAGAGGGGAGGAGAGAGAGAGCACATAAGAAGGCAGGGTCAGATTATAAAAGATCTTAATGGCCATAAAGAGGAGGTTGGATTTTATTCTACTGACGCTGGAAATTCACTGGAAAGTTTCAAGTAGGGTAGAGTGTTCTGCTTTTGCCTTCCTCCTGATATCCTTCCTCAGTAATATATATTAAATATGGTTTATAATAAGAAACCAAAGTTTGGTGGGTGCCCTGAGGGTCCAAGTATACAAGTTTCTGTGTCCTTGCACATGTTTCACTAATACTCCATCCATGGTTAGAATCTCTGAGGTTAGAGCATCACATTCATTTCTCTACACACAAGCATCCTCGCGCTGAGGCCACTCTCTCAGCAGCCATTACTTAGCCGATGGCCTGTGTCCACCTTAACTGCAGACTCGGTAATTTGCCTTTACCTCACCACACTTCCATCATACCTCATGGCCTTGGAACCAGCACTTGATTTTCAGGAGATCTTATTTCCCACCACAGGGAGACAACATTATTTGCCCCCACTTCCGAAGTCTGTGAAGACCTGTAATTGCTGCAGATGAGTTAATGAGTATGAATTAGAAACGGCAGCCCAGTCAAGGAAAGAAGAGGCAACCAAGGAAATAGATGTTCGTATTTGCACCATGAAATATCACTTACATCTACACAAAATGGAGAGGATTAAAAGAGCTCTTTACATGAAGCATCTGCCCATCGCCATTATCATAAGCCTTTGTTCCCGAGGAGGCGGGCCTGTCAGGAGCTGTTCATCCCTGAAGCCTGAACAATCTTCCCCTTTTATCTTGAGCAGTTCACCTCCTCACACCAGAAAGCTCTAAATCAGCAGTTCTCAACCTGTGGGTCGCGACCCCTTTGGGGTCGAACGACCCTTTCACAGGGGTTGCCTAAGACCATCGGAAAACACAGATATAATTACATATTTTTTTGTGATTAATCACTATGCTTTAATTACGTTCAATTTGTAACAATGAAAATACATCCTGTATATCAGATATTTACATGACGATTCATAACAGTAGCAACATTACAGTTATGAAGTAGCAACGCAAATAATTTTATGGTTGGGGGTCACCACAACATGAGGAACTGTATTAAAGGGTCTCAGCATTAGGACGGTTGACAACCACTGCTCTAAATGCTTTGCTGCACTGAATAATGTTTTTATCGGGGTGGGCACTCAACAGCACTGTTTTCCTTGTCGATTTGCCTCTGTCCTCCCCCACTGGATGCTGTCCTTGTGGGACAATAAACCAAGGTGCTTGCTCTTCCACAGTAGGATCTGGGAGGCTCTCAGGAGGCTCCTTCTGTTTTGTCCTTCCTCTTACCAACTTGGTACAGGGTGGTCATGTGACCTTAGCATAGAGTGGTCATGTGACTTTGGCTCAGCCAATGGAATACTTGCTTCCCTGGAGTGTTGAATCTTGGCCAAGTGACACAAGGTAAGAAATTAGATCACTGATGAGCTCAATAAGCAGGGCCTGCTTCCTAGAACTTCTGGAGTCCCCTTGACAAAAATATGCTAAAAGTGACTTCTGCCCACACCTCACTGACTACCTCAACCTCAAGGAAAACTAGCAATTGAAGTTGTTGGTTTTGAAGTTGGGCAAATTGCCATATTCAAATATATAGGAGCCCTTTCCTTAAAAAGGAGAGAATGGATATTGGGTAGGCAACTAGCAATCTCTTTCACACACTGCTTTCTTGACAATTACTGAAGCTTCAGAAAGATATTGTGAGGACCCTCACCTACTTTTCCTCAACCTTTCATGGTCAAGCTTGTCTGCAAAGATCCCCTAGTCTAAATTCTGGTTATGAGGAAAACTACGGGAAACTTTCTATTTCCACAGACCCGACTTTCAATCATGGTTCCACCACATCTTTACTAAATGACTTTGAATAAGACACTTGATTCTTCAGGAACTTATTTACCTCAAGTTAAAACACACCTCAATCAAGGAGGACTGGCCTAGACCCATGGTCGGCAAACTGCAGCTCGCGAGCCACATGCGGCTCTTTGGCCCCTTGAGTGTGGCTCTTCCTAAGCCTTAGGAGTACCCTAATTAAGTTAATAACAATGTACCTACCTATATAGTTTAAGTTTAAAAATGTGGCTCTCAAAAGAAATTTCAATCGTTGTCCTGTTGATATTTGGCTCTGTTGACTAATGAGTTTGCCAACCACTGGCCTAGACCAATAACAACCCACAGTCCCATCTAATTCAAAGATGATGTGAAATTAAGATTTTCAATCGTTGAAGTGCCTGAGTGCCCTGTAAGAGCGCCAAGGTAAAAGAGATATGTAATGGACATAAAGTCAATGGGACTTTGCAAATTCTCCTCAGACGGTGCCCATAGGAAGAGTTTGAATTGTACCTTGAGCTCAGGCAGGAATTTGTCTGCCTAGATGTCCTTAGAAATTAGAGATGGAAATCTACTAGATCCAAAGCCAGGGTGAACTCACCTGACGCAGTTGGGACGAAATTGCAACTTTAGGGCAAAAACATGTCTTTGCCCTGTTGGAAGACGATTCTCCATGCATCTCTTGGTTCCTGCACATATTGCAAGCAAAGGCACTGACTGTTTTTGTTCCAAAATCCCTTTTCCAGGGTGTCTGTAAACAGAACAGCCTTGGGAAACAGAGATAGTACCTCTCTCCAGAGAAACTGACAAGTTTGCTTACTGCCCATATAATCAAGATAACGTCTCCCTTTGGAGATAAAGGCAGGCAGGCTTACTGCCAATTATAAAAGATTCAGGTTCCCTAAGTTCAGCGTACCTCTCCTGTAACACATGCCTTTCACGTGTAGGTGTCACCTGGCTCTCTTCTATCACCCTGAGGAAATGGGGCTCCGGGAACTGGCACAAATACCGATACGGGCTACTGCTATTGTGGAGGTAATCAAGTTTGTTGTCTCTGAGTCAGGAGTCTGCTGGCATCCAGGAAACTGTGGCTAACTAACTGGCTGGCTTGCTAATTGCAAGTAAAGTAAAACCCCAGACCCTCCACAGTCTTGATGTCCCTTTCCTCTCCGTCACTTCCCCCCACTGTTTCCCCGGCCTACCTCCTGCACATAAACACTGCGCCCGTAGCTCCAATTATCTCCCAGAAAATAGAAATATTTTTAACACTTTCAACTAAATTAGAGAAATCTCAGAATAATTGCCTGCATATTATTAAGAGCTCTCTGGTTGCAGAACTAATTCCTCCAGGCACTTAGCCCCTTACAAGTCCAAACCTTTGGCATGATATCCTTAAATACTATTTGCTCAACTCATGGAAGTCAACCACATCAGCATAAAAAAGGGATGGTGTGTCAAACCCAAAGATCCCCCAGAGGGACCAAGAGCCCGGGAAGATGTGTATTTCTCTCCAACATTCATCTTCCAAACATTATCACTGATGCCTAATTTTTTTGTTTAAAGAATTGGGAAGTTAAAGGAATGAGATTATAAATAACAGGTTAAGCTGATGGTGGGTGAAACGGTCCATGCTGTTTAATTTTTCAATACTAAAACCTTTGGTCACTCCAAATACACACAGAGAATGACCAGATAAGAAATAATCTCATGCCCAGCAATCTGTTGCCATCTGCCAGGACTACAGCAGAAGTAAAACACCAAACAGTAATAGAAAAGATAGCCATCGACTCGCCAGTTCCCTTTATTTCCCACCCACCCGCGAGAGTGTGTATTTTCAGCCATCAAACGTCATCGTGACCCTTCTTTCCCTTGTGATAGAAGTCAGGAGCAAAAGCCACCTTCCTCAAATTCCATTTCCCTCAGAGAAATAATAAAAGACCTTTTATTTTCATGAGCCCATCCACATTAGCCAACACCCTCTGCTCTTCCTCAGAGAAGGGTTTTGCTGTAGAATCACCAACCATTAGAACTGAATGGAACCTTGGAAATCACCTTGCTCAAACCCTCAGTTTCATATGAAGAAATGAGGCCTGGAGCAGGGTGTGTGTGGGGAGGGGGGGTTACAGAGCATCCAGCAGTGTCTGAGTCCTAGCCATGGCTCTTTCTACAACACCCCACTGACACAGGGCCTTTGCACTTGCTGTTCCCTCTGCCTGGAATGCTCTTCCCAAGCCATATTTCCACAGAGTATCCCTTCACCCCCTTTAAGTCTTGATGTAAATGTCTTAGCGAGCCCTTCCCTGCTATCCTATATTTAAATTGTACCCATTCACTTGCTATCCCCTTCTTTGTTGTATTTTCCTCATAGAACAATCGCCCTCCAACATCCTATCTAATAATAGACAAACATGGTAATTAACCATAACTTCACTACCCTTCCCATTGGCTAATCAGTGAGATATGCAAATTAACCGCCAGCCAAGATGGCAGTTAACCGCCAACAAAGATGGCAGCTAATTTGCATACATAGGTGCAATGATGGGAGGCAAAAGGGGAAAGAAGGAAGAATGGTGGCAGGCAAGAGCTGGGGGGCGGTGGGGGCGACCTACCCGGAGGCCACACAGCTTTTATAGTTGAAGTCTCCCTGGATGGAGGACTGGGGGTAGCAGGGATCAGAGTCGGCCAAGTCAGCCATGGAACCCCAGGTCCCTGCCGAATGACTAGAGCACATGGACTTCAATGGTCCTCGGTCACTTGCTGAGCAGCAGTCAGCCTGGACCAGGAATCAAACCCAAAACCTGACAGAATAGAACCCAAACCTTTGCTGTGGCAGAGGAGCTCTGACCCACAGCAGGGGCCAGGGCACACCAGAGGGATTTTGTTGAGGGGCCCTGACAGGCAGCACCCTGATCAGTGGGTTAGAACCTCCTCCTGATACAGCAAGGTTGCAGGTTGGATCCCTGGTCAGGGCACAGACAAGAAGCAACCAAAGAAAGCATAGTAAGTGGAACAACACACTGATGTTTCTCTCGCTCCCTTCCTCTCTCTAAAATAATCAATCAATAAAAATGAAAATAAAAAATAAACCCTCTGGCCCTAACCAGTTTGGCTCAGTGGATAGAGCATCGGCTTGTGGACTGAGGGGTCCCAGGTTCAATTCTGGTCAAGGGCATATACCTTTGTTGTGGGCACATCCCCAGTAGGGGGTGTGCAGGAGGCAGCTGATTGATGTTTCTCTCTCATCGATGTTTCTAACTCTCTATCCCTCTACCTTCCTCTCTGTAAAAATCAATAAAATACATTTTTAAAAAATAAAAATAAACCCTCTGGCTTGCAGAGTTGCTAAAACAGTTAGAAAGCAAAGTCTCATCCCTTCCCATTCATTCAACAAATACTTCATATGCTCCTTCAATAATCACACTGGGAATGGGTGTTTGTTTGTTTGTTTGTTTTGGTTAATCCTCACCTGAGGACATTTTTGCATTGATTTTATTTATTTATTTATTTTTTACAGAGAGTGGAAGGGAGGGAGAAAGACAGAAACTAATATGAGAGACATCAAATGGTTGTCTCTTGCTGAATCCCGACCAGGGCACTGGATTAAGCATAACCCAGGTATATGCCTTTGATTGGAATCCAACCTGGTACCCTTCAGTCTGCCTGCAGAAGCACTATCCACTGAACCAAACCAGCATTTTTTTTTCTTTTTAAGTCCTCCTCTAAGGATATGTTCTTTTCATTGATTCTAGAGAGAGAGGAAGGGAGAGGGAAAGAGAAACATTGATCAGTTGCCCAAGCAACCCACAACCTGTGTATGTGCCCTCACCTGGAGTCGAACTCATGACCCTTTGGTGCAGGGGAGGACACTCTAACTACTGATCCACACCAACCAGGGCTTGGAGCTACAATGAGTTCCCTCAGGGGGAGTGCTGCTCATCCAGAAGCCGGGCTCATGGCTGGTGAGTGCAGCGGAGGTGGCAGGAACCTCCGCGGCAGCACTGAGGAGCAGCGAGCCGAGTGGTAGGGAGCAGCAAGCAGGCAGGCGGTAAGGAGCGAGGGGTCCCAGACTGTGAGAGGGCACAGGCCAGGCTGAGGGATTCCCCCCACCCCCAGTGCATGAATTTCGTGCATCGGGTCTCTAGTCCTACATAATAAAAGCCTAATATGCTAAGTGTCCAGTCAACCAGTCAGCCATTCAACCAATCAAAGCGTAATATGCTGATGATATGCTAAGGCTGCTCAATCATTCACTATAATATGCACTGACCACCAGGGGGCAGACAGTCGACTGGTCGACCAGTTGCTATGACCTGCACTGACCACCAGGGGGAAGATGCTCCAACTGGTAGGGTAGCTTGCTGCTGCCGTCTGGCCAATTGGGACTGAGCAAGACAGGCCGGACACGCCCTTGAGCCCTCCTGTGGTCCCTCCCTGGCTGGCCAACCTCCTGCATCCCTCCCCAGCTCTGATCATGCACTGGTGGGGTCCCTCGGCCTGGCCTGTGCCCTCTCACAATCCAGGACCCCTCAAGGGATGTTGGAGAGCCAGTTTCAGCCCGATCCCACAGGCCAGGCTGAGGGAACCCACTGGTGCATGAATCTGTGCACCGGGCCTCTAGTATTCTATAATTTACTTTGGATCATGCACCTCATAATGAGGTTTTGGTCAATGACAGACCACCTCTACAATTGTGATCCCAATAAGATTATAGTAGAGCTGAAAAGTTCCTATCCCCTGATGACGTAGACCAACACATCATTCACATGTTTGCGATGATGCTGGTGTGAACAGACTTCCTGCACTGCCAGTTGTATAAAAGTACAGCACATACAAGAACAGTAGGAGGCTCCACCATCTAGGTTTGTGTAAGCACACTCTTTGATGTTTGCACAATGACAGAGTCGCCTAACGACACTTCTCAGCCCATATCTCTGTCATTAAGTGGCATACGACTGTATCTGTTACTGTCTGTCTTCCCACACCAGGATGTAAGCTTCTTGCAGGCAGGGACTTCTGTGAGTTTGGCTAGTCAGCATTGGTACTCAATTAATGTTTATTGGAAAAATGAATAAAATGCCTCAATGAATCTTCATGTAAAGGTCATAAATCCAATTGCTACAGAGAACAGGTGGGAAATGTCACCAGTGGGCTCAGGACCGTGGCCAATCAGCGAGCTCAGGCCACCACCCAGAGAGGACAGCACTGCTTAGCACCAGCAATCACTGCCATATGGCGCTGTTGTTTTCACTTCTATTTTTTAAGAGAAACTTGAAGTTGAAATTTGGGGATGAGAGTGTGAAATCTACTGGGTTTTATATGAGAAGAAAAAAATTTTAATTGAATAATGAGCATACTGTTCAAAGTGAGTACACTGCTCAAATGGCAGTGGCTTGTGACCCAAACTGGAAAATGGTACAAAGGGGGTGAGGAGGAGAAGATGGGGGCATCAGAAGAGTTCCCTCTTTCTCTTCTGGGCATCCCTGCATGGCTTGGAGACAGGAACAGATGGCTTGGATGTCACCTAAAGAGCCAAGAGATTAACTGAAGAGCTTGTTTGGGGAGGTTCATTGCACACCAATAGTTCCCCAAATATCATGGAAAGTCTCGCTCTCAAAAGATGAAGCTCAAGAGATTCCTCAATATGCATTTTGTGAAAAGCACTCTGTCCCCAGACAGCCTTGGATGAGTCTTGGTTAAATGTTAATACTTTGCCTTGACAATTTCCGGAGAAAATAACAGAGTCAAAAGCTTTACCTAAGTGGACAGAGGCATCTCCATCACCAGGGGAGAATCAACCAGATCAGCCAGGTTCCCCACGCTCCCCGGGCAGGTGGCAGCTTCTCAGGTGCAGGATGGACCCAGGGTCTCCCTGGGGCAGTCAGAGCTGAGTCAGGAGGCCACAGCCCGGTGCACCCAGGACCAGCAGGGACTTCACTGGGACCTCATCCAGCGCCCATCCCTGTGTCATCCTCAACCCAGACTCCAGCAAAGTCAATTTGCTGGCCCAGCAGGCTTCGTGCAGGTAAGTTCACCCTGGGGGGGACTAGAAACTTCTGCACAGAATCTGCAGCGGTGGATAGTTAGGAAATCAAGTTCCAGATTTCCTGCTCCCCCATCTTTCTAACACTGACCTCTGTGTGGCCACTTTTATCGTATGGGCTTCTTGCCAGTCTGTCAGTCCCTTGTGCCACCTCCCTGCTCATGGTCACCCGAGGCTCACTAGAAGGCCAGCCCCCTCACCCAGTCTGAACTTCCCACGGGTCTTGGTCCAGGTGTTCATCAGCCAGGCCCTAAATAAGAGTGTGGATGTCCATATCCCGCAGGGCACCTGACAGGCCGCTGTCTCTCCAGGTGTTAAACTTGTCCTGTGAAGAGCCAACGAGGGCATTAAAGACGAGGTATGTGGGCGAGCTCGAAGAACTTCCACCTGATGTCCTCTCCTCTTCTGCCCCATGACTCCCATCAAAGAAAGCAAAGCTCCTGAGGCTGGGAGCAAAGAAAGCAAACATTGCAGCACAGGCCTATGTCACCAGGCGGCAAACTCCTGGCCCCACTTAGCTCTTTCTTTCTTAGAAGTAGAACCAGGAGGGAGAGAGGGTCTCAGATGCCTACTTGATTTAGAAAAGAAAGTCAGATGTTTTCTGGCAGGAAGCAGGTAGATTTGGCTGATGGGCTTGACCATGGTGGACATTTTTCATAAATTAAAATCTGTAACTACACAGTTTCATATAAATATATTTAAAGCATTTATATTTAATTTTAAAAATTGCATTGGCAAGGTGTATTGAATTGACCAATATTTTTATTTTCTCAATAATTTACAAGAAAAGATAATGCCTTTAGGTGAAAAAATACCTGTAATTAATAATGATTTGGTAACAACTAATAAATACTTTTCAAGATAACTCCAAGAAATCAAGAGGGTGAATAAGTCTAAAACCTGGATAGCAAATCTTTTACAATTCAGGCTGTTTCCAATTCTTTACTTTTAATAATATTGAAAGAGGAACTAACTTTATTGTCAAATGATGTATCATTATTAAAATTATTAAAATAAATTTTGCGATATTTCACTGTGTGATTGTTGTCATATAATCATGAATTAATTCAAACTAATATTAGAAATCTCCTTCCATAACTATTTATTTATATAAGAATTTTTAATTTGCATTTATAAAAATAAAAATAGAATTGATGCTGCACCCTGCCTCTTTCTAGTAAAAATATTCATGCACAAATACACAAACTATTTGTTAAAGCCTCAATCATGTCATTTACAAGATATATTTCCAAAACATTTTTTATATTTTATGCCTGTTATCAAAATTGTGATGTTAGTATGATGCTATGGTCAATAGAATACTGACAGTGT
>NW_005871360.1:232892-239712 GCF_000147115.1 Myotis lucifugus
CAATTCACCCCACAGATCAGCCCTACCCGTGCATGAATTTCATGCACTGGGCCTCTAGTAATAATTATAACATCTCAATTAAGAACTTTTTAATACTTAGTGTTTTATAATTACAGGATTTAAAGGAAGAATTCAATTTTAATCTATGTGTTTCTGTTTTAGAAAAACATGCTAAAATTATCAGTAAAAAACTTTCAAGCACTGCCCTAGCTGGTTTGGCTCAGTGAATAAAGCATTGGTCCTTGGACTGAAGGGTATCGGGTTTGATTCCAGTCAAGGACACGTACCTCAGTGGCAGGTTCAATCCCCCTCTCTGGTCGGGGAGCATGCAGGAGGCAACCAATCTGTGTCTCTCTCACATTGATGTTTCTCTCTGTCTGTCTCTCTCCCTTCCACTCTCTCTTTAAAAAATCAATAGAAAAAATATCTTCAGGCGAGGAGTAACAACAACCAAAAACTTTCAAGCATAAACAATTATATATTAAAATAAAATTTTGTGGAGTAAGCAGTATAAATATATAAACTCAAGGAAAGATGTAAAATATCCAAATGCTAAAGAAGAACTTGTTTATGTATTAAAACAATAATGTACTAGGGCAGGGTGGGAACTGGGTGGAAGGGAGCAATGTGGGGGGAGGGAAAAGGGGACATCTGTAGTACTCTCAACAATAAATATTAAAAAAAATAGTTAATGAAAAGTATCAAGACCTATGGTATTTAGATTTCATTGGATACATTTAAAAGAATAATGTAAGAGATTTATTTTTAAATGTGAATATTTAGAATATATCAGAAGCCAATACCTTTTATTACATTAATTTTCTTAAGTGTGATAATGGTGTTTATTGTCTTGTAATAGGAGAATGTCCTTATTCTTAGCAGATGTACCATCTATCGTAATTTTCCTCCATATTCATGTATCAACTGGGCTATCACTAATTTAATGATTTTACTTAATAGACTCCTTTTCTTTTACTTAGTTAATTTTGAAAGAAAATGTATCATTAGCACAAATAGAAAATCAGCAATACTTGTCATAAAAAGAAGACAGACATCAATAAATAAAGTGAAATAAGATACTGTTTTAAGTTTCTGGCTAGATCTGTCACACAATAAGTCTAAGCCTGAAACCACTCTTTTATTTAAAAAAAAATAAAAAAGACAGGGTGGTGCTGGAGAAAGCAGTCCAGGGAGTGGTAGAAGCATTAAAGTAACTCTAGACCCAAACTGACTTTGTTTCTTCTCTCAGATGAGGGTGGGGGAAAAAGACAATTAAAATGGAGTGTTTTCATGCTAAATAGGTGAGGTACAGGATGCTAGGAGAACACGCAGAAGGAGTGGAGTTCTCAAAGAGAAAAAAATAAAAATATCCCAGGTGGAGGGGACATCAAAGCAAAGGTCTACAGATGAAAGAAAACAAAGTACATTTGGGTAAGGTTCAGTATGACTTGGGCTGACTATACCTCTTGGTATTCTTGGGAGAGTTCTGTTTTCTCTTATTGTCCCAGAGAAAGTATTAACAGCACCCTCTTTCATTCGCAAGTATATTCTGCTCTGGACAATCAACTATAGGTTTCCCTAAGTATGACCAAAATGTGTAGAATAAGATGAGAAGAGGCAAGAAATGAGGCTGAAGAGGTGGGTGGGGCCAACTGAGTCCCTAGGACAACAGAAAACCTTAAAGCACTCAGGCAGGGGGGGCGGGGTCATGGGGAGGGGCATGATGAAATTGCTTTTGAGTAGACCTAAGTGTAGCCAGTGGACCAGAGAGTGGAAAATAGATGGAAGTGAGGAGTATAGCATCAATGAGAAAGAAGAGGAATGATCTGATGCAAATGATCTTTTGGAGGTAGATTTACAAGGGCTTGGTAATCAATTGTGGGCATCAGGATGGGAGTAATGAAACAGGAGTCAAGGTGATAACCAGCTTTTGCTTGAGTAACTGAATGGTGGTACCACTCACAGTAACTGAAGATGCAAAAAAATGAGCAAGTTTATGGGAGAGTTGTGTCACTTGGGTCAGAATGAGTGTGAGGTACCCAATGGACATGTGTAGTAGCACCTGCATGTACTGGTGACAGATTGGGGTCTGTCAGCATTAAATAAGAGCTCCTCAGTACACACACACACACACACACACACACACACACACACATGCGTGCACGCGCGCACACACACACACACACACACAACTGAGGAACTACCATCCATAGAAGGACCTTTGTGACACTGAATGTCAGTGACAGATGGTACATTCAGAACCCCTGCAACCACATATGTAGTTTGAAAAAGCTTCTCTCCTGGCAGGCGATTTTGACAGCCCTCCCTCTGTTTGAGTATCAGTGGTGCCAAGTGGAGGGGAAGCCAAGCCCGTAGATAGAATTTTCAGGGAGAATAGGGACCAAGAGCAGAACTGGAAGAAGTCCCAGCATGTAAATAATGAACAAAAGAATGCCAGCCAGCAAGGGAGAGTGAGAAGGAGCATGTGGAGAGAGGAGGAAAGCCAAGAAAGTGTGGTGTCCCTCAATGAAGAAAGAAAGAGTGCTTCAAGAAGAAGACAAAGGAAGGGGCCAAATGGTCCCAAACAGTGACAGTGGTGCCAAGAAGTCATGGTAACAATCAAGAGGTGTTCACTGGGCCTGACAACAAGGAGGTCACTATGGCCCTCGGTTAAGCATCTTCCAGACAGTTGAGAGGCAATAGCCAGGTTGCAGTGGACTGAGGAGTGGGTAGAGATGAGAAAGAGGCCTCTCCATCCAGACATTTGCCTGTGACTGAGAGAAATAATGTGACTCCTAACCAGTCATGTGGATTTTTTGTTAATTTTTTTCAATGTTTTCAATTACAGTTTACATTCAATATTATTTTTTATTAGTTTCAGTTGTACAGTAGAGTGGTTAGACAATCATATACTTTACAAACTATTCCTGCTTGTATTTCCAGTACCCACCTGGCACCATACATAGTTATTACTATATTATGTATTATGTATTATACAAGAGGCCCAGTGCATGAAATTCGTGCATGGGAGGGGGGGTCCCTCAGCCAGGCCTGCACCCTCTCCTATCCAGGCCCTTGGGGGATAACTGGCAGTTGGACATCCGCCTCTCGCAATCCGGGACCGCTGGCTCCTAACCGCTCGCCTGCCTACCTGCCTGATCACCCCTAACCACCTCTGCCTGCCGGCCTAATGCCCCTAACTGCTCCCCTGCTGGCCTGATCGCCCTAACCGCCTCTGCCTGCTGGCCTGATCACCCTAACTGCCCTCTTCTTCCAGCCCGATCACCCCTAACTGCTATCCCCTGCCAGCCTGATTGCCCCCTAACTGCTCTCTCCTGCCAGCCTGATCGCTCCTAACCACCTCTGCCTCGGCCTCTGCCACTGTGGCTTTGTCCGGAAGATGTCTGGTCTAATTAGCATATTACCCTTTTATTAGTATAGATTCTCCATGCTGTACTTTACATCCCTGTGACTGTTTTGTAACTACCAATCTGTACTTCTCAATTCCTTCACCTTTTTCACCCAGTCCCCCAAACTCCCACCCCACGGGCAGCCATCAGTCTGTTCTCTGTATCTATGAGTCTCTTTCTGGGTTTTTTTTTCCTACATTTATATTGCTCTTTAGCTTCCACATATAAGTGAAATCATATGGTTTGCCTTTCTCTGACTGACTTATTTCACTTAGCATAATATCAAAAGTGTGACCTGAGCTCAG
The DNA here is from genome assembly GCF_000147115.1 of Myotis lucifugus. Lineage (NCBI taxonomy): Eukaryota > Metazoa > Chordata > Mammalia > Chiroptera > Vespertilionidae > Myotis > Myotis lucifugus. The sequence continues at coordinate 236,608 of NW_005871360.1, forward strand.
GGAAAGGTAGTGAGAATTGCAGAAGACCCGCCAATATTGGCCCACAGAAGCCATCACTGGGCTCCCTGAGCTGGGTGCCATATGCAGCGCCGTACCGCCTCTGTGCCATATGTCCAGTCAGACCAACCGCATTCACATCTGGACATGGGTTCTTATCCCTCGGTCCCCAGGAATGCCTGCATATATAAGACAGAACCATATCTGCTGCACCTTCATAATCTCAACAGTAATCAACCATTACTATTACGACTAGACTTTAAGGAACTTGTAGTTCACACTTGGGCAGCACTATAAACTTCTTCTTTAAAAGCAATCCTATGCCGTAAACACAATTATTTGTATCTTATAATTAAGGAACGTGAGGATCAAAGAGATTAAGGCGCTTACTTGGCCCAGCTCACACAACCACTGGGTGGAGAGCCAGAACTCAAGCCCACATTTGCCTGACCCTGCTGGAACACCTCTGCCCCCACAGGCTTGCTAAACAAGAGCATCTTACTTAAAATCGCCCAAGGCCTCCTGATACTAACAAAGGGCAAAGTGTCATCTCACTACATCTTTGAGGGAGAGAGAGTTGTGTAGAGTCTTGACTGCAGCCTGGAGTCAGAAGAACCAAGTTCAAGTACTGACCATGGTAACCTAGTCACCTAACCACCTTTTTCTTCATGCATAAAAGAGGGGTGGGTGTTGGCTAGATCAGGAGTCTCCAACTTTGGTCATGTACCCCATTAATTTAAAAACATGAGCATATATTACCAATACATTCACATTTATTTATCCTTTCACTTATACGCATTTATTCTTTCACACATAGGTTTTTTAATGAAGAAATAGTGCATATATTATTAAAAGGCATAAAAATAAACTATGTAAAAGGATGAAATAGAGATGAAATAAAGACTATTAAATGTCCCGTTGATTGTGATGACTTGACACTATTATCAGCTATTGCCTCGAGGCACAATATGATTTGGGGTAAGATTAGTTTATTACAATAATAGTACACGCTATTAAACATAGTAGACAATATTTATAGGTCAAATATCTTGATAATCTAGACATTTTGGGCTGATTTCTTACCAGGTTTGATGGAACTGTCTTTGTTTTTCCCTCATGGCAATGATTGATGCATGGAAGAGGGGCAATGCTGCCGTGTCCATGCGGTCCACTGCGCTTGCACAGTCTCCTACTGGTGGTGTCTTTGCAGAGTGTGCATTGAGTGAGGGATAGCTTCATTTAAACGGGAAAATGGAATTCACAAATCTATCTAAGTAGGCACATGTATTGGTTTCCTGTGGCGGCCATAACAAAGTACCACAAACTAGATGGCTTAAAACAACAGAAATGTATTCTCTCACAGTTCCGGAGCTTGAGGTCGAAAATGGAGGTGTCAGAGGGCCACGCCCCACTGATGCCTGTAGGGGAGAGTCCTTCCTTACCTCTTCCAGCCGCTGGTGTTCACTGGCAATCCACGACATTCCTTGGCGTGTTGATGCTTCATTCCAAAGTGTGCCCATCACTACACAGCTGTCTTCCCTCTGAGTGTCTCTGACTCTGTGTCTCTTCTCTTTTTTTTATAAGAATACCAGCCATATTAGATGCCCCACCCTACTTCTGTACAACTCCATCTAACCTAACTAATTGCATCTACAACGACCCTATTTCCAAATAAGTTACATTCTGAGGTACTGGGAGTTAGGATTTTAACATGTTTTTGTGAACCATAATTTAACCCATAACAGCCTGCATACCTATGCTAAAGAAAAACAGGGAAGGCAGCCTTGTCCATGCTATAGAAGCTTCACCCTCGCCTTGGGCATGGGACCGGCAACACATGACCTATGATCTTCTGATGCAGAGAGCAAGTGAGGACGGCGTGTCAATCCACAGATTTTTTTAATGCAGGGAAGAGAAAAGCTGTAAAAAGAAGCTGAGAAGGGGCAGCCAGACAGAGAAGGAAAGGGAGGAGAGCGGGACCTCAATTTATTAAAGAAGACAAATACTTCAAGAAGAAAGGGTCTGTCTGTTGGCCTTCTGTATGTTCTCTTTCAAAAGGTGTCTCTTTAGGTCCGTTGCCCATTTTTTGATTGGGTTGTTTATCTTCCTTTTGTTAAGTTGTATGAGTTCCCTGTAAATGTTGGAGATTAATCCCTTATCAGTGATAACATTGGCAAATATGTGGACTTTCTTGTTGTTTTGTTGATGGTTTCTTTTGCTGTGTAGAAGCTTTTTATTTTGATGTAGTCCCATTTGTTTATTTTCTCCTTAGCTTCCATTGCCCTAGGAGCTGTGTCGGTAAAGATATTGCTTCGGCATATGTCTGAGATTTTGCTGCCTGTGAATTCCTCTAATATTTTTATGGTTTCCTATCTTACATTTAAGTCCTTTATTCATTTTGAGTTTATTTTTGTGTTTGGTGTAAGTTGGTGGTCTAGTTTCATTTTTTTGCATGTATCTGCCCAATATTCCCAACACCATTTATTGAACAGACTGTCTTGACTCTATTGCATGCTCTTGCCTCCATATGAAAACATGCTCAAAGTCACTAATCAAACGAGAGATGCAAAACAAAAAACAATGAGGTACCACCTCACACCTGTCAGAATGGCTATCATCAACAAATCAATAAACAACAAGTGCTGGCGAGGATGTGGAGGAAAAGGAACCCTCGTGCACTGCTGGTGGCAGTGCAGACTGGTGCAGCCACTGTGGAGAACAGTATGGAGTTTCCTCAAAAAATTAAAAATGGAACTTCCACTTGACCGAGTAATCCCACTTCTAGGAATATATCCCAAGAAAACAGAAACACCAATCAGAAAGGATATATGCACCCCTATTCATAGCAGCATAATTTACAATAGCTAAGATTTGGAAACAGCCTAAGTGCCCATCAGCAGATGAGTGGATTAGAAAACAGTGGTACATCTACACAATGGAATACTATGCTGCTGTAAAAAAGAAGGAATTCTTACCATTTGCAACAGCATGGATGGAACTGGATAGCATTATGCTAAGTGAAATAAGCCAGTCAGAGAAAGATAAATACCACATGATCTCACTCATTTGTGGGATATAATGAACACATAAACTGATGAACAAAATAGA
>NW_005871360.1:239914-242520 GCF_000147115.1 Myotis lucifugus
GAGGGCATGTGTGGAAGTGGGGAGGCGACAGTGGGAGCAGTCGGGGAGAGGTCAATGGGGAAAAAAGAAGACTCATGTAATACTTTAAACAATAAAGAATTTAAATTAAAAAAAAGAAGAAGAAGAAAGGGTCTGCTGGAATTGAGGCATTATGATAATGTCTAGGAAACGGCCATTGGATTTAGCAATAAGAAGATCACTATAGTCCTTAATTTTGGTTTTATACTAATATTTTCTTCCCCCTTTCTGATGACTAACTTTGCCTGCAGGATCGAGCACTTTATTTTAGAGATCTCTGTTCTGGAGAATTCCAAAAGTTTCTTCCAGCTTAAAAGATATAATGATCCCATGAGCATCCCTTCCCCAGAGATTGCTTCCAAAATGACTAAGAAATCAGATGATGTAAAATTATGTTAGGTTGACCCACTTCAGAATTTTAAGAGGGCAGAAAGGGGAGACATAAAAAGAATACTTAACCTGTTATTATATATATTTTTATCTTAAGGCCATACCTACAAGGAAAGCATGTAGAAAAATATTATGTTGAAAGAAACTGAGGGCCATATTACTTATCATTATCATTAGTACTGTTTTCCATTCACCACATGGAAGGTAGCTAGTATACTGGTTAATGGCTTAAGTATAGAGCAAGACTTCCTGGTTCACATCCCCCTTCTGCCACTTACTAGCTGTATAACTTTGGGTTACATAATCTTTTTGTGCCTCAGCCTCCTCATCTGTAAAATCTGTTATAATAATACTACTTCATAGAGTTATTTTGAAAATAAATATAGGTTAAGTGCTTAAAGTCTGGTACTTAATTAGAGCCATGTAAGGAAGGGTTAGTTGCTGTTGCAGTGATGATGTCATTAGCCATTTACTGAGCTTCTCTAATGAACTGACACTCTGTTAAGCATTGTACTTACCTTCTCTCCCCATCAATGCAAAATAGCACAGCATTTAAGAAAAATGCATTGAAAAATCAGCCTGACCTCAAATTCAAATCTTGTCACTTGCTAGCAAGTCACCCCAGACAAATCAACTTAACATATTCAAACTTTTTCCCTGGCTGGTGTGGTGCAGTTGGTTGGGCCTATTCCCATGCACCAAAAGGTTGCTGGTTCAATTCTCAGGCACATACCAACTGATGTTTCTCTCTCCCTCTCCCTTCCTCTATTTCTAAACATCAATTAAAATACATATTTTTAAATTTTCAATCTTTCATTTTCTTATAGGCCTATCAAATTACCCATCTAATCCATCAACTGGTGAATAGTCAGTGTTCAATTAACACAAGCTCTTATGATTCATGACTTAAGGAAGGAAGTATAATAACACTCATACAGGTTCAGGGTCTCACAGCTGATGTGGACTTGAACTTGGCCTAAAAGTCAAGTCAGTTATATGCACCTTGGGCTATGGAAGGGACAGTTTAAATCTATTTGTCATTCAATCGCTTACACTTCATGATGCTGTCAGTCATTGACTGACAGGGGTTTCTCAGAATAGCAGAAGGTATAAATGTAAGCACCCAACCTTTAACCAGGACAACGGTAGTCACACTGTCTTTCTTAAAAGTAAAGTACTGCCCTGCCTTGGCAGTGAGAAAACAACATTTTAAATAACCACTGAGTAAGGGACATTTTTTTTTAAATATATTTTATTGATTTTTTTTAACAGAGAGGAAAGGAGAGAGATAGAGAGTTAGAAACATCGATGAGAGAGAAACATCGATCAGCTGCCTCCTGCACATCTCCCACTGTGGATGTGCCCGCAACCCAAGTACATGCCCTTGACCGGAATCGAACCTGGGACCTTTCAGTCCGCAGGCCGACGCTCTATCCACCGAGCCAAACCGGTTTCGGCGAGGGACATTTTTAATTTAGACCCAGTTCTGAACCCAACTAAGGTATGACTTTGGTAGAACAGATTATCTAGTCCCTATGGCCCCTTTGAGTTCACAAAGTCTATAATTTTATGAATTTATAATCTGGGTTGAAATATAAGACCGAGATACATAAGGTAACTAGTAAACAATTTGAGGCCATTCCTGACCCAAAGATAAAGGCTTTGTGGAGGTTAGGGAGACCCTTAATTGATTATTTAGACAGAAATTTCTAAAATGCCCAATTGTGAGAATGTCCTTGGGCTCCTTTTTAAAAGTAAAGATTACTGGGCCCCCTCCCAGACCAACAGTATCACAATCCCCAGAGAATCTGTATGTTTTAAAAGCACATCTGATTCTTAATCAATGGTTTCAACCCCTGAAATGGTGGTGGTTCAGGGGATGGAATTTTTTTTTAAAGCTCTACAGGTTGTTCTAATATAACCAGAAAATCACAAAGTTAGATCATTGAGTTATTGGGAAAAAACTTAAAGAAAAGGATGAGATATGTGCACACCCATGTTCAGAGCAGCATGATTCACAATAGCCAAAATATGAAAATAACCCAAATGTCTATTGACAGATGACAAAATGTGGTATATACATGCAATGGAATATTATTTAGCCTTAAGAAGGAAGGCAATTCTGACACATACTACAAGGATGAACCTTGAAGACATGTTACGTGGAAATAAGGCCAGACACAAAAATTCAAATACTG
>NW_005871360.1:242620-243929 GCF_000147115.1 Myotis lucifugus
GAGACAGTCAGATTCCGCTCCTGTCACTGTTGTTTGCTGGGAAAGTCCCCATGTGCCAGCCACTGTGGAGGGAGGGTAAAGAGCTGGAAAGCACTTATTATTGAGGCCTTGCTGTTTGCCAGAGACGAGGGTTAAGTTCTGGGGACACAAAGCAGGACTCACAGTCCAGAGGGGACAGCAGAGCCATGACCCCTGACAGGCTGACACTGGGCCCAGGAAAAGACACAGCAAGCTGCTGTGCGCACCTGAAGGCCTCCCTGAGCAGGTGATGTTTGCACTGAGCCACAGCCCCTCCCCAGAGCAACATCCATCCCTTGATCTTCCCTGTCCCTCCTAGAATTCCTGTCCCTGGGAACTCAGCACCATTATACTTGCACAGCACCTAAAAGTCCGCTCTCCCCAGGAATGCCTTCTGGTCCCTTCTCACCATCCATCTTGTTGGGATGAGGAAAATGTTCTAAAAATGGTTGTGCAACTTAATAAACTTACTAAAAATTATTGAAATGTACACTTAAATGGGTGAACTGTGTAGTATGTAAATTATCTACACTAATAAAAGAGAAACATGGTAATTAGCGTACGACCGCTACCCTTTTCATTGGCTAATCAGTGAGTATATGCAAATTAACTGTCAGCCAAGATGGCGGCCGGCAGCCAGGCAGCTGGAAGCGAACATGAGGCTTGCTTGCTGCAGTGAAGGAGGACTCCAATGTTCCCCGCCTGCCTTACCAGCCTCTGAGCTGGCAGTTTGAAACTTTGTAACAAATATAGAAGCTAAAAAAAAAAAAACCCGGGATCTCAGAGCTGGAGTTATACATTGTTTCGATTATAGAACGCAAACAAACCAGCGGAAGCCTCAGAGCTAGAGCCAGAGCTAAAGCTGGCCCAGAATAAAATAAAAAAGAGAGAAAAAAAAGAAGCGGTTGGGAGCTTCAGTCAACAACCACCAGCCTGAAAGCAGCCCCCAGCCCCTCACCCAGACTGGCCAGGCACCCCAGTGGGGACCCCCACCCTGAAGGGTGTGTGACCAGCTGCAAACAGCCATCATACCCTCATCCAGGCTGGCCAGGCACCCCAGTGGGGATCCAGGACACCCTTCAGGGCAAACCAGCCGGCCCCCAGGCCTCTATCCTATATAGTAAAAGGGTAATATGCCTCCCAGCACTGGGATCAGCGGAGCCTCGAGGCCTCCTGGCACCGGATCAGCGTGACAGGGGGCAGCGCCAAAACCCCCTGATCGCCCTGCGACTCTGTGGTGTGACAGGGTACGGCGTCCCAACCCCTTGATCGGGCCTGCTCTGTGACAGAA
>NW_005871360.1:244029-273010 GCF_000147115.1 Myotis lucifugus
AAGGTGTCGGCCCTGGAGCCCTAACTCAACTTCAGCTGGTCACCAAGAACAGCTCCCACCCCAACCCAGATCTACTTGAGTCACCTTGGATGGAAATGGTTGGGGAGGGCTTCTCTGTCGTGGCCACAATCACTTTGCTAGCTCGAGCCAATGCCAGAAAGCTCTCCGTGGTGTCCGGCTGTATTTTATGTCAGCTTTCAGGGTAGGTTTATAAGAGTGGATAAAGGTTAGTGAGCAGGACACCGAGGGGATATCCGGAACAGAATTGAGAGTCCGGTGAGAAAAAAATAATGGAGCTCTATTCTTAGTGAAGTAGTTCTGCTTTTAAAAAGGGTTTGCAAGTCTGGGCAGCTGTTAAGTACACACAGAAATAGCTCCATGTGCTTGCTCTAAACCTTTCCATTGTTCCTGCATCCAGAGAAGCCATGGTGCCCACTTGCCTGCTTCTGAAGGTGGCACGGGCACTTCATCTGCTTGTCTTCGAGGTGTCTGGCCGGCATGGCGGCTGCAGTCTGCACAAATGCTCTGATGCCACGCCCCAGGCAGAGCCTCCCTTGCTCCCTGGAAAGTGTCCCCTCATATGCAGGCAGCTCCCCTATGCACCCGGGGAAAGCTCAGCACTGGGACAGTGGGGATCTACAGCAGGGAGGCAACTGAGGCAGCATCTGCTCCGGCAGCCTCACTCTGGAGGCCATGGACCAGCTGAAAGGCACAAAGACAGCAGAGCGGGACCAATGTCAGAGCAGAGCCAGACCAGACCCAGGACTCTGATGCCTATCCTGCCTGCACTCACTTGGTCCCAGGCACTGAGACAGTCAGATTCTGCTCCTGTCACTGTTGTTTGCTGGGAAAGTCCCCATGTGCCAGCCACTGTGGAGGGAGGGTAAAGAGCTGGAAAGCACTTATTATTGACGCCCTGCTGTTTGCCAGAGACGAGGCTAAGTTCTGGGGACACAGCGCAGGACTCACAGTCCAGAGGGGACAGCAGAGCCATGACCCCTGACAGGCTGACACTGGGCCCAGGAAAAGACACAGCAAGCTGCTGTGCGCACCTGAAGGCCTCCCTGAGCAGGTGATGTTTGCACTGAGCCACAGCCCCTCCCCAGAGCAACATCCATCCCTTGATCTTCCCTGTCCCTCCTAGAATTCCTGTCCCTGGGAACTCAGCACCGTTATACTTGCACAGCACCTAAAAGTCCGCTCTCCCCAGGAATGCCTTCTGGTCCCTTCTCACCATCCATCTTGTTGGGATGAGGAAAATGTTCTAAAAATGCTTGTGCAACTTAATAAACTTACTAAAAATCATTGAAATGTACACTTAAATGGGTGAACTGTGTAGTATGTAAATTATACCTCAGTAAAGGTTGTTCTTTTTAATTCCCAGCAGTCTTTATGTTATAGCATGTAGGAAAGAACAATAGCATTTGTATCACACCCTGGAGTAAACTGAAGGAAATTTGGAGTTTAGTGGTAAAAAGTATTAGACTTTATAACAATACAGTAGACCCCTTACCTTCAGGGGATACACTGCAAGACGCCAGTGGGTTGCCCAAGTCCGAAGATAGTACCTAATAAGTCGACCAGGTACAGCGTGGAAACACCTGACAGATGGATGATTCACATCCCCGGGCAGGACAGAGTGCGATGATGAAAGGTTTCATCATGCTACTCAGAATAGCATGCAATTTAAAACTTATGAATTGTTTCTTTCTGGAATTTTTCATTTAATATTTTCACACCGTGGTTGACCATGAGTAACTAAAACCATGAAAAGTGAAACCACAGATAACAGGAAATTTCTGTACAATAAAAATAAAATACAAAACTTTTAGGAAGTTATGAAATAGTGAATTTATATACAACTTCCAAATAAATGCTTTTAAATATGTAAGTGAGATACTCGATTTGTGTCGTTGAACATACTTTTCATAACCTCTCCCCATTCCGTTGGGGGATCACAGGTTGGAAATGGCTACATATGACTCTGGAAAAGCACTTTTTAGTGATATTCTCTTCAAATGCCTGATGATCTCTGTCAACAAGAAACTTGGTTCTCACAAGACTATAATTACAACCATTCAAAAATCTACATTTAGCCCTGGCCGGTTTGGCTCGGTGGATAGAGCGTCGGCCTGCGGACTGAAGGGTCCTAGGTTCAATTCCAGTCAAAGGCATGTACCTTGGTTGCAGGCACATCCCAAGTGGGGGGTGTGCAGGAGGCAGCTGATCGATGTTTCTCACTCATCGATGTTTCTAACTCTCTATCTCTCTCCCTTCCTCTCTGTAAAAAATCAATAAAATATTTTTTAAAAATCTACATTTAAATTATATTGGAATAACCTATTAACTATTTCCTTCATTGACAAATAAGTAATGTTGACATGTTTGTGATAATATAAACAGATTTCAAATCCAATCAAATTTTCATGCCACATATTCCAAAATAATGATGATATGTTTATTTGCAAAATGTGCAAGAATTATTAGAACAGTCAGCTTACAGCTGGCTTGGATGACACTAAAAGTGTCTAGGAGCTGCAAAAATGATTGTCCAGCACATGTGAAGACACTGGAGTTGGCTCCACCAGGACACCCTGACTGGCCAACACCTTGGATGACATACCTGCTCCCCAGGCCCCGGGGACATTTACTTCTCCAGCTGTACACTGGGCACCTGGAACCAGGAACACCAGCTCCTCCCACTGCTCCCTTGTCCTCAATGGGCAATAGTGGTCTCTGCAACTGGCTTCCCAAGTGGATGTCCAGGGAATGAGGCAAGTAGGGGATGAGCTCAGCAGGACTGTGGGCCACATCATCAGACTCCCCCCAGTTCACTCAGACACTCTCTAAAAGTCATCTGAGGCTCAGTCAACCACCCTAAGGGATGAAGGATCCTGATCCGGGACCACAGGCCGTGAGCATTTTCTCAGAGGCTTTGACCACTCTGAGACAATATCCATTTTGAGTCCGTGTGGGTCACCTCCTGGAGAGGTGGTGTGCTCAGACTAAGAGGAGCAGAAGGTTAAAAACACAAACTTGTAAAAAATAAATCTGTATTTAAGCAATATGTGGACAAGTATCAGCTTAGGGAGAAAATAGGAGGGGAGAAAAGCCAAATGCTGAGAAGCCACAGAGTTAAAGGAGGGGAGTAATTAAATAGCCAAGAGAGAATGAAGTCCAAAGTGCTGCCAAGAGGAAGAGAAGGGAGGGCAGTGGGAAGTGGTGGAGAAGCGGCCACTGGCACCTGAGAAGACAGAGGTGCACAAGGTTAGGGGTGCGGTTTGCTGTTGAGGAAAAGTAATTCATGACGCCTGTCAAAGAGGGTAAGGAAGACTCTTCAAGGACCACGGCAGTGGGGGCTTTTGCAGCGGTTCTCAACCTGTGAGTCGCGACCCATTTGGAGGTCGAAAGACCCTTTCATAGCAGTCACCTAAATACATCCTGCATATCAGATATTTACATTACGATTCATAACAGTAGCAACATTACAGTTATGAAGTAGCAACGAAAATAATTTTATGGTTGGGTCACAACATGAGGAACTGTATTAAAGGGTCACAGCATTAGGAAGGTTGAGAACCGCTGCAGTAGGGGAACGAGATTGGACTTATCACCCAATACAAAAAAGGTGGAATTTGCAGTCAAGGAGCAGGGTGGGGGGCGGGGGATGGAAGATTACTAAGAGGAGAGAGACATCAGCTGTGAGGAGGATTCTGCCTTAACTGATCTAACAGCATTCTTGCTGAAGGCAGCCCAGAGTGATGAGTGAGGGATAAAGAATTTGATCAGATTCCAAGGGTGGGGGAAGTTTTGCTAAACTGACAGCAGGATTCTTGCTAAAACTGGAGTTAACAGGTTGGGGACAGGGCCCAGGGTGGAAGCTTAGTCCAGAGGAGGACTCAGGGGAGCCGATCAGTTTTGGTGAAGGAGGTCTGTGTCAGAGCAGGCTGACAGCTTCAGGAAGTCACATGGCCAATGGAGACATTGCTTTTTGATTTGGTGGCCCAAGCGAAGGAGCACTGACCACTGTGCCGGGAGAGGGCTCTTTGAGAGAGCCAGGAGGAGAAGGGCCTGAGGCCAGGGACCAGAGGAAAGGCCTTCCTGGGAAGGAAGGTGCTCCTCTGCCTCTGATTTGGGAGCAGAGGTCTTCCTGTTGGGGTGACAAGGAGATTCAAAGAGCCAAGAGCCACCAACTAGTCAGTTGGTGCAACAGATGGGGACAGCTGGCTCATGGCAAGGTTCCTTCATTATTCATGAGCCAGCATTTTCGGGACAGCTGCTGTGCGAGGCCTGGACAACTGGGACATGAGCCTCTCCCATGAGGAGCTCAGAGTCCAGGGGATGAGTGAGTTATCAGTCCATCACAGAGCCAGCAGAGAAGACCGGGAGATGGCGGCCACAGTGGGGAGCCACTGAAGGAGCACCCACCCGCCTCAGAGAGCTGAAGGTGGCTTCCTTCAAAAGGGTGCATCTCAGCCAAGACCCGAGGAAGAGCAAGAGTTAGACCAGAAGGGGCAAAACTATTCCAGGAAACTGCCCAGGCCCCTTCCACTCTAACCTTCCTCTCCTCAGTGTGGGTGGAGGCACAGCCTAGAAAGGCAGAAGGTGATGGCCAGAGAAACAAGGCCAGTGGCAGATCACGAAGGAACTACAATCAGAGTTAAGGGCTCCAAGGTTTTTCCCAGGCTTTGGAATAAAAAGATTGATCTAAAAGAGAAAGCTTTTCCCGTTCTCCTAAACTCTTAGGACACCGAGACCCCCTGATCCACAGAGAAAAATAAGGGGTCCTAGGCCATCCAGATGATCCGCTGTTCAGATCAAATGGACAAAGTCAAGTGCCCTGAAGATCAAACCTTTACAAACAAGGTCAATGGGATTTCGTTGTTCTGTTTCTTTCCTCTCTTTGCAGAGATTATAGAGTGCTTATGAGCCCTGACTAACTTAAACACGATTTTGGTGTCTTATTTTTCTGCTCAAGAATCTTCTGAGGCTCCTCACGGCCTTTCCCAACTCACCTTTCCCCCACTTCTAACTGACGAGGAACTCCCTACCAGCTTTCTCAACATCAACACTGAATTGCCTTAGAAGACAGAGACCCTGCACCGAGAGAGTTTACATGTTGTTGGAGAGGAGAGCTGTCACCTTTCCCTCGGCTTGCACAGCTGCTGCCTGCCCTCGATCCTCAGTGGTGTTGGCATGTAGACAGACAGTGGGACAGAATACAAAGTCTGGAAATATGATACCCTCTCAAATCAGTGGACAAGAGTGGGCTGTCCAGTAAATGGAGCTGAGACCACCGAGCAGCCATCTGGAAAAGCCGGCTCCACTCCCCATCCCCTTTAATGAGGAGTGAAGAACTGAGCAGATGGGGAGCAGAGAAGGGTCAGAGACTCATACCCTCCATGCTTCTGGAAGTTTTGAAGTTAGAACATTGCCTGCTTTAACAAGTTGAAGGAAAAGAGAGACAAATGAGTAGTTCTCCAACAGTGATGAAAGATGGATTGTCCAGGAGCAGAGGCGAGAGGTGTGTACGCCATCCTTGCAATAGACCACACAACACAGAACATAGGGCCGACCACGGAAAAGGCTCTAGGGGTCGGCGGTCCCTGTTGCCATTCCTGCCCGTCTTTAACTGTTGGGCCAGGACTTCAATGCAAACTCAAGCTCTCTCTGGGAAGAGAGTACAGTGTTTGTGCCTGTTTCCCCAGAACCACTGTTAACTTTGCCTGATTGGCAGAGATCAGAGCTATTGACAGCCTGGGACCCTGGATGTGTAAGTTTGATGGGAGATACAGACACAAGGACTAGGGGTGTGGCTGAAGCTGTCAGACCCCAAAGAAAGCCAGAGCTGGAACAGAGCAGAGGGAGCACAGGGCATCTCAGAGCAGAGACCTGAGCATTCACTGAGAGAGGGCAGGGAAAGGAGGCGGGGAGTGCATTTCCCCATGTTCACCTTCCGCTGGGCCTCCTCTTTGAGGAGCTGGGCCTTCCAAAGAACCTGGAGGCTGCATGCGATGATCTCAGAAAAAAAAAAAAAAGGAAAGAAAGAAAGAAATTGTCTCAGGTCCATTGTCCTCTGTAGTGATTTTGGTTAAATTGCCCAACTGGTAAAGGTTTACATCCCCTAGATTTGAAAGACACACAAGACCCTTCTCCCCCACTAAGTCAGTTCAGGGGAATTGTGTGTTCCAAAGCCTTCCTCCACCCCTGAGTGCGCCCTCCAGTCTCAATTGTCCCAGCCTTTGACTTGTACTCCTCCTGGCACTTCCTGAGAGCATTCACCTCCCATGGTTCCCCCAATGGGTTACAGGATACAAGCAAGAAAGAAAAGGAGTGAAAAATCAATGCAGCCCATAAACACTCGTTTCCTTGCCTCTCCCAGCTCTAAGGACTGGAGTCTAATTCAACTGATGTGGAAAGCACTGCTGATGAATTGTTTTATTATTTCCTGATCATAAAAGGAGAACTCCATTTCTAACCCTCTGGATCTTATCCTGGAGACTCAACACAGTGACAGTGAGTGGCCTTATAGAAGTATCTGAAAATACAGAATGAATACATAAGAAAAAGAATTCAAACACCAATTAGCCTACCACCCAAGGTGGTAGTTCTACTGTGTTTCCAATATTTTTATTAATGCCTGGTGTATATAACTTGGATAATATTATATATTAAAGTAATATACCATCTACTATTTATTTAATGAATAATAACAACCAAATTATATCATTTGCCCAGGGACTTAAATTTTTTATAATTTTTAGTAGTTATAAAATATTCCATCTAAAAGATATGCTGATATAACAAAGTTTATTTAATCATTCCCATAATGTTGGACATGTTTTTGGAGTTAGTTTTTCCCTAATATAAATAATGTTCAATAGATAATGTTTTACTTAAAGCTTGACCCACATAGCAGATCATTCCCCTGGGAAAAATTCCCAAAATTTAAGATTATTAGGTCAAAGGGCACGAACATTTTTAAGCCAACACGTAGTATAAAATGGTCTGCAAAAACAGTTGTTCCTGTTTTTACTCCCACAGCCACCTGTGGGTTTTAACCTTTATTCTCTATATCAAACTCTGAACCACTTCCCAGTGGAGTTGCGGTATCCGGCTGGATGGAAGTGGTGTCCTATCAGAGTATGATGTCCATGGGATTGAGGGGTCCACCAGGGAGGCAGATCTGGAACCCATCCGGGGAGCATATATAATGGGCATATGCTTTTTGATCATCTGCCTCCATTGACCCTATTTCTGCTAACAGCTAATAGGGATCCACCTGAGGGCTATTTTTTCCTTGATATAAAATATGTGCATCTTTTCCAATACCAATCAACTGATTCTCTAACACCAAGTTGGTGTCCTACAATGCAAGTCAGTTCTGACACTAACAAGCCAGTATTAGCATAGACCCTACAGGTTAAGGGCTCAGTCCTGTAAGACTGCCCCCACTTCAGACACCAGTTCTAAATATTAGGTTGACACCCATTTTTCTGACTGACTGGCTATAGTTCAGTGGTTCCCACAAACCCCCCTCAGTTTCAATAATTCATTAGAATAACTCACCAAATTCAGCAAAGCACTTTCCTTACTATTACAATTTATTATAAAGAATATAAATTAGGAACAGCCAAATGGAAGAGGTGCATAGGGTAAGGTATGAGGGGCTGTGTAGGCTTCATGCCCTCCTCTAGGTGCACCTTCCCAGCCCTGGGTGTGCTCACCACCTGGAAGCTCTTGAACGCCATAATGTAGGGGTTTCGGTGGAGGTTCCATAATGAGGCAGGCCTGTGTCCATCATTGCCCATTGGTGACTGAACTCAATCTCCAGCTGTCCCCCATCCCTGGAGGGGGGGCTGAAAGCTCTAATCCTCTACTCACCACTTGGTCTTTCTGGTGGCCAGCCCTCATCCTGAAGCTATCAGGGACCCCCTCCTCCCCCCCGCCCCCCCACACACACACTCACTTCAGTCATCTCATTAGCATATAAAAGATGCCAATTTCAAGAGTCTTAGAAGCTCCTGTGCCAGGAACTGAGGACAAAGACCAAATGATTATTTTTTTATACAACACCATCTTTTCCTCATTTTCTGTTTTTATGGTCCATGTGGAACCCTGCCTACACTCACTTCCAAAGGTTGAACATAAGATCCAGGCTCAAGCCAGTCAGTGCACCAAATCCCCACTCCAGCTGCAGAGATTGGACCAGGGTGGAATATGACCCAATCAGACTCAGGAAACCACGTGAAACAAGGTAAGAGATTTTCCTGCTTTCTCACGAGCATGAAAGGAGAAAAGACACAAGATGTGGGACAGGTGCAGCCATCTCTTGCTTCCAGAAGGAATAACCTAAAAATGAATCATCATGAAAGAGAAACACCAAGCAAAGGTGAGTGCGAACGTCCACATGAATCTCTTAACTAAGCCATATCCAAACCAGAACCTGCCTGAGCCTTGTAGGCAGAAAACTTGGGTCAGACCAGGGTGAGCTCCTGAGATGGGGCCAAGAGGCTAGCAGCTGGGCAGGCACCCCAGAGGGGCCTCACCCAGGCCCATCTCATCAGACAGGAGGGGCAAGTGGAGCAAAGGAGGGAGATGAGATCTGTGAACACAGATCAGTAAACCAGCCTGAGAGCCTGGGTTTCAAGACCTGGAATCTGGATAGAAAGGCAGGAGTTAGGTCCCAGAGCTGACTGTGGGCCACTGATAGTGGAGGAGAGTGTGGCACAAGGTTAGGGCCCGGGCAAGGGAGAAACAAACAAAACCTTCTGTGCCCTGGGGATGGGGCCAGACGTATGTCAGTGACAGTAATTTGAGGCACAGGTTACTGACGCTGAGGTTCTACTAGTACATTCTATGTGCCAGTCTCTCTGAAGTCCAAGATTTTAGGGGAGGTCTGAGCCTCCTATTGTAGGAATTAAATACCCGCCTCTGTGAGTTTGGGGGCATGTTGGGTAGGTGGGCAGATCAACAAGTGCAGAAATATTGGTGACTGGATTTAGGGGAGTCCCCCAAGGTGAGACAGAGCTTCTTGAGGACAAGAGTTACCTTATTCCACATCTTCAACATTAGGGCAATGCAAACCAAAGCCACCGTGAGGTCTAACCCTAACTGGGATGACTGTAATAAAAAAGACATAACAATGAGAGTTGGGGATGTAGAAGCACTGGAACCCTGATGCATTGCTGATGAGAATGTAAAATATTGCAACCACTTTAGAAAACAATCTGGCAGTTTGTCAAAAGGTTAAACAGAGTTACCATGCGACCCGGCAATTTCACCCCTAGGTATAGACACGAGAGAAATGAAAACAGGTCTACACAAAAACTTGCACGTGAACGTTTATAGCAGCTTTATTCACAATAGCCAAGCAGTAGAAAGAACCCAAATGTCTATCTCCTGATGAATGAATAAATAAAATGCAATATATCCATACAATGGAGCATTATTTAGCAATAAAAAGAAATGAAGTACTGATGCACACTACCACATGGGCGAATCTTGAAAGCATATGCCAAGTGAAAGAGGCCCATTACAAAGGACCTCATACTATATGATTTCACTTATATGAAATGTCCAGAATAGGTAAGTCTATAGATGCAGAAAGTAGATTAGTGATTGCCTAGGGCTGGTGAGAGGACAGGAGTGATGGGGAGTGACTGTTAGTGGATACGGGTTGTTGTTGTTGTTGTTGTTGTTTTTTGGGGGGTGAAATGTTCTACACTTAGATTGTGATGATAGCTGCATAACTGTGAATATACTAAATACAATTGGATTATACACTTTAAATAGGTAGCTTGTATGGTATATGAATTATATCTTGAGCCATTAAAAAAACTGTTCTATGCCTTTTGAAAGAGGTATTAGTGATACTCAGCAGAAAGCAAGATCCTGCCACAGTTCCTCATTTCACTCATCTCCTGAACACTAAGAAGTATGATATGGGATGATTCTGGTTGAGTTATACATATGCAGTACTCCTGGCTCCTCCCTTTTAGCTGTGATTATTCCCAACCCTTCCATACTTTCTCTGTCATACAGAGACTTAAAGGTATATTGCAGGAGAGACTGTCAAAATTGACAGACTGCACATTGAAATCACCCTACCTTCCTACAGGCCTTGTTCCCTGGAATGTATGCTCTGTGGAAGGCTCAAGCCATTGTCCCGGGCAAGGTCCCCACCCATGGCCACACCTAGTCAAATATGTAAGCTGGGCTACTGTGCAACAATTTTGCATTATAATGACACTAGAGGCCCGGTGCACACATTTGTGCACGGGTAGGGTCCCTTGGCCTGGCCGGTGATTGGGGCCAATTGGGGCCGTCTAGCCCAGTCTGGGGGGAGGGACCGTGGGAGTTGGCTGTGGGAGGGCACTGACCATCAGGGGGAAGCTCCTTTGTTTAGTGTCTGCCCCCTGGTGGTCAGTGCGCATCATAGCGACCAGTCAACCTGTCGTTCCGTCATAATGGTCACTTAGGCTTTTATATATATATAGGTATTCCACCACCCCAACCTCATGCTCAACAACACTCACTCTAGAGGCCCACCTGAGGAACTCCTATCAGTGGTTGGCAAACTGCAGCTCACGAGCCACATGCGGCTCTTTGGCCCCTTGAGTGTGGCTCTTCCACAAAATACCAAGTGCAGGCGCACATGTACAGTACTATTGAAACTTCGTGGCCCATGCGCAGAAGCTGGTTCAGCAGGTCCGGGGGGCAGAAGGTACCAGAGATTCTGTATTTTTAGCCAACATCCAGCTGACACTGATGCAGTTGGTCTAGGAGCCCCATTTTGAGTAGCAGGGTCCAGGTGGTTCTGATGAAGATGGTTTACGAACCACGTTAAGAAACACCATTCTGAAGTCTGGCTCACTGCTCGAGAGCTTTCTGTTGTATTCAGCACATCCGAGGCTTTGTCTTGACTTATTAAGATTCCAAGGAAGAGGCTGGTTGAGCCAAAATTATACTCATTAAGATCGTACTCCCTTCAAACCACTCTCCTTAGCACAATGGCACGAAAAACAAAATCAGTGCCACGTGGAAACTTGGGCAAAGCAAATTCTTGGGCTCCACCCAGACCTAGTGAATCAGGAACAATGAATTTGTGTTTGAGCAAGCCTTCCCGTGATTCTGGCACTCGCTAGAGTTTAAGACCCACTGCCAAAGGGTAACATTGTCTGAGCTTAGCCCCCAGGTTGGCACCATTCAGCCCTGCCCGCACCTCCCGGACCTTCTTCCTCTCCCACAATGGGTACTTAGGCCTTCCTCGCTGCTATTCCTTTTGCTAGTGAGGCAGGCAGGCCTTGTTTCATTTCAGGTAGAAAAGCTGCCTCCACTTTCTGAGCAGCACAGCCCATAACCTGGAGGGGATTTTCCCTTGAACCCTTTCCCTTGAACTGCAGGGATCCTCTTCATTCCAGAGTAGAAGGGAGGGGCATCCATTGCCCTGAAATCACTTCTGTGGAACTGGCTGCAACCTCCTCTCCGTGGCCCTGGAACCCAATACCGTCCCTGCCCAGGAGCAGGATCAGGTGCATCGGGGAGGAGAGAGCTCATCTCTACCCTCTTCCTCTTCTGATCAATGTGTTCAGATGCTCTATGTTCTGCATTGGGTTGAGGTCAGTCAGCAGGAAAGAGAACCAGGCCTGGGGAAGCTGATGCCCTGTGGAGCGGGAGCCTGAACTGGTCACTCAGCCTCAACACAGGCACAGGCCTAGCTGTTCACAGGAAAAGATGACTGTGACCCACAACAGTCACGTGGGCACAGAGGCTGTGCTTTGGGACTGAGGGCTGAGCACACCCAAGTCTTGCATTGGCACCTTAACCAGTGAGTCTCCTTTATAACTACGTCCCCAAAACCTAATCTAGTGCTGACACAAGGTAGGAACAGAATAACTACGCTTGTGGGGTGGCTGTAGGCAAACTCACCCAGAATCACTGAGCCAGTCTCTTCATTCTGCTGACAGGGACTGACTCTCAGAAAAGTTGAGTGACTTCCCCTTGTCATACAGCTAACCGACACAGGGCCATTCTAGAACTTGGACCCTGAGACACTCAGGGCCTTCACCCCCACACCTCATGCCCAACTAAACTCCCCAAGGCCAGCATGCCTTGCTTCCTCTCAGATTCAAGATATACCTGGGGAAATAGTTCAGGGCCTGAAATTTTTTTAGCTCTTATTAAATTTTGGTATGGAGGAAGAGGGCCTCTGAAACAAGTAAGTCATATCAATCCAAAGTTATTTTGCATCACCTTAGTTTATTATGATATCCAGCTCCCGGCACTATAAATATTGCCGATAGAAATTGCACTGGCATCGGGCTGCAGATAACAGACCCAGTCTATAATCCTATTTTCTGAACTATAGAGTGTTCCCCAAAAAATGTAGCCACACAATTTGAATAATTATAAAGACTGCATTTGTTAAAATACATTTCATTTTCAAAATTGAGCTACCAGCTGTTAAAGTGTGTATACATTTTTTGGGACACCCTGTATATTCAAATGTGAAGAGCTAGTAAAATGGACCATGGGATGAGACCTTGTTTTCTGTAAGCACTCCTTCCTAATCATTGAGAAGGGATGTGGTGACAATCTTCATGGCTCAGCGTGGCTCGGGGGATTTTACACTAGAGGAAAGACTTGTTATTTGATACAAGGTCATACAGTCATATGAAGGAAAACAGAAAACATCTCTTAATGAAAAAAAAAAAGAAAATCCCTTGAATAAGTAGAAGTATTGATTAAACTCTATCCAAGTGCCTAGAAATAAAATGATTTTCTAAAATTACCAGAATGCATTATGTATTGCACACGTCCCTGAGCTAGGAGAATAGCGTATCAGGAAAACCAGAGGGTTATGGGATTTTTTAAGGGATTGGTTAAGACCTGCAAGCAGCTCAGTTGCAGTATTGAGGGGCACAGTCTTCGGGATCCTCCCTAAGGGTTATGGGGACAGCCCCTGGGTCTACACACAGTGCCATCCCCAGTTGCAATGATGATATGCTTCTCAGGAATCTACTCCAAAAAGGGAAGAGCACCCCTTCCAGTAACAATAAAAACTATCATGGCAACTAGTGTTCTATTATAAATAATCTTGCCAAACATTTTTTAACTATAAGAAATTTTATATTCACCCTCACTTTGCTGTCACAAAAAACTTCTGAGGCAGATAGATCAGAAGATGTGCCTGTTTTATTTATGAATTGAGCACCTACTATGTGCCAGGCAACAAAGAACAGAACAGAAATGTTACCGCCCAAATGGAGCCAGCAGTGCTGTAGGAAGGCAGGTATTAAATAGTAATTCCACATGAAGAAAACTTTTGTTCTTTCTATTTGTCACTCAACTATCATTTATTAAAAGGCTATTTCATGCTATACTCTCACTAGGCACCATGACACAAAGATGGCCAAGACACAGTGCTGCCTGCAGGAACTTCCTGTGTTGTCACGAAGAGAGACTTCAAACAAGAAACAGTTCTGTTGGAGGACAGATGACTTCACTTGAGCTGAATGTGAAGAAAAGGGACTCAATGACACAGAAAAGAAAAAAAAAGAAAAGGGAAAGATTTTTGCTTTTCTGAGAGAAAGAGCCTTCTGGGCAGAAGAGATAAAGAGTATATTGTGCTCAGGTGAAAGGGAGTCTGGGAGGGGGTGTGCATAGGTGGAAGGGCTGAGGAAAGGAGGCGCCAGCCATAGGAGGTGAGACTCGCCAAGCAGATGGGGGACAGGGGGCAGAATCCCTATACTGCAGGGTTGAAACATCATCTGGGCAAGAGGGTGCATTCATGGGTCTCAGGAAAGCATTCATATAATCAATTTTTCATTCTAGAAAAATGAATTCTGTTTCCAGTGGAGCATGGGTTTCAGGACCAGGACACGAGGATGGGAGTCAGTTAGTAGCTACAGTCTACAACTGGGCAGCATTTATGCTATTCATTTAATCCTCAGCAGGCTTACCAAGTGTTCCTATTTTATAACCTGTGGCACAGAGAATCTGGGCAACTTCCCCAAGGTCACATCCTATATAATAAAAGGGTAATATGCAAATCGACCAAATGGCAGAACGACCGGTCGCTATGACGTGCACTGACCACCAGGGGGTAGAAGCTCAATGCAGTAGCTGCCCCCTGGTGGTCAGTGTGCTCCCATAGGGGGAGCACCACTCAACCAGAAGCCGGGCTGACAGCTGGCAAGCACAGCGGCAGTGGCGGGAGCCTCTCCTGCCTCCGCTGCAGCGCAAAGGACAGCTGCAGTGCTAAGGATGTCCAACTGTGGCTTAGGCCTGCTCCCCATCAGTCGGACATCCCCCAAAGGCTCCTGGACTGCTAAAGGGCACAGGCCAGGCTGAGGGGACCCCCCACCCCCAGTACAAGAATATCGTGCACCAGGCCTCTAGTGTCTAATAAGAAGCTGCAGTCTGGACTCAAAGCCACCGACCCTACACCATGCATTGCCCAGCAAATGTCTGTCCTGTCAGGTAGGCGAGTGCAGGCTGTGGGATGGGGAGTGACTCCGGTGAATGTGGGGAGTTCAGAGGAGAGAGCAGTTGGAGCGATTCTCCCCACCCCTCGAGGTGTCATCCCGCCTCCTGTGCTCTGATGAAGAAACAGTGGGAAACAAACAGCAGTCTCCGGGAAGATCCACCAAAACCTCGTTTACTGAACAAAGGATGGCAAAATGGCAAGAAGCAGGCCACAGGGAATAGGGACGTGGATTCTGGCTGAGACTTCGCTTCCACCCACTCCGCCTGCCCAGCAGGCCCATACATCACTTTTCCCTCAGACTGCTAATTAGAGAGACACCCACCACCCCAACACAAGGCGTTAATTATGAAAACAGAGCGCCGTGCACAACATAACATGGAAATGAAGTGACATGCATCCAATTAATTAAACTTTTACAGCTCCAATCCGTTTTAATTAGAGAAGCTATTCTTTCCACTCTCCTCCCGATCAATAAATGAACTCTGCAATACATACACATTTTTAATCAATTAGCAAACAGGAAAAAAAGTATGAGTTTGTTGTTGAGGGACACTATGAACTCTTCCATAAACCATGCATAAGTGTGTTCACTATTCATTTTTATTCTTGGTTTAATTTACAAGCAACAGGATTGAGCCCTTGCAACTTACTTCCAAGTTAAATAAAAAATGAGAAAGCTGAGAAACAGCATCCCCACCGTTCCCACTCAGCTTCTTGGACTTCTTATGTAAACGCCTGGAAAATGCAGTAAGGACACCAGGAATTAAGAAAGGCTCATAGCAAAATGTCGGCAGAGGAACTCAAAGCTGTGTCTCCTCGGATCATCAGTACAGCGTCTGTGTACCGGTGACCACAGGACAGCTCTTTCTCTTTCTGGAAAGGCGACCTCTTTGACCAAGCACACAGCCACTGCAGATCTGCTCACGGATCAGTGAGGGCCAGACAAAGGGGACAGAAGTCTCGCCCCTCAAATCAGCCAAGTAGCCCTTGAATGGGGTGGCACACGCATCAGCCAGACCAGCCTCATCCACGATCTTGTCGGTACCACCCATCTGGTGCATCCAGTAAGCTGCAGCTTGCTGTTCCTGTCTACATCCTGGCTGGATTTCTAAATCCCCTCCCTGAGGAAGAGAGAGGGTCATGAGAATAGAACAAGCAATAGAAGGGCACAGGCAGGAGACGGTTCCTACCTCCATCTGACAGACATAGCTAGTCGATGTTTGTTCCCTTTCATACTGCTTCCGGAAATGACTTCAGTACAGAAATGAAGTCAAATCAGTTGGTTTGACTTTAGAAACCTTGACTCAAACTGGCTTCCACAACATGGAAATGTATTCTCTCACACGACAGGAACTCTAGTGGGGTGGACTTGAGGGCTGCTGGATTCAGTGTCTCAGTGGATTATCAAGCACCCGGTTTCTCTCCTCTACGTCTTCGGTCATCCTCAAAGCTGGCTGCAGCCCTAACGGGTTTGGCTCAGTGGACAGAGCGTCGGCCTGCGGACTGAAGGGTCCCAGGTTCGATTCCCGTCAAGGGCATGTACTCTGGTTGTGTACACATCCCCAGTAGCGGGTGTGCAGGAGGCAGCTGATCGAAGTTTCTCTCTCATCGATGTTTCTAACTCTCTATCCCTCTCCCTTCCTCTCTGTAAAAAATCAATAAAATATATTTGAAAAAAAAAAAAAGCTGGCTGCATAGTCATCCTGGCTGCAAGGCGGATGCAGTAGAAATCATACCCAAGAAATTGTATCCAAGATGACAGGCTCAGAGGATGTGGAGAGATCTTCTGTCCCTACTTGTAGGAGAAAAGTTACCTTTCCAAGAAACCCCAGCTGCCTTCTTCTCACATCTCAGTGTTTAGAGGTGGGTCACTTGTCCTTTTCTAAATCAGTTCCTGGCCCAGGAAGACAATGGTCCCGGCTGCCTTAGACTCATCCGCCTGGGCTGGAATGGGTGTTGGAGAATCATGTCTCCTGAGGAAATCTAATTCTTTACAGCATCATGGCATCCACCACTAGCTACTGATCAAATAGGCTCCAGAGATTAAAAAAAAAAATCTCTTGGGACTGGGAGAAGAGTCAACAGTTGGGGGACAAGAGAGCATGGCTTTCATCAGAAAGGCTGAGGGAATGGAAGAAGCGGAAGAAGCAGAAAGGAAACCATTTGAAGAGTTTGAGAGTTTGAGTTCTTGGAGCTGAGAGGTCTGTGCTCCCTGTCACCTGTCTAAACTTATGAAGAAAAGGTTTTAATGGCCATGATACACATTGGAAGCTGTGGTCCCATGTTATCGGCAAGAAATTAGGTCAATGTGCACACCCTCAGGCAAGGAGTCCAAATCATAAATCAGCTTATATAGAGAGGTGAAGTGAAAGCCTAAGGGAGACTTGACAACCAGTACCGGGTGGACTGCGGCTTGAATCTGTGGTCGCAGGTTTCGCCTGCCTGTACTTTAGCCATTAGATTCCTTTTCGCCCATTCTTTGGTGATGGACAGAACGCACAGTGGCCAACAGTGGGTTTACTCTCACACAAGCTTTGTTGCCGCCTAGGTCCTCTGAGCAGCCCTGGGTGAGTTGGAGGGGAGGACAGGGAGGGAGGGAGGGAAAGAGGAGAGAGAACGACTCCCCAGAGTGCATCAGACACATGGCCAGCAGGGCAGTCCCTGGGCCCCAGAGAACTCCGTGTCTGGCTCCCCCTCAAGGGAAGCAGAGCACACAGTGTGTATCTTCATAGGCAGCCTGGAAGGATGGAGCCCATTTTGCTCAGGGCCTGTGACTGTTTGGGGGCATAAAGCAGAGGTGGACCACATGGACAATATTGCAGGCATCTCTCCCCGGGTGGGAGGACAACAGGTCATCTGAATGACCTCCTTTCTAGCCTTCCTCTTTCCATCTGTATTCCCAAAGGCCCACAAAGCCAAAAAGAGGAGAGCCCACAATGGTGGTTGTCACCTAAGGGAGAAAACATCTTTCTGGCAGAGACTCCCACATTTCCTGAGCGGTGATCTTAAACTCCTTCTTAGTCTGAGGTGAGAAGGAAGCACATGATAATAATAATAATTTTCAAATATTGAGGGGGAGGAGGGAGAAGAGAGGAGAAAATAAGTGGCCTTGGTATAAATGGATGAGCAAAATCCGCATTTTCAAAACATTATCTGATGTTCATAAATCAAGAACTAGAGGTATAGCATATTATAAGGAGGTAACTACCAGAAGAATTAAATTATAGAAAGACTAAAGCAGGGTCTGGGGAGGGGTAATGACCAAGTGAAAGGCTGCTGTTTGCCATCACTAGCTCATTATATCATCACTTGGGTCAACATTCAAAACAAAATATCTCAGAAGATAGGTTTAAAGTATCGTTTACCCTCACATCCCCACTGCCTGACAGTAGTAAGTGTTCAGTAAGTTGTGTTTCTTTTTTTCGTTAACCAATGAAATGTCCCAAATAAGAACAATTGTTTGGTGAGCACCAGCTACAAAAGTTACAAATCTGTGCTTCGCCCTCAGAGCTGAAGCCCTGATCTTTCTTAAATGAGATGGTTCATCCCTGGACTCTCAGTCTGGGCCTCGCCTCTGACAAACCTAGAAGAGCACTTTGGAATACTCTGTCAACTTGAAATTTCAACATCAAAAGAGCATCTCTTTTTGCTGATCAAGTCCCATGGTTTCAAAGTATCGCATATGGTAAGTCCCATGACCAGGTGCCCAGCTGAACAGCAGCATCCAGAGCTGTCATCAGGGGCAACCCACCCCCAGGAGATCTGCAGGGAGAGCAGAAGGAAGCAGTTGTTATCTGGAGCTGTCCAGCTTTACCTGGTGGTCTAACGTCTGGAGAGAATCAAACGTCTACCACGGATTACAGCACAGACCAGCTCACTCGACATACTCTGCCCAAGTCCTCCGCACATCCAGGGGTACCAACTTTCTCAGTAAGAGATTTTCTTGAAAATTTCCAGAGAAAGAGCTTTTCATGGTGGTGCAGCGTTCTTCAAAAGCACAGCGGGAAAGTCCCCTGGAGGCCAGCACACTCCTGGCAGGTCACTTCCTCATGTTTCCCTTTGGTGATTCTGGGAGGCCTTAAAGTTGTAAACAAGTGTCCTGACATAGTGATTTGCAGTATATGTTGGACAGGAGTGTCTATGAATATTAATTTTTTAAGTGGTTATAAAAATGGTTTTGCAATGATGTAATAACCATTGGCATTGGGTGTGCATGTGTACTGTGTCAAATGACTTAAATGTGCAAAGTATTTGGATTGGATTAGTTGTAAAAAGAAACGGAAAGTAAAAAGATGCTGAATTGGTTGGTTCCCTCTGGGATGTCCTTGCAACTGGAGGCCACCATCTGTCCATGTGGTCCACCCCTGCTTTATGCCCCCAAACAGTCACAGGCCCTGAGCAAAATGGGCTCCATCCTTCCAGGCTGCCTATGAAGATACACACTGTGTGCTCTGCTTCCCTTGAGGGGGAGCCAGACACGGAGTTCTCTGGGGCCCAGGGACTGCCCGGCCGGCCGTGTGTCTGATGCACTCTGGGGAGTAGTTCTCTCTCCTCTTTCCCTCCCTCCCTCCCTGTCCTCCTCTCCAACTCACCCAGGGCTGCTCAGAGGACCTAGGCAGCAACAAAGCTTGTGTGAGAGTAAACCCACTGTTGGCCACTTTGCGTTCTGTCCATCACCAAAGAATGGGCAAAAAGGAATCTAATGGCTAAAGTACAGGCAGGCGAAACCTGCGACCACAGATTGAAGCTGCAGTCCACCCGGTACTGGTTGTCAAACTCCTGCTGCAGTAATTGCAGACCTGCCCCAGTCATTTGCCAGACTCTATGCTTTGTGACCTAGTTTTGCGGTTGTGTCACAACACACAAATGATAACCCTAAAGGATCCTGTGGATAACCAACGATGTCCAGGCACGAGCTGGGATGCATGTCCTGCTGAATGTCCAGGAGGGCATCCCGGCTGACCTCCGCCGTCTCAGTCAGCCTTAGGCAAAGACTGACACAGCCACACTGAGGTGCTGTTGTGTGTATGCCCGCCCTCGTTTTGAAGGTGCTGCCGGTGAGGCATCATGTGGCACCGAGTTGAGGACAACTCCAGTCATGATCCCAGAAATCACAGGCCCTTTGTCACTCAGGGGACTTATGCCCACAGCAATGCGACATCTGTTTATTGATCAATATTGCAGGCATCTCTCCCGGGGTGAGAGGACAACAGGTCATCTGAATGATCTCCTTCCCAGCCTTCCTCTTTCCATCTGTACTTCCCAAGGCTCACAAAGCCAAAAACAGGGGAGCCCATAATGGTGGTAGTTTTTCAGGGCGGGGCGGGAGCGGGGTAGAGAGAGAAGGGGGAAGTTACTGCTGTTTCCACAGATTCAACTTCAAAGAAAGAGTACCCCTTGCTGGTTAATGTCAGAAAAGTAGAGGGGCAAAGAAGAAGGGAAATGAGGTTGTAGAAGGTAGAGGGCCCCTAGTTCTGGTTTAGGCAGCTGTTTATTACAGGGATGGACAGCGGGGCTGTTCCTGCATCATTTTCACCCAATAATGAGTCCTTTGTGGAAGACTCCACAGTGCTTGCCTGTTTTATTGCCTCACAGCCCAGCAAGAAGATCCCCAGAACATGCTCTCAACAGACAGATGTCCCTCTACAAACTACATCTAGGACACTAAAACCTGAGGTGGCCAGGTTTCCTTCCTGCAGGGACAGGGGCTCAGGCCATGAACTGTAGTGGGTCTGCCTCACCACCAGAGGGTGCCCTGTGGTCACTTTTCCCTCTCGGCTTTAGGTTGGATGTTCATCCAGAGTTTGGACAGAATCAAGTATCAAATGCATCACATAAGTTGACACTAAGCGTTTTTGTTTTTTGAAGAATGCCTTTGGGATGATGGCAGACTCTTACCACATATAGCCATTTTGTGTTGGGCAATGTCCTTTGACCCATGCTATTGTGGATCCTAACCGAGGAATCAGTCTCTGAACATTGTGCTTTCATTATGACAGTGACTCATGTTTGCAAACTACTTGTTTCAAAACAACACACTGTTCAAAGCTGCAGGATGCAGAGGACTAGAGGAGAGAAGTGAATCGCTCCTCAGCCCATCAGGGCTAATAGCTCAGACAAGATAGCCCTTGCTGTGGGTTTTCCCCATGTCCTGTCTGTCCTTCTATCACAGGTCTTCCCAGCCATCTTCTTCCAATGAGAAGATAAGGGTGACTAATACCCTAAGTCACAGAGAGCTTTCAGTAGCCTTCACAGAATGAGCAGGTTTAATCATTCCTGTGACAGAAAGCTCTGTTTACAAGCTGGGTGGCTATAGCTCTGATGGTTCTACAGGCATAGAGTTGAGTTTTCTCTGTGTCAAATGTACTGGTTCATCAGAAAGGATGACTATCCCCCTTTTCTCAGCCATCATTGTCTCTTTGACCCCTCTTTGACGCTTCCCGAATCACAACACCATCCACTAGTGTGTCCACACACAGTCCTTTCTACTTCCTACCACATCTTCACCGCACTATCCCATCGGCATCTCATAACACAAAGCTGAGGTGAGTAGAGAAGGTATTTATGCACTTCCCCAATTCTCCCAAGCAAAATCGGTTTGTCTGTTCTGTGTTCCCATATGTAGCACGACCCTTTATCACAGACATTTTTGCTGCATTGTAACTGCTTCTTTACCAACTTCCACCACTGTGTGCTCCCCTAAGTCAGGGACCAGATCTATCTCACCAGCCTTCTGTCCCAAAGCTTTGCAGTGTCTGACATACAGTAAGTGTTTAACAAATATTTGTTCACTTAAATGACTACACCCATTTGACAAGGTAATCAAGTCACTCAGAAGGGCTGCATGATACCACCTGCTATGTCTACTGCTGGGAGTGAGTAAGGGACACATGTGGGACAGTGCATGCATGGTCCAACGAGAGGAATAAGCAGACAGCGAGGAAGTCAGTGTTGAATCCTGACTCTGGAACAAGCGCCCTGATGAATGCGAGATGAAATAACAAGACATGATCAAAGCCCTTGACACCCATCCGGGGACCAGAGGGGTCCTTTAGCTTCTCCAGTCTCCAGCTTCATCTACTTCAGGATGAGCAGTTTGGAGAATAAGATCTACAGGGGTGGGCAAAATAAGTTTACAGTTGTGAGTACACAAAATGCAGTTTATTCTTGTATCATTATTTTTTAATTATCATTATTATTATTATTAACCTACTTTTGCCCAACCCTGTGTAATGGCTCATTTAGCTCTAACATTCCACGGCCTCAATATTCTCACTTGGGGAGATGCTACCTACACCTTCACAGAGAAGTACCACACACAAACTAACACACACACGTAACGCAAGAGTAACAAACATATGCCACATCACCTGGTGGAATCAAGATGGAAAGAGCAGACCAGACACACCCGGAGAAAAGTCTAGAGAAGCGAGAGCTTGGGGAGCAGAAGAGTTCAGAAGGCTCCATATACGTGGGACTAGCGCTGAACCTAAAGTCCAGATGCTTCCAGCCAGCATCCCTGCAGAGGGCGGTGAGTGAGGGCAGTGGGAGCACCAAGTGTGTGTGCTCCGAGGACAATAGATCAGGAAGCAGGGGAACTGCCTTTCCCATGGTCAGTGCCTGCTGTGAAAGCGAGGCTTGTGTTGAGACTATAAGTAAAGCCTGTCTCCTCTCCAGGCAATGTCTTTTCCTCCGCCCATTTCCTCTAGTCTTGCTGCTGAACCCCCGATCTAAACTGGGTTTTAGCCCACTGTGCAGTCTAGTGGCATAAAGAACTTTTAGTTCACGGTTAAAAAAATTAGTAATTGTATATGCGTGTCGTCTACTCTGTGTCTATTGCCTTTATCCCCTACAAGACCGAAAGGTCTCTGAGAGCAAGACTTGTATGTGTTGTGGTCATTGCCAGATCTCCTGCCCCTGGAATTCACTAATTCATGCACAATGATTTAGTAAATGAAAACGGGCAACATTTGGAAAGTGGGTCCGAGGGATGGCAGGGCTGCTGCCAGGCCCCAGTTGTTGTGGCTGCCTCAGTGCTGTAGCCCAAAGTCAAACAAGGTCATAAGTGACAGGTGCACATGCAGCCCAGGCTGAAAATCTGGCCCTGCGCCGGTGGTTTGAGAAACACAACCACGAAGTTTCGTCAGTCGACCCTGCCTCTGTGCGCTACGCCACATCCCCGCCCCGTTTCCTCTCGCTCAAAACGGAAGACACGTTTCTCTCGAAACAAACTTCTGTCGAGCTTCAAACCCTTTCCCGCCTCCCCACATGCGCAGATTCAAGCCTCCTGCCACCGACTCAGTCTCGTAATGAATGACTTTGTCTAAACACACCCAGAACCACACAGCAGTTCCTGGGATCTGTGGCCCCACCTGCAGCTCCCTGGGCTATTTCTGCCTTTAAAGAGCTGGGGGAACGCGTCTCAGAAAGAGCAGGTGACTCTTGAAGGTCACACAGCTAAAACCCCATACGAGGGGCTCTACAGAGGAACCGGGCTCTTTATCATAACGCCAGTTACTATTTAGTGCTCGCCATAAACCAGGCGTCCTGCTAAGTGCTTCCCTGCATTGCCCCTGTCAATCCTCACCACAGCCCTGAGACGCATAGATTATGAATCCCACTTTACAGTAAGACCTGAGTCACAGATGAGTTACATAACTGCCTGAAGCCACTCAGCCTGGAGCCACAGATCTGGATCAAACTCAGGACCCAACCCGACTCCATGGCCTAAACCAGTGATGGCGAACCTATGACACGCGTGTCAGAGGTGACACATGAACTCGTTCTTTTGGTTGATTTTTCTTTGTTAAATGGCATTTAAATATATAACATAAATATCAAAAATATAAGTCTTTGTTTTACTATGGTTGCAGGTATCAAAAAATTTCTATATGTGACACGGCACCAGAGTTAAGTTCGGGTTTTTCAAAATGCTGACAGGCCGAGCTCAAAAGGTTCGCCATCACTGCGCCTAAACTCTTTCCCCTACACCCTCCTCACACGACCACAGGACCACTGGGATGACTTTTCACCTCTTAGATTCTCAGGTCAGTTATGAGCTCTAAACAAAAGGGCCACCTGGTGGGAGAACTGACCCGTGATTCATGAAAACCATTTCAGAGCAGGACTCACCCAGAGGGATCTTTCTTCAGAAATATGACATACTCAGGCTCCGGTGGCCCACATCCACCCGCCCCACTTTTCCTGGCACCCCTTCTTTCTTGCTCTCCCATCCACATCAAATCCTAGACCAGTGGTTCTCAACCTTGGCTGCACATTAGAATCACCTGGGAATCTTTTTAAAATCCTGATTTCTGGGCCTCATCCTCCGGAAATTCTGTTCCTTTGTTATGGGGTGGGGCCACAACATTAGTAACAAAGAAACAGAATTTCTGAATAATGAGGCCCAGAAATCAGGATTTTAAAAAGATTCCCAGGTGATTCTAATGCGCAACCAAGGTTGGGAACCACTGTCCTAGACCCTCCATGCCCCCACAGCAGCCCCACCCAGGCCCACCCTCCTTGAGCCCAAATACGCCTTCCAGTTGCTTCGCCACCAAAGAACTCAAGCTAGTTTTGTAGGAGGAAAGCATCTGACAAACAGCTCTGTAACGAGCATGGGCCTACCATATATATGGGGCATCCCTTTAAAATTTAAGTACATCTTATTATGAGCAAGTCAACTCGGTAGCAGTCTTCTGTTCAGGGCTCCAGTGTGATCATCTGCTGCTCCTGCCCTGGAACATCGCCGTTATAGGCCTGGGGGTACCCTCCACTGGGGACTCACGTACTCCCATTTTTACACAGAGCAACCTTAAGAGAGAGGGCAAGGCCCGGGGCGCGAAGGCTGTTGAGTATAGATGCTCACTTCCTCGCCTCTGCTGGCCCAGCCCTCTGCCACTGCGAGCTTAGGTACCGCTACTGTATATTGAGCACCTACTATGTACTACCTACCTTTGTTCATTTGATCCTTAAAACCACGCCAGGAAGGAGGTTGCACTGTCCTAACCTTACAGGTAAACAAAATGAGATCCAGAGAGATCAAATCACTTCCCACAAGGTATAAAGGATTTGGGGGCCAGCTTTGCCACCACACTAAACTGCCTCACCCATTCTCTTTCTAAGACTTGAAGACTTTGCAAAGCAACACCCAGCTCATACCTTCCCCAGCAATGCTGGCTAGAAGATCAACCAGAGGAGCTGTTGACCCTCTGCCTCTATAGCGGGTCCGTGTGACATACAAGCAGACATCTGTCTTCTAATCTGCAATTAGAGTTCTGCTCCCAGGTCCAAGATTTCTCGCTGGATAACTGTGCCCACACATCCGGTTTGATTTGCCGTTCTGCTTATTTATTCCTTGCCTTGGAGTTGCTTAGATTCGCTGGACAGACCAAACTTATAAATGGCAAGTTAAACAAGAGGGGGACGTGCTGCATGCAAGTGCTATTGATCAGGCAGAGCGGGAAGCAGGTCTTTTGATGTATGGCCAAATTTTCTGAGTCTATTGACAATTTTCTCTAAGGCCTTGTAATAATCACACGCCTGCTTTGCCTTTTAAATTGCCTAACCTTTGGGTGGTGAAATCACAGCATGTTATTTTAATCTCTTTATAATGAACTGGAGTTCAGTTCAAATAAACATGTCTCCCGGGTGCCCACGGTGAGAGGCGGGAAGGGTCGGTAGCAGGTCTCACGGCCACGTGGATCCCAAAAGCCTGAACTGAGCTCTCCATCTGAAACCACAAAGGCCTCTGCACCTGCTGTCCTGGTCTCTAAACCTGGGTTCCCAGGCCAGCAGCAGCAGCAGCACCTGAGGAACTCTTAGAAATGCAAATTCTCAAGCCCTTGCTCAGACCAAGCCATCGCCTGAAACAGTGGCTTGTCCACGGTAGTGACTCAATAAACACTTGCTGTTTGTTGAGTAATTAGCACAGGGAGAAGGAACTGAGGAGGAATGGGTTCAGTGGTGAACCCAATGGCTGCTGAGTGTGTTCTGCTTCGCATGTGTCCAGGAATGGCTTCTATTCCCCAGCACCGTGGTCCTCTAACTGGAGCCTGCCTCTGTCACCCGAAAACACAGATTTCTGGGCACAATCCCAGAGTTTCTGACTCAGTGGGCCTGGGCTGGGGCCCAAGGCTGTGAATGTCACCAAGACCTCGATGCTGCTGGTGCAGGGGCCACACTTTGAGAACCTCATCTGTCTCTGCTTTCTGCCTCTCTTTCTGGCCTTGGGTAGCATATTCTTTTTAAGGCCTCCTCTCCAAACTTCTCAAATGGCTCAAAATATTGCCTAAAGGCTGGTCCAAAAACAACTTAAACCTAAACAAGAATAAATTCCTTTCTCTTTTAAGGAATTGGTGGGCTCTACCATAATAATTGAGCAGTGACTTTCTCCATTCTGGAGACAGAAAAGCGGGGACAACACAATCATTAGGAATTCATGGTCAACTTTTTCTGCTGAGCTGGTAGGGAACATGCATTCTAAAACTCTGGTTCCTTTTCCGAAGCTCACGTCTCTGGTGGTCTTTAGAGTTTGCCCAGCCACAAGATGGCAGCACTGAGTTGGTGTGCACAGGAAATGTGACACTGGCCCCCCAGCCCCTGCTTCCTCTCAGGGTGGCTACCCAGAGCAGGACAGAAGCAAAGGACTAATACATTTGATAGAACCAGACGAGGCTACAGCTTTTCCTCCCAGGAAACCAGGCATTGAAGAAATGCTTCATCCAGCAAACGCAGACCCTGCATCAGAGACCCGAAACCCAGCTGCATGCATTTCACCCAGTCTCTGGAGATAGAGCCACAATCTCCCACTCAAATTAGGGAACACGGAGCGGGCTACTGACTGGCATTGGTACCAAGGAGACAATGGGGCAGAATAACAGATCTGTGCATTCCCCAAAACACTGGGGATATGCAGCCACCTTAGTTACAAACTTTAAATCCCAAGCCAATGGAAAGCTGTCTCAAAATCGATTCTCTCATGGTTAGCCAGAGCATGGTGCACTATAAGCAACAGGCATCATTTTTTCATGTAAAAAATGGAAATTTGCGGTTTGTGAGCTCTAAGTAGCAATAGGCGTATATGAAAGGGAAGAGACTCCCAGCACATCCAGAATGTCTGGTGACCACAATGGGAGTAAACTGTTCAGAAATACAATTCTTTCCTCTCTACTCAACCTCCCTCCACTGCTGTTTTCTCCAGAGGCTTGGTCTGAACTGAAATAGGTGAGAAGATTTTGCTTTCCATCCAAATGTCTCCAAAACAGTTACTCGTGCTTTACATAATTCTAATGAAAATGCATCTTCGTGCTGGAATTGTATGCATAATTGCTTCCCTTTTCCCTGGAATTGGAGAGAGAACCCCTGAAATTGGTAAGCCCCTTGCCTTCACTAGCTCAGTAGTTTCTGAAACTTGGCTGATCATCGGAATCCACGGCAGAGTCGTCTGTTCCACGGCCTGTTTGATTCAGTACAGACTCCATGCCCCCGTCAGCCTGCTGCCGGACAGTCCCGGGGAGGGGAGAGCTGGAGAGCTGTTGGTCTCTAACACGTCTGTGGGAAGAGTAACCCACCTGAGGGAGTTCCCACGATCAGTGAGGTTCAGACGTGGCTGCACCAGGTCACAGCTTTTCAGGCCCAGAGCATGTTCTCTCCATCACATTCTCAACGTCCCGTGGGACCAGGAGGAAGGAAATACTGTAAGCATACAGGACCTTTACAGAGGGAGGACAGAAAGGGACTTGCCCGGAACCTGGGGGACTCATGCAGGGGAGTTGAGCTCAGGGCCTCCACTGACCCAGTTCTGGGCATCCTCATCCACCCAGAGACATCCGCCCTCGCTGTGGGCTCTGAGACTCAGGTTGACCAGACACAGCGCGGCATGGCATGCAGAAGCCATGGAATAAATGGCTCGCCCTCAGTCGGCTGGCTCTTCCCGGAGGCCCTGTAATCCATCCAGGATTCTGGCACAGCACCACGGAGAGGAAATGCGTGCAAACAAAGACACGTGAGAACAGGGTCAAGTTGCTGGGACGCTTTGAACAGAAGAATCAAAGACTCGGGGAAGAGCTCATCATGTCTCCCAGTGCTGGGGGCTGTCTGCGTGGGGCCCAGGCAGCTGGTGGGTGATCAGAACAGCCCTCACCAGCACCCACGCCCACACGGAACATCTGCTCACACCCGCGGAAGAGCAGGGAGCTTTGTTTTATTAAGTGGGGAGGAGGAAGGCATTTGGTTGGGCTTGGGCTGGAAGAAGAGAGGAAAATGGCCTCTGTCCCCATCAGCCCTGCAAGTTGAGTAAAGGTAATGGTCAGACATGGGACAGTTTGCTCTCATGAAACCCTTGATGAAGGTTTTGGCAAAGCAGAGCTGCTCTGGGACCAGGGAGGCCTGTGTTAGTCGGGGTCCGATCAGAGAAGCAGAACCACTGAGAGTGACATGGAATAAGGCACTTATTGCAGGCTGGACCTCACACCGCTGTGGTGGCGGTAGAGCATTCTATACAGGATGCTGCCTCTGTCCCTGGTATTAAATTCAAAGTTACTATAGATCAGCTAGGCTGGAGTCAAGAAGAACTGGATGTGGACAAGGGGCAGAACCAACTGGAACCCACACAGATGAAATGGACCTCCATCTGTCTCCCACCACCTCCAACCTCGATGCCCTGAGTGACCTGCAGGAGACAGCAGCCCCTTCACCACAAAGCAGCACAGGCATCTGGTCAAGAACCCCCCAAAGCAGACTGTTTGCGAGCATATCTATGAAAGCCCATTTGGAGATTCCCCCTAATAATGGAGGGGAGACTTTGGGCAGGTTAGGGGTTTAGAGGTTTGTAATTGGCACATAAAAGGGAGATGTGACCCATTTAGTATTCAAGGATGGGGATGCCTGGTCATGCTGGTTACACAAGTGGCATATCATGATGAGAATTTCATAAACTCATAGACCTGGAAAGAAACATGAAAGCATCATGACCCACCTCTCCTCTCCTCTGCTGTCCTCTCCTCAGGAGCCTCCCATGTTTCAGTCATGCCCAGCTCTTGTAGGTCTCTAAATGCACCGCACGGTTATATGCTTTGGAACCTTTGCATTCGATAAAGCTTTGATGTGGAGACTCCCTCTCCCCCCCTCCCCCCACCCCCGCTTCCTCTCCCCCTTTCCCTGAATGACATAGACTCAAATTCCAAGTCTCAGGTCAGGCATTCCCTCTTCCCTGACCTCCAGCTAATGTCAGTTAAGGACTCCCCCATGTACTCTCTGTTGATAGCATCCTGAACTTACCTCTCCCCAGGCACCTAGCTATTACTCTACTAGAGGCTCAGTGCATGAATTCGTGCACGGGTGAAGTCTGGCTGGCCCGCCCTGATCAGGGGTGGGGCCAGCCAGGGGGAAGGACCGCAGGCAGTTGGCTGGCTAGCTCCACACCCTGGTCGAACTCCCGGTCGAAATCGGTGTTCCAGGGGACAATTTGCATATTAGCCTTTTATTATG
>NW_005871360.1:273745-276769 GCF_000147115.1 Myotis lucifugus
CAAATTAATGCATCATCCCTAGAAGTATTAATGTTCCTTTGTCATTCCTCTCCCTGACCTCCCCAACTTCACCTCCAGGCAAACTCTGAGCTGTTTTCTATCACTATAGATTAGTTTTCATTTTCTAGAATTTTATTTAATGGACTCATGTAGCATGTAATCCGTTTTGTCTGCCTTCTTTCATACTCAGCATAATTATTTAGAGATTCATTCCTCTTGTGTGTGTCAATAAATAGTTCAACCCTTTTTATTGCTAAATAGTATTTGATTTATCCATTCATCTGCTGATGGATATTTGGGCTGTTTCCAATTTGGGGCTGTTAAAAATAAAGCATTTATGAACATTCATGTACAAATGTTTTTATAGAAATATATTTTCTTTTCTCTTGGGCAAATACCTAGGAGTGTAATGGCAGATATATGGTAGGACTAGGTAAACTTATTTAAGAAACTGCCAAAATGTTTTCCAAAGTGTTTGTAGCATTTTACACTCCCCCCAGCTGTGTATGAGAGTCCCAGTTCCTCCATGTCCTGGCCAATGTGTGGTGTGTCTCTTTTGTTCTCTTAACAGTGTTTTTTGAAGAGCAAAAGTTTTTAATTTTGATGAAGGCTAATTCATCATTAAAAAAAAACAACACACCTGAACCTGAATATATCATTCCTTTCATTCCCTAGTGATTGTCTGTTATCTCTACTAGTCTGTGAACTCCTAGAGGGCAAAGACCACCTTCTTCTAGCTCTGGATTCCCAGCACCAAGACAATGCGTACCACTTAGGAGACAGTGAAACTGTCGTTCTTGTGGCTGCATCCTTACTCCTGACTATTGTGACAAAGCCTCGAGTCTCCTGGCAACTGCTGCGTAATGACTGCTTTGTTTTACAGGAATGGAGGTTTGTAATCAATATATTTTTCTTAAGCCAGGAAATGCCTACTAAGGCCTCTGCATAGTTCCCTATGAGGGATCTGTGTATTTGAACAGAGAGAGAATGAGGAACAGGAAAATCTTCTCTTGAAGGCCCTCATTTAGGAATTCTGCCTGCTTTCTCTCCTGATCAGGGAGAGCCCTTTGTTTTTGGAATAAGTAGAGAAAAATCTCATAACAGAGTCTCCCAGAGGCAAAGGGGACTTTACCAGGAAAGCAGTTCAAGGGAGTTTCACCACAAGGCCTGCCATTTTTGCCCCAGGAAAGGTGTCTGAAGAAAGAGATGAAACATCTCCTCCATCTATGAGATCCACTGCCTAGAGGTCCCTCCAACAGCCCCACTACAGGCTGCTGGCCCCACCGATGTGTCCACAGTCACCCTACCAGCAGTAATGCCGGCTCCTTCGGGTGATAGCAATGAAGGGTGTAGCTCAATATTGTTGGGATGTTCAATTCAATAGAAAACAAACAGTTAAAAGACTCTGATAGGTGTTTACCTCATGGTGTCCTAAAACTTCCACCGTTCACAGTGAAAAGGACTCTAAAGATGAATCCCAGTTCTGGAAATACGGGAGAGTAAGATAACAATCAGTAACAACAAGAAAATTGCTTGCTTCATAAAACAAGAATTGCTAATAAAACATCATTGAAAAATATTTTTAAAATATATTATTAGACTCACAAGGAAAAAACTAAGTGGACATTTCCAGGTACCAAATAGGAGTGTGAACCCAGAGTGATTGTTTAGAACCTGGCAAGGCTGTGGTTACCACGGGGTGAGCAGTAGAATGGCTTGAGCTTTACAACTAGGAGTCAAGATGTTGCAAGGTCAGAGAGTTAGAACTGAGAACTCTCAAGGAGTGATATACTCTCTGAAAAAAAAGACTAGAACAAAATCTGTCGGCACAGATAAGCAGGTCTCATCTGTCTCTGAATTCTAGATGAGCAAAAATGTCTCCTTTGGGAATTGGAAATCTCATGCAGACCAAATTTACCCATATTTCCTAGAAAATAGTGAAAAATATAAGGATGCCAGCTATTATTGCTTCTCTACAAACTTATACCATGATGAGACAAGGATTTGAATACTCATTTCTCCAAAGACATGCATATGGCAAATAAACACATGAAAAGATGCTCAGCACCATTAGTCATGAGAGAACACCAATCAAAACTGCACTGAGATACAACTTCATACCCACTGGGATGACTATGATCAAAAACACTGACAGCAAGTGTTGGTGAGGATGTAGAAAAATCAGAACCCTCATAAATTA
This sequence comes from Myotis lucifugus, assembly GCF_000147115.1. Lineage (NCBI taxonomy): Eukaryota > Metazoa > Chordata > Mammalia > Chiroptera > Vespertilionidae > Myotis > Myotis lucifugus. Next base: position 275,946 of record NW_005871360.1, read on the forward strand.
CTGGTGGGAATGTAAAATGGTGAAGCCACTTTGGAAAGTAGTTTGGTGGTCCCTCAAAATGCTAAACATAATAGTGCCATTTGACCCAGAAATACCACTCTTAAAGAAATGAAAACATATGTCTACCCAAAAACTTGTATAGGAATGTTCATAGTGGCATTATGCATACAACCCAAAAGTGAAAACAGCTCACATGTTCATTGAGCATTTACATGGTATTAGGTATTAAAAGTAATCTAGAGATGATTTAAGGTATACAGGATTATGTGCATAGGTTATATGCAAGTACTACATCATTTTATATAAGAAACTTGAGCACCCATGAATTTTGGTATCTGTGGGGGCCCTGGGCCCAACACCATAGATACTGGGGGGAACAACTCTATATTCACACAATGGAATATTACTCAGCTGCATTTTTTTTTTTTAAAAAAAAAGGAATACTACCTTAAAAAAAAAAAAAGTACATGCTACCACAGGGATGAAACATGAAAAATGTTAAGTAAAAGAAGTCAAACAGCCCTGACCGGTTTGGCTCAGTAGATAAAGCGTCAGCCTGCGGACTCAAGGGTGCCAGGTTCGATTCCGGTCAAGGGCATGTACCTTGGTTGTGGGCACATCCCCGGTGGGGAGTGTGCAGGAGGCAGCTGGTCGATGTTTCTCTCTCATCGATGATTCTAACTCTCTATCCCTCTACTAGCGGTGGGGTATCTGAAGCTGGCTCGTAACCTGAATTTTAGCTCGCAACTAAAGCAAAAATAAGCAAAAAAATCGGGCCGGGAAATGCAGAAACCTCGTTATTTCGGGAAACTAAGGAAAGTAAG
>NW_005871360.1:276869-287883 GCF_000147115.1 Myotis lucifugus
AATAGGCAAATCTATAGAGACAGAAAGTAGATTAGTGGTTGCGTAGGAGCTGGGGCGGAGAAGAAGGGGAGGAAAATGGGGAGTGGTGCTAATGAGTATAGGGCTTCTTTGGGGGGTGATAAAAATGTTATGGAATTAGATAGTGAGGATGGTTGTGCAACTTTATCAATATATAAATTTTACACTTTGATAGGGTGAATTATACCTTAGTAAAAAAATAATTAAAAAGTTATGAGGTTATAGTAATTAAAACAATGTGGTAATGTATAGGAATAGACACCGTGATCAATAGAACTAAATACAGAGCATAAAAGGGATCCACATACACAAAAGCCAGATGTAGGACATGGATGACATTATAAAGCACAGGGAAAGGACAAATTACTGAAGGAATGATGAATGAAATTAGGTTCCTCCCTTACACCTTCACAAAAACTAATTTTAAGGGATTAAACACATAAGCGTGAAAAGGAAAAATGTAAAACTTTTCAAGAAAACATAGGAAAATATATTTTGTGAATCTGGGACAGAGAATGACTTCTTAGGTCACAAAAAGAAACAAAGGAAAAAGAAATATACAGTTAATAAAAAACACAAAACAATCATAGTGTGACCATTCACAGACACGTGCATTATAGTTAAGATACAAAGTCATTCATGAGAATAACACACGCCAAGTTCAAGTGAATGGCTGCTGTTGGGGAAGGAGGAAAAAAGGGTAAAAGATTTGGTGGGGCAATAGCTGTGCAGGTATTAACTTATCTTTCCCTTTTTTAAGAACACTAAAGGGCATATAGCAAAAAAAATAGCCATTGTTTAAGCTTTGTGGTGGATGCATCAGGGTCTGTTATATTATTTCCTCTAATCTTCTGTGCTCTTTGAAGTGTTTCATAAATAAGGAAAAGGGTTTTTTTCACATATTAACATACCATCTGGTCTAGAAAGTTGAAGAATCCCCAAATGCACCTGGGCCCCCTCCTGGGGTCAGCATCTCCTTGAAGTTAGACAACAAACTTGGGGTAGAAATGGAGCTGAACCCAGCGACGCCCCACCACAATCGCCTGCTCTTTCTGGAAACAGCGCGTGTCTGCCATTCCAGGCAGGGACTCAGTTATTTCCACTCTGAAGTGTGATGTGGATTTACTGAACCAACAAGAAGTCGGGGGAGAAACCTAAATCACTGTCTTTGCAAATTGCTATTTTCTGTGAATACTGAGCACTTATTCTACCACCAAATCAATGAGGGAGAGGGGAGCGAGGGAGTGACATGAAGTACTTTTCTTCCTCTGAAGTGCAGACATGACTCCTGCACTCAGTGGGGCCACTTCCCGGTCCCCGCTCACCTGGAAAACACAGATGCCCAGGGAAAGGCATCCACCTGCACCCCCTGTCAGGTCAGGGTGCAAAGGCGCTGAGAGGAGCCCCCCCCACACACACACCCTAATCTGGAGCCTAAGGAAAAAGCCTGCCAGCCAGCAAGCAGGGGGCCAGGCAGCCCCCCGGGGAATTAGAAAAACCCCACTTGCTCCACTCTTCCTCTTTGACCACCAACCATGAGGGGCCAGGCTGGGCAGGGGTGACGGGTACAGAGTGACACGCAGCTGGGCTCTGGAGAGCAGACACACCATCCTAAGGCGGCGGTTCTGCACCCTGAACAACAGGTGGCCAAGCCCACTCCCAAAGCCTCAGAAGCAACTGGTTCGAAGCCGTCATTTTTGAATTTTTGGTTTGAAGCTTTATTTACAAGCATACAGGTCGTTCCATGTGCAGTCTCTGCCCTAAGGACTCACAGAAATAACTTGGGAGTGCTTTTAAGAGCAATGGCTCCTCAGAGCTGACCGTAAATGAAGTGAAATCAGATAAGCCCAGGCTCTCAACCCGGCTGGGCCACTTATTACTGGTATGTGACCTGGGGCAAGTTACTCAATTTGAATCAACCCTAATTTTCCATCGGACCTGGGGACGATGATAACCACCCTTCTGTGCTGGCAGTAATTGAGATGATATATGCAAAAGAGCGACTGCCACGTGGCTGTCATTATTAAAGGTCATTTCGACCCAGGAATGGCTCATCTGCGGTTGAGTACATCCTTGGGGTGATGATTCAGAACCAGAGAGAAGTCAGAGCCTCGCATGTCTTGGTCGCCCTGCATTTGTGGGGAAGAATCACCATGGCATCTACCTGATCTATCTGGACCCAACGTTGGTCTTTGGCTTGAATGGCAAATCCTTAAACAGGGAGCTCACCGCACTTCAAAGGGATGAAAGAGAGCTATGTGGCGTGGTATGGTCTAGATCAGGGGTCCTCAAACTTCTTAAACAGGGGGCCAGTTCACTGTCCCTCAGACCGTTGGAGGGCCGGACTATAGTTTAAAAAAAAAACTATGAACCAATTCCTATGCACACTGCACATATCTTATTTTGAAGTAAAAAAACAAAACCAGAACAAATACAATATTTGTATTTGCATGTGGCCCACGGGCCGTAGTTTGAGGACCCCTGGTCTAGATCAGTGGTTCCCAAACTTATTTGGCCTACCGCCCCCTTTCCAGAAAAAATATTACTCAGCGCCCCCTGGAAATTAATTTTTTTTTAATTTTAATAGCAATTAAACAGAAAGATATATGTATTAATGTTTCTACCTTTTTTTCATAAAATATAGTAAAGAAAGGTGTAAATTAGAAACATTGAAGTTTGAAATTATGAAACTATTTATTGAACTCAGAATAGAAAGGTAATACAAAAAAAGTTAAAACAAATGCACCTGTGGCCATCACCGCCCCCTGGATCGCTGCAGCACCCACCAGGGGGCGGTAGCACCCACTTTGGGAATCACTGGTCTAGATGCTTGTGTCCCCCACTAAATTCATAAGTTGAAACCTAACCCCATGTGACGGTATTAGGAGGAAGGGCCTTTGGAAGGTGACTGGGTCTTGAGGGAAGAGGCCTCATGAACGGAGTTAGTGCTCTTGTGAAAGAGGCCACAGAGAGAACCCCACCCCTCCCACCAGGTGAGGGCACAGCAGCAGGACGGCCACCTGTGAGCTAGGAAACAAGCCCACACCAGACTCCAGATCTGCCAGAGCCTTGATCTTGGTCCAGCCTCCAGAACTGTGGGAAATACATGTCTGTCGTCACCTCGTCTATGGTGTTTGTTATAGCAGCCCAGACTAAAGCAGGTGAGTAACCAAGACTCCCTACTGGGGGATCTGAAATCTACTGCAGGTAGGTAGAATAATGCCTCCCCACCCGCCACTACTCCCCGGATCTGTGAACATGTGAGGTCACACAGTGAAAAGGAGCTTAGGTTGCAGATGGAATTGAGCTGCCAATCCGCTGACTGACATGGGGAAATTATCCTGTATGGGGGGTGGGCCCAATGTGACCACAGGGGCCTTCCTACATGGAAGAGGAATGCAGAAGTGAGGAAATCAGGCAGATGGTATCATGAGAAGGACTTGAAGCACTACTGCTGGAGGAAGCAACAGGAAGAAGAAGAAACCATGAGTAAGCTCTGAGGGCGGCCTCAGGGAGCTGGAAAAGGCGAGGGAACATTCTCCCCTCGAGCCTCCCAAAGCAGCACGCCCTGCCTGGATTTTAGCCCCTGTGGACCTGATCCGGGCCTCTGACCTCCAAAACCATCAGAAGATAAATTTGTGTTGCTTTAAGCTATTGAGTTGGGTTTTGGGTTGTTATGGTTTGCTTGTTTTTTTGCACCCAATTTAATTTTTTTCTTTTAATGTCTTTTCTTAAATATACCGTCCATCGCCTTGGTTCAGCGCATGTTACCAAACATTCTCCAGGGATTGTCTAGTCTCTGACAGTCGGCTACAGCTTGGGTGCCATATTAAGTTCACAGTAACAGCAGCAGCAGAAAATAATAGCCCAAATGCTTGAATAGCCAGAAGGTTTTCAGGCTCCTCTGTGAGTATCCCTGGCTAAACTAGGTGGTTGGGTGGTGACGCGGGGAGTCTGCAGGCTGGGGTAAAAACGACCTTAACAACTGCTCCTCAAGAAACAAATCCCACAACCTGAGGTTTATTCATTCATTCATTCAAGAACATTGCTGAGCATCTTCTCTGTGCTGGACAGTGGAAACACCAGAGGTGTGGCCTCGGACTTCGAAGACCTCACTGTCTACACACAGGAGCCAGGGACATAAGTAGGGAATTATGAGTATTGTGATCTATGTCTACTGTCAGGAAACTTTAATTTGGAAAAAACAGCAAGTATTTGTGGAGCAAACGAAATTCAGAAAAAGAGCGGTGTGAGCAAATGCAGGGCCCTTGTGAACACAAGCGCCCAGGAACCGTCCCACACTGCCCGCCATCAACAGGTCAGGCTTGTGCTCTGCAGACCCTCTCCCCAGACCAGCTTCCCCAGGACACCCCAAGCCTGACCTACTGCAGGCTCTGAGTGTCCAGGATCCTTAGCTCAAGCGTCTCTTACGTACCTTACATAGTCTCTAGCATGTAGTAGGTGCTCATTAAAAAAAAATGTTGAATGAATGAATGGATGCTGAGAGGGAGAGAGAATTAAACACCAAACTCCGCATCTCCCTCATCCCTCACCCTCACTTCTATGCCATTACTCGTGCTTGTTTTAGTATTCAGCCCAGGACCCTTCCTCACCCCTGATCCCACCTCAGGACCCCAGGACACAGCCCTAACATTCTCCTCCCTAATGGACTTCATTCCTACAGTCTCCTCTCAGCCCTCCCTCCAGTCTTCCACCTACTATTGTCCATGACCCAGTCCTGGTGAGAAAGAGAAACAAAGAGGCCAGTGCCCCCTTTGAAACCCTTCCACAAGCTGTTCCTTTTCTGGAAGAAAAAAGAGAGACTAGGTTCATACAGGTGTGTCTGTTTTCCAATGCACTGGAGATCAGACCTCATTCCAAACCAGAAGAAAGTCATTCATTCTCCAAAGAAAAGAGAGCAATTCTTCCACAATAGTGATGCTACGGGTAGGTCAGAGGCCATGGCACCCAACCAGCCCTCCCAGTTTTTAAAAATGGTAATGTTCTGTGATATGGACACTTGCCATCTCATCAATTTTATTTAAAATGTAACTAAAAATGTCTTAAGAAAGATGTCATTTCTTCATTGATCAGTATTACACAATCTCATTTTTTTTTAAAGTTTCACACAGGTCTCTACTCTCCCACCCTCTTAATACTCAAATTTCTGCTCCATTATGCTCCAAGGTATATAGTCTTGAACTCTGACAGATTCTTACCATAGAAATGACTAATTCTGACTGTCAGCTGAAACTTGCTTCAAATTATATTCACATTTATGTGCCATTACCACTGGTCACGTGATCTCTGGGTTATTCATTAGAAAAAGAGAAAGAGAGAGAAAGGCCCTCAAAACTAATGTGGCAGGTGTTTCTACCAGCCCAAAGCACTGGAAACTAACACTGAAGAAGGGATTTCCAAACCCAGTTTAAAATCAAGAATGTATTTAGGCCAGCCAGAATGGCGCAGTGAGTTGAGTGTTGTCCTGTGCACTGAAAGGTTGCCGGTTCAGTTCCCAGTGAGGGCACATGCCTGGGTTGCGAGTTTGGCCCACGGTTGGGGCATGTATGGAAGGCAACCAAATGATCAATGTTTCTGTCTCACATCTCTCTGTCTCTTTCTCCTTTCCCCCTCTCTAGCATGTCCTCGGGTAAGGATTAAAAAGATAATAATAAAGTATTTGACTTTACAGTAAACAGCACCTGAGGCACAGCCCCCTAAGGCATCACTGTCTGATCCAGATCTTCAGCAGAGAGATTTACAGTAGCTTTCGATGGGCCTGAGGAGGAAACCTCACCTGTTTCACAGTTTCACTGAGGTCTGACAGGCAGAAACCGCCTAGCAAAGGCAAGTGTAAAAAAAGAGGTACTCTGCACAAACCAAGATGGAAAACATGAGTCAATGTATGTTTTTCTTTATCTGCATGGTTGTTTGGGGACCTACTATTGCTTTCATATGTGAAAACAATAGTCACACTGTGTGCGGGGGAGGTGTAACCACTAAAGCCAGCCTGATGCCCCAGTACTTTCCACACTGTTCACACTCAAGGGCAGAACCTGCTTAGCGGCTACAAATTTTATGTGCTGAGTTAGTCGATGGTTGCCTTTCTCACTCCTCCTCTGACCACTTGTGCAAAAATGCTCCTTGGATTCTATGTGCTGGGATGCCCACACACAAAGCTGATTGGCCCATTGGTTTCTCAGCTGTGCATAGCTCTGTCAAAACACTCTAAGAGGCCTCAGACCTGGGCTGTTGAATGTTCTACTTGACCTTCTAGCTGTTCTCACCCATCCAGACAAGGTTTTGCACACTTCACCTACCTCTGTGCACAGAGCAGGCCTGGCAAGCTTCCCACCAACTCTCTGAGTCCTTCAAGACTCGGCTCTTGTTCCCCTTTTCCAGTCGGGGTTGGTGCTCCTTATCCTCACTCCCTTCATGCCTTATCCTCACTACCTCTATTGTTAAGACTCAGCTGAATAATGGAGGTAATATGTACATATGTTGGGTTCAAGCTGTATCTTATTCATCTTTGTGCCTCCAATGTGTAAAACTATGACTACCACCTAATAGGTTCTCAATAAATGTGTAGGTGAAGCAGACACGGCATTGCTATACCTCTCTCCCCTCAAAGAAAAGCTCAGAAAGTAAAGGTAGCCCTGCAAGGGCCACCAGTGGTCGGCAAACTCATTAGTCAACAGAGCCAAATATCAACAGTACAACGATTGAAATTTCTTTTGAGAGCCAAATTTTTTAAACTTAAACTATATAGGTAGGTACATTGCTATTAACTTAATTAGGGTACTCCTAAGGCTTAGGAAGAGCCACGCTCAAGGGGCCAAAGAGCCGCATGTAGTTCGAGAGCCGCAGTTTGCCGACCACGGGCCTAGGCAAATCCCAGCCAAACTGGCTGGGTGGGAAGAGCACCCAGCTCCGCCTGAAGCCCCTGCTGCATCCCTCCACTCCTGGGAGTTCCAGCCAGCATCACTGTAGTAGCCTAACTTTGGTTTTCTCTTAATGTGGAAGAGAAAGAACATTTGGTCTGATGGGAACAAGCATCAAACTATGAGGTAAAGAAATGTGCTGTCCAGATCCTAACTCTGCGACACAGGAGCTCTACAGGTTACACCTACTCTTTCGTCTCCAGTTTATTTATCTTTGAAATGAGATGGATGCCATTTCGCAGCCACTATGATGGTTACAATGGAAACACAGACAATAATAGCGAGAAATGAGAACTCGTACACTGCTGATGGGAATGTACAGCGGTGCAGCTGCTTTGGAAAATAGTGGCAATTCCTCAAAAAGTTAATCTTCAAGTCACACATGATTCAGCAATTCAGCTGCTATGTATATTCCCAAGAGAAATGAACGAAATTTCTAGACAAAAATGTGCGCACAAATGTTCACAGCAGCACTATTTGTAATAGCCAACAAGTGAAAACAACCCAAAGTCCATCAGCCAATGAGTGGATAAACAAAATGTGCTATATCGATGCAATGGAATATTAGCCATAGAAAGGAATGAAGTACAGACACATGCCACAACATGCATGAAACTCGAAGACATCATGCTAAGTGAAAGAAGGAAATGGACTGAATGGTTCATGGGTCCAAGGTCTCCTTTGAGAGAGATGAAAATGTTTTGGAACCAGAGAGAGATGATGGTTGTACAACTTTGTGGATGTGCTAAATGCCACTAAAGAATACATTTGACAGTGGCTAACTTTATGCTATGTGAACTCACCTCAAAAAATAAAGAACTTTTAGAGTTAAAGAAATGTTTTAATTTTTAATCAGCCTGGATTAAATTCATATTTTACCAACTGTGCCATCCTATATAATAAAAGCCTAATATGCAAATTGTCCCCTCCAGCAGTCATTCGACCAGGAGTTCAACCGCTTGCTATGACATGCGCTGACCACCAGGGGGTGGGGCAGAACATGTGGGCATCTGCGACGCAGCACTGGCAGCGGATGGCAGTGGAGGGACTGCCGGCGCTGATGGGCCCCAATAAGAGCAGGACTGCGGTGGGATGGTGGAGCAGGTGCGCAGGCGGCACCAGGTCAAGGTGGGTGCGAGCAGGGGCCCCGATCGCCGTGCAGACAGCTGTCAGTGGTGGCAGCAGGAGGCAGGGCCGCTGCCTGGCTCCCAGGCGCTGAGGGAGCTGGGGGGGAAGGGGGGTCAGCCCCAATTGATTGCCCCTCAAGTGGGATGGTGGAGCAGGTGAGGGGGCGGTGCCAGGCCGGGCTGCAGGGCTGCAAGGCTGGGGGCACGAGCTGGGGCCTGATCTCCGCAGGGCACCCCAAGGGACCCCACCTGTGCACCAATTTGTGCACCAGGCCTCTGGTAAAATATAATTTTTATACACAATTTTAATTGGAAAAAGAGACCAATGAAAGCCTTTTGCTGCCCTGCTGGGTGTGGGCTGACTGTCCCACTGGGAGGTGGTCACTTGAGACAGACCCACCAGCATCACAGGCTTGGTAGAGACAGCAAATGACAGAGGGCAATGGTGGCTGCCAGCCTTGCCCTGGAGGCTTCCAGAAACCATTGCAGAGGCCTAGGCTGTGGGTTCTAAAAGAGCAGGTGCAAGTGAGAGCCATAGAAATAAGTCACGGAACTCAAAGTGTCCTTATTTTAACACCAGGCTGGGGTGGCCTTGAGAAATAAAAATAGTAGTAATTGCTAATTTTTGAAATGTAGCCTCATTCTTTATTCACCTGGACACTGCTGGGTATGCTGCCTGCAACGGAGGCCTCCCTATTGCACAGATGTGGGAACCGAGACTGCTTAGAGAAGGCGAGTGGCTTACCGAGGTCATCCGGCGTGGAGAGTGAGAGTCACAGAACCACACCCCAGTCCGCATCTTTCTCCATCACACCGTGTGGCCTCCCGGAAGGGGAGTATTGGGTCTTACACAAAACCACCTTGGCTAGCAAACTCGGAACGCTGTGCCTTCATCCTGGAAATAGTCCCTCTGGGCTTTCGAAAGTGGACACGTGACAGCACACACCAGGCCCTGTGGACAGTCCTGTAGCGACGGTAAACCCTAAGAAATGTAGACGCAAAGGAGCACAAATAGGATCCCAGAATATCCATGGACTGTCGCTGGGAACATGTTCTTTGCTTAGCCCGAAACCATCACTGGTCACTTTCACGTGTGGACCAACAGCTAATCACTTTCTGATCTCATTAGCAGTTCCAGGGCCTAAATATATTAGAGAGTCAGGAGGGAAAGCAAAGTGGGTTTAGCTTCAAATAGCAAAGCGGCGGGAGAAAGGAGCCTCACACACTTGGCTCCTTCTAGGCAGGTCCATGAGGATGGTGCGTTCAAGGTTTGCTTGCATAAAGGTCGGCAGGGGGTCTGTAGACCTGACCTAGAGGGGGGCCCTCTGGGAAGCAGGTGAAGAGGGGCAGGAGCAGTGTTAGACCTGATTGTTTAACCAGGGAGCCTCCTCACAGACGTGCACCTGGGGCGACTCGGCCGCAGGAAGATGACCTTCGAGTCTGAGTTCAATTACAGCGGTTAAACAAACAGAGCCCCGGGCATCTCTCCGGATACCACACGTTATCATCTTTTGGACCTGTACGGTGTTTCCAAGAAAGCTTGTCCTATTGAAAAATGGCCGGGCAGTGGGAGAAATCAGCCAAAGGTGCATATTTGTAAACAGAACCTCTAATATCATTTTTCCCAGAAGGGATAAGGCCAGCTCACTGCCACTGGATAAAATTGGCTTTGGCTGCCGTGGCTGTCATTCCAATGACAAATGTATTTTTCTCTGCTGCCCAGAGCGAGTCTCTTGACACACTCTTTGAAAAGCGAGGGGGTATGTTAATTGCTAAGCCCACTGGAAAAGGAGAAGAGTGCTAACGATGCACATATTTTCACAAAGCACATATTTTAACGGCAGGGTCTGTGCCAGGAGGGCTTTGTCTAAATCCTTTGCAACAAGGAGAGTTATCTATCTAGTGGAGAACATTGGGGCAGGGGAGAGCGTAGAAAAGAGATGGTGTGCCTGCTGACCCGCACGAAGCTGGTTAAGAGTTGTCCGTGGGAACTGTTACTTACTGGGAGACAGTGGGTTCTCCGGAGAGTTGGCTATTAAAGAACGGAGCTGGTGTGGGAAAGAAATGCAGACGACTCCGGCAGACGTGGGTGGGGCAGGGGCAGCACGAGATGTAAGAAAGCTTCTGCCTTACTTGTCCCACTCCTCTCCTAACCCACATTTCCCTTCCCTGTTCCCTGTGCGGCCCAGGTCTGGGAGTGTAAAAGCTGGCAGGGATCAGAGATCGTGCAGGCAGGACCAGCACATACTTGCCACCTGGACCTCCTCCTGCACCCAGAGCAGGCATCGCTAGTGGATCCCTCTGCTTGCTCTTTGTGAGTCTAAATGCAGCCTCAACCGTGTCTTTAGCCCTGCATTCCAAAAAGCCACCAACAGACTTTATAGACCAGACAAAACCTGTTTTCCAATTTTAGTTTTGTCTAACCGCATCTCATTTTTTCTGTTTAAAACATTTCTTGTTCATTACACATTAAATGTTATATATTACTAGAGGCCCAGTGCACGAATTCATGCATGGGTGGGGTCCCTTGGCCTGGTCAGCGATCAGAGCTGATTGGGGCTGAGAGAGGTTGGCCTGCCTGGGGGGAGGGACCCTGGGAGATTGGCTGTGGGAGTGCACTGATCACCAGGGGGCAGTTCTTGCGCTGAAAAATTGGCCTCTGGTGATCAGTGCACATCATAGCGACTAGTCGACCCGTAAGTGTGTGTCATAGCAACCGGTAGTTCCACTGTTAGGGTCAATTTGCATATTACCCTTTTATTACATAGGATTATTATGTCTCGCAAGCCGCAGTTAGCTGACCACTGTTTTATACTATTGTTCTTTTTTATTGATTGATTAGAGAAAGAGAAACATTGATTTGTTGTTCCACTTATTGATGCATTCATTGGTTCTTCTAGTATTTCCCAGACTGAGGATCAAACCCAC
>NW_005871360.1:288435-317172 GCF_000147115.1 Myotis lucifugus
CCCATGCAGCCTGTTCAGTTGTCCATTCAGTTGTTTCGGCTGTAACGGTCGCTTAGGCTTTTATATAGAGAGATAATCCATATGCCATAAAACAGATCATTTTAAAGTGTACAATTCAATGGTTTTTAGTATATTCACAAGGTTGTGCAACCTTCACCACTATCGAATTCCAAAACACTTTTAATCACCCCAAAAGAGACCCTGAACCCATTAACGGCCACTCCCCAGCCCCTGGCAACCACTAATCTACTTTCTGTCTCTTTGGATTTGCTTGTTCCGGACATTTCCTATAAATGGAATCATATAACATGTAATCTTTTGTGTCTTAAAGTTCACTTTTTTTTATTGATTTTAAAATAAAGCAAAACATTGCTGTGGCCCTTACAAGCGTCCTGGGCCCAGGCGCTAAGCTTGCGGGAGAAGTTGGCCAGCCCCTGGGCAACCTCCCACCCTGCAGGAGCACCTCCACTCCTGCGGCCACCGCATGCCGCCGCGACTCCCGACAACTTCCCAGAGCCTCCGGAGCCCAGGGCGCCCAGAAGCCAGGTCCCGAGAGCGGACGAGGGGGATGCTGTCCTCCCTGCGGCGTGCCAAGCCTGCCTGCTCCCACTGCTGTGCTCAGGGCGCTGACCCAGAAGTTCGGTCCAGCCTGTTCTCCCCTCAGCCCACCCTCGAGGCCCGCAGCTTTGATCCTCGGCCAGGCATGTCCGCCTGGCTTCTTTCTCACTTAGAACACTTCCCTCCAGAGGGTTTCCTTATGCTCAGAGGCTTTCTGCCATCAGGGCTGCAACCCAGGGTGGGCCGGCTTATGTGTGAATGCCAGGCTGTTAGCAGATCTCCTGTGCTTCCACTATTACCAACAGACTACTGTGGAGGCAGCCAGGGCCCTGCTTGGGCAGCAAGTACAGGGCACGTAGCTCAGGCCTTTGTCACCCTTCCCAGCTCCTCCTCCCCAGTCTGTTCCCAGAAATCTCCTTCTGTTCCCTAAGCCTGTCCAGCTGGGGGGGTGGGAAAGGAAGGCCCGTCTGTCAGGCCTTCCGCAGGGACTTCCAGAAACTGGGGTGGGGAAGCAGACTGTGAGGAGAGGACCACACAGCGGGGCCTCGGGGAATTCACATCTTCTGTATGTGATTAAGTGGCCAACAGACTGAAAAGAAGGCCGAGTGCCAGGGCCCAGGCTGGGAGGCTGCACAGCCCAGGACGTCCCAAGGCATGCGCAGCAGCCCGAGGAAACGCCGCGGCGGGCTGGATGGCCCCTCTCCCTGGGCCCTGCCTGACTCCTCTCCACTCTGAGTCCCTCAACCCTTCCCTGAATTTGCATGAAGAATCAATCTACCCACAAGCAGTTTTTGGACCCCTCACTGTAGCCAGGATACCAGGCAAGACTTAAAGTAGCAGGTTGTTCACTCATTCATTCATTCATTCATTCCCTCTCCTCCCCATCCCGCCAAACTGAGGTTGTGCTCAGCACTGGGCTAGCTGATAGACATGCAGGAGTGAGCCAGGACTGGCCCCCAAGGAACCTGAGGCCCAGAGGAGATGATACTCAGGAAAACAGTCCAATAAAAGGGGACCTGGTGAGAACACCAAGGAAAGAATGTTAGTCCTTCTTGGGGGGTTGGGCTGGTGTTGAAAAAGCTTTCCAGAGTATATTAATTTGCTAAGGCTGCCATAACAAAGTACCACAGACTGGAGGCTTAAACAACAGTAATTTATTTCTTCACAGTCTGGAGGCTGGAGTCCAAGGTCAAGGTGTCAGTTGAGTTTGCTTATTCTGAGGCTTCTCTCCTTGGTGTGCAGATGGCCTTCTTCTCGCTGTGTCCTCACATGGCCTGTTCTCTGTGTGGGTGTGTCCTGGGCATCTCTATGTATATCCAGCTTTCTTCTTCTTATAAGGACACCAGTTGGATTCGATTAGGACCCATCCTAACACCTTCATTTAAACTTAATCACCTCTTTGAAGATCTTATCTACAAAATAGTCACATTCTGAGGTACTGGGGGTTAAGGCTTCAATGCATGAACGTTGGGGAGTGTTGGGTGCAAGTTCCTCAGCCAGAGACTTGACCCCTCTGGGTGCAGGAAATGGAAGAACACACAAGTGACTATAGGTAGGTGGGACATGATTTATTATGAACAAAGCAGCCAACGACTGGCTGGTCAGGGGCACCTTATATACACGCTCAAACAAAAGAGGCCTCGTGCCAATTAGTGATGTCCATGCCATATTAACATAAGTAGGCTATCTAAGGGTGCGCCTGCGCAGTATGCACAGTGCTACTGCTGAACCATTGCCCTCGCGCATGTGTACTCTGGTCAGGGCCCCCACAGGGAGACAACTCAGCCCATAACAGAGACGTTGCCCATGGACTGTGCCTCAGCAACAGAGCCACAAATGACCAGGTGGGCGGAACAACTATTCCTGATATGCAGCCCAGCAGAGCAAAGACCCAGAGAGAGGGAACACCTGTCTCCTTCAGGAACTGGCTTGACATCAAGAGTTTGCATAGGTGTAAACACAGGAAGGAGGCCAAAGGATGGTGCCACACGCTCCGAGGCCGTGTGGGATCCTGTAGTTGTGTATGGGCAGGCGGACGGTGGATAAGTGTTCAGTTCCTAGAGTTCTCAGGGGTAGAGTTGAAGGTTGTGCAGATTAAATAAACACTTTCACTATTACAAGTGGGTTTTTTGCACCTCTCCTTTTCTGTATGTCTGTCCTTTGGAGAATTTAGATTAGCTTTGTAATGGGGAGAAAAAACTTTAAAAAGTAGTCAAGGGGCAGCAGATGCTGAGGAAGTCAGAAGGCGAGAAAATCCATTCTGTGTCGCTAATCATCAACTATTGACTGGGTTGAGTCCTCTGCACGGCTCTGTGTGGAGGGAAGGCCAAGGCAGGCTCCTAGTGCAGCAGGGCTGACAGCTCCCCTGGGAATGTTCCTTCGGAAGACGAGCCCACCCCAGGCTGTTGGCAGGGACGCTGCCACTGTAATCACAGCCCTCACTCCTCTAAGCCCCAGAAGGCACAGTCTTCAGAGCTGGTAGCTAAATCAAAGCGTGAGGGACAGAAAATGGCTTGAAAGACCTCCCAGAAAGTGCTTACGGCCCAGAAGGGTGTTTTTCACATAAGCTGCCTTGTGAAGGGCTTAGGGCTCCCCTTTAGGTTTCCTTGAAACTGTAACTGAAAGAAATCTTGGAAAATCTGAAAGTTGTTGTCTCTGAGAGGGACGTGGATGGAGCTGTGAGCCTGAGGCTGGAAGAACACGCCTGAGTTCTGGCTCTGCCTTCTCTAAGCTGTGTGCGTGACTTTGGTGGAATCACTAGCGAATGAATCTTTCGGAGGGGTCCGTTTCTCTCCTTCGTCTCCAAAATCGGGAGCAGATTACTGCCTACCCTCAGCTGCCTGAGGACTTGGGTTGCCGAGAGGATAAAATGGGTAATTGAAGAAAAAACATGCTCTGAAACCGCAAAGTTCTACCCATCCCTAGCTGCCTTCCAGAAGGATGTAGGAGGAGTCTCCGTGGCTCCCAGACTAGGCGTGC
Source organism: Myotis lucifugus (assembly GCF_000147115.1). Taxonomy (NCBI): domain Eukaryota; kingdom Metazoa; phylum Chordata; class Mammalia; order Chiroptera; family Vespertilionidae; genus Myotis; species Myotis lucifugus. The sequence continues at coordinate 291,973 of NW_005871360.1, forward strand.
ATTGGAAACATCTGGTTGCCGCTGGGAACGAGCCATGCCGAGCTCCAGGGATGGGTCCTGGGTATTGGTGTGTTGTCAGTGCTGCCAGGTGCTCCCAATGTGCAGCCAGGGCTGAGAGCCACAGCTCAGGGACCAAGCCCACTGACCTGGTTGTTTTGCTCCTTCAGCATGTCTTCCACAGCTGTGGTGGGAGAGAAACATCCCTTCCACCTAATCACCAAGGGCTCGGGGTCCCAAACCCTAGTGCACAAAGGACACCCCTCGGCTGCTTGTTAAGCAGGAAGAGGCCAGGGAACCCACCCCCACAGAGATTCTGGTCCCATCGGTCTGAGAAGGGACTCGGGAAATCTGTATTTTAGTCACATGGGGTATAAAGAGAATGCACTGAACTCAAAAGTAAAAGAAAAAAATTCTTGTCCTTGCTCTCATCCTAAAACAGGTCATCTTGGCCTGCTGACAGCAATGATCACCACAGCAGCTATAGTTTATTGAGCACATACCATGTACAGTGGGGCCTTGACTTATGAGTTTAATTCGTTCCGAGACCAAACTCGTTAAGGGGCTCGTTAAGGAGCTCGTTAACTCAAATTACTCTATCAACTCAATGCAAAAAATCAGCCGAGAGACAGCTCGTATCTCAAAAAACTCGTTAGTCGGGACACTCATAAGTCAAGGCCCCACTGTACCAGGGACCTTAGGTACATGGATTCTTCCTGTGAGCTGCGAGGTGGCATTCTGGGTTCCTGTATGTGAACACAATTCCCCTCCCTTTGGCAATACTCCCCATTTTGTGTTGAGGAAGTGCCCTCCCCCATTTCACATGACTCTCTTGTGGATCTGCCAATCAAATGACCAAGATCACGCCTGTGGAGAGAGGAAGTGATCAGAACAGGATATGGGACTCAGTCCCAGCCAATCAGGTTACTCTTCCTGGGAACCTGACTTCAGTGGAGACAGATTAGGGCTGAGAGCAGGTGCCCTGGGCTGAATCCCTGAGCCAGCCCTTCCCAAGACTTGTGGGTTAGCTCTATCTTACATTTCATGAGCTAACTAACCAGTAGCCTTGCTATAAACCTTTTTTGGGCTTAAGTTTATAAGAGTCAGTTTCATGAAATATTCATCTTTCAAATAAAGAAGCTGGGACTGAGATCAATTAAATGACTGGCTCACAGTCCCACAGTCAGGAGACAGAAAAGCAGGAATCAAAGCAAGGCCTGTCTGGTTTCAGAGTCTACCAGCCTGTCATTAGCTCACATCCCTTATATGCTCCCAAGAGTTCAAGATGAGAAGAGGAGGAGAAAGTACACTCAAAAATAGATCAATCGATAAATAGATATAGATAGATATCAACACATAGATATAGATACATAGTTTGAAAAATATTGAACAGAAATTTAAAAGTTACTATGAACTTCCACACTCATTCCTCTATAAGTTTAAAACCTCCCAGTCAGAGACCTAGACTAATTATTAATATAATTGATCCATTTTTATTAGCAACTTTCTTACTAAATTACATATCACATTACCACTAAAGGAAGAGGAAACAAACATAGGACACAAACAGTGGTTCAAGTTTGGAAGATGCCAAAGAAAAACATTCCAACAAAGTAATAATTGGAACCAGAATTCACCACCACTTATTTCATTTTATTAAATTACTGACTTCTTAAATTCATGGATCCTAAATTATGATCCTAAAATTGCAAAACGTAGGCTAGACTTGTGACCACAAACGTGACCAAGTCATCCTTCTGAGCATTAAATCTCCTAGCTCTTGCTCCTATAACAGATGGCTTCTCCTGTTTTTTCCTTCCAACCATACATATGAGACTACCAGGTGAAAAAAAACCTATGTTTGACATTATAATATGACTTTTGTTCTACTATTCACCACAGTCCAAAGCCAAGACTAGGTGGGTATTTATCACTAAACAGAAATGAATTTAGCAGAATTACTTTAAAAACATACATAGCCCCTATTCATTGAGTTTTGACTGTCTCAAACTGACTCAGACTATCTCAATCCTCAAATTGGAGGATTCCAGGCAGCCTTGTTGTACCCAACATCCCCAGTGGGGAGCCCATAACAAATACCCCTAAATGGTAAGCGCGTGGCTAAGGCCATACACACACTGCTTCCCTGCACTGCTACGCCAATACCAGCTGCTTATTGTCAAACAGTTTATTGGCAAACCATTGACGCCACTTCAGGAAAGTTAGTCTCACAATATGATGACCCAGGTACCCAAATATTTAGCCCTAAGACCATACATCACAGCATTGCTTACAATAGGAAAAAAATGAAAACAACATAAATGTCTAAAATAAAAGATTAATTAAATGCATGATGGTATAACCATTGTAACAATACCGTTAAAGAATATTTCAATAGTCATGAGAAAAAATATTTATGGAATATGCTCATGAGATAGTGTTATATGACAAACTCATAGAACAGTATGTCCAGTGTGATTTTATTTTATTTTATTTTTTATAAATATATCTTTATTGATTTCAGAGAGGAAGGGAGAGGGAGAGATAGAAACATCAATGATGATAGAGAATCATTGATTGGCTGCCTCCTATACACCCCAACTGGGGATGGAGCCCGCAACCTGGGTATGTGCCCTTGACCAGAATCAAACTGGGGACCCTTCAGTCTACAGGCCGATGCTCTATCCACTGAGTCAAACCAGCTAGGGCGCCAGTGTGGTTTATATGTGTATGAAATACTTCTCCCAAGAAAGATTAGAAGGATGTTCACCAAAATAGAAGGGACAGTATTGCTGAGAATTATAGTTATAAATTATTTTTATTTTATATTCTTACTAGTCTATATCCTTTAAATTTTAAGAAGAGAGAACATTTTAAAAGCAAACTATTGGATTGGCCACAGAATGGTTAAGCTAGTTATTTTTGCTGTTCCCAATCAAATCTGACTTGGCTGATAATATCCCACAGGACTAGACCTTCAGATCCCTACTGCATGCCATCTGGGGAGGCCCTTAGGATGAATCCACAGTGTTGTCCAGAAAGAGTCCAAACAGAGAATTAAGTCCAAGGGATTAAAAAGTAAGAGGGAGTAAAGGTCCACCAATCACCATAGATGTAAAATGTAACAGGTCAAATTTAACAGGTGGTTGTGAAACTTTACCAACTTGCTTTTAAAATAACAAGGAAAATTGCCTGATGCAACCGAGGACTTGGTTTGAGGAGATCACATCTCAAGCCAGCCTGGAAAGACCACTGCCAGCCGGCTAGCCTAGAGCAGGTTTAACAAAAACAAGGAATGTGACAATTGTGTCTCCCTCCGGCTCTAAACCTATCTCAGTTCCATTACCAGACATCCTCCAGGAGAAGGTTGTTTTAAAGATGTGGAAAATCACCTTCCTCTCTGACTAGTTCAAGGTACAGAGATCACCATGGCCACCGTCTTGGTGTTGGCCCGACCTCCCAAAGCATCCTACAGGAAGGATCCTATGGTAGTTGTACTTGTAAAATTGACAGGCAGAGCTTGGGTTCCAAGTCTAAATGACACTCCCTGTGTTAGCTGAACCCAGAATCGCATACTCAGGCCCTGATAAACAATCCTTCTACCATCCTTCTGTTTAGCAGCGGTTCTCAACCTGTGGGTCGTGACCATTGGAAAACACATAGCATATCAGATATTTACATTACAATTCATAACAGTAGCAAAATTACAGTTATGAAGTAACAACGAAAATAATTTTATGGTTGGGGGTCACCACAACATGAGGAACTGTATTAAAGGGTCTTGGCATTAGGAAGGTTGAGAACCACTGGTTTAAAGGCTGGAAATGGTGGCCCATGGATCGGAAATGACCCATGTTTTGTTTGACCTGCATGCACGTTAGTGGGCCACATTCTAAAAAGTGGGGGAGAGGAGTCAGATGCCCACATTTATAAATCAGGAGTTTCCACCTTAAGACCGGAGTTGGGGCTTTTCTGAAAAAATGCTAAATATCTAAAAACACGCAGGAGAGCTGACAGGCTCTAGTCGGCCCTCACTCGTTTTTCAGTCTACACAGTTTTCAATAGCTGGTCGCCTTCACTTACTGACATTATCTGTTTCACCTCTGTAAGCATTTGGGTTTGCACCCTTGGTCTAGTTCAGTGATGGCGAACCTATGACACACGTGTCAGAGGTGACACGCGAAATCATTTTTTTTGGTTGATTTTTCTTTGTTAAATGGCATTTAAATATATAAAATAAATATCAAAAATATAAGTCTTTGTTTTACTATGGTTGCAAATATCAAAAAATTTCTATATGTGACACGGCACCAGAGTTAAGTTAGGGTTTTTCAAAATGCTGACACGCTGAGCTCAAAAGGTTCGCCATCACTGGTCTAGTTCAATACCAGCTACCATTTTATAACTGAAGAGCCTGAGGCCCACACTCTGGGGCAGCGTGGCTGGTGTTGAGTCCCTATGCTGTACCTGGTACCACACATGTGTTACCTCATTTGGTTTTCATTTCAAACCTGGAAGGAAGGCTTTACGTGCTCCATTTTACAGGTGATGGACGCTGAGTCTCAGAGAGGTTGAGTAACTTACCCACAGGCACATGCCGCTGGTAAGAGATGGAGCTGATGCTCAACCCAGGTCTTTGTGAGTCTAAAACCAGGCACTTTGTGCCCCCACCATAACGACTGCTCTTTCTTGCCTCCCATGCCTTCCCCTCTCCCTTCCCCAACACCCCTTTTGCCTCTGTATTAGCACATAACCAACATTCCCTGCCTTCTCTCTCTCGCCTCTCTCCATCTGACCCTGTCCAGCGACATATTAGTCCCAAGGCCCACATTTCCATATTGTACACCAGATCACAGTCATAAAATAACTCGCTCTGCAGCAGGAAGGGGTCCAATTACAACCCATGTAATTGGCCAAAAAGAATCATTCATCACAGTGGTCCTGGAATTGGAGGTCATCACGGCCATTTCATTTGTTGGACATTTTCCGTTTGGTCCAGCCATCCTTTCATCACAGTCCTTTGCAGATCCCAGAGGGCTCCCTGGGACATTTCACAAGTTATCAAATACATGCATTAAGGATTGTTAATAGCAGCCAAGGAGCGGAAATCATTTTCTGAGAATAAAATGCATTGGAGAAAATGAAATTTTTGAGTGACAGAGTAGAAAAGGAGCGTATTTTTTTCCTTCCAAGTGACCCAAGCAGCCCAGAGCTAGGGCCCAGTGGAGTTACTATCTTGCACGGAGGAAACCTTCCACATCCCATAAACTTGAAAAATAACAGGATGGGCGTCCGTGGCCTTCCACGTGAACCAATCTTTCCACATCATGTGTTGCCTCCTTTTATGCTATTAAAGAGGCAGCCAGTGGTTTTCTAGAGAGCAAACTTTCCCCTGTCAGGTTGGAGGACAATTATTATGGCCTCGTCTCTACCATTTAAGTCAAATAATTTGATTTGAGTTTGATTAGTCTATATCCTTCTCAGTACAATAGAAAAGATGGAAACAATTTAATGGAAGTATAGAATTTTAGGATAGGGTAGGGTAGGATAGGATAGGGTAGGATAGGGTAGGGCAGGGTGGAATAAGGTAGGGTGTGATAGGGTAGGATGGGGTAGGACACCAATAGGATAGGATAGGATAGGATAGGAAAGGGTAGGATAGGGTAGGGTAGGGTAGGAAAGGATAGGATGTGGAGAGTACATATTCAAGAGCCCATCCTGTGGCCCACCTCTCAGACCTGACTCGCAGATGTGTTTTATCTAAACTGCAAGGTTTTTGTAAAAAATAAGACTTGGTTACCAACAACTCAAAATCAAGTGATTTCACTTTCTTTAAAATGTCCCCTTCTGTCTTATCTTTTTGGGAACAACTTTAAAACTTGGCACTACTGGGTGAGCTTCCCTGTGAGGCGAGTTGGCTGGAGCGGCAGGGCGGCTGCCTTAGACGGAGGAGAGCTGCCCAAAGGTCGCCCCACCCACCGACCCTACTGCCTCCCACCCTCAGGCGGAGGGAGTTGCCACTTCACTCCTTTGGTTTTAGACACGCAGAAAAGCAGAAAACGTCAGTGCCATGCCCAAGGCCACTCATCAACTCATATAACAAACGTCTGTGGCCGCACAGACTCTGCCAGGCACGAAGCCAGGCACTGGGAACACTGCAGTGAAGAAACCGACCCGCGGTCCTGGCTCCAGGGGTTTGACATTCCAGTGAGAGACACAGGCAGGAAACAAAAGCAGGAAAGCATACAATATGGTGAAAGGCGATCAGCAGTGTGGAGAAACACCAAGCAGGCAACAGCGCAGAGTCACAACTTTAAGTGGGAAGAGGAGGAGGGCCCCTCTAAGAAAGTGAGTGACATTCAGCACAAGCTCCCAGGAGGAGAGGGAGGGAGCCATGTGCCCTGCTAGGGGGAGAGCATTCCAGGCAGGAGGAGCAGGATCTGCGAAGGACATAATGTCTTTTTTAAAAAATGTTTTATTGATTTTTTACAGCGAGGAAGGGAGAGGGATAGAGAGTTATAAACATCAATGAGAGAGGAACATTGATCAGCTGCCTCCTGCACACCCCCTACTGGGGATATGCCCTCAACCAAGGTACATGCCCTTGACTGGAATCGAACCCGGGACCCTTCGGTCCGCAGGCCGACGCTCTATCCACTGAACCAAACCGGTCAGAGCAGGACATAATGTCTTAGCACCAGGACCGGACTTACCGGGGCCGCTGTCCTCCCAGTGAAAGATGCTGCTGCTGCTGACCACTAAACCTCCACAGAAGCTCTGGGAGTTGCTTTTTTCAGAGCACCTGTCATCTGGTTTTTCTGAAAACCCAAAACACCCCAAGTGAAAATCCAGATTTATGCCACAGATAAAACGGAGAGGGATTATTCACTTTGCCAGGGCTTCGCAGTTGGGGCCTTTTATTCAGGAAACTTTCCTGGCCCGTGTAAAATGGTTTTTTGATTTAGAATGGTGATCCTCACTATTTTTCAGAAACCCATTTACCGCGCAAAACAAAAAGCCCCTCTAGTGCCGACGGATTTATGCTGATGCCAACATGCTCCCTCCGGTCCTCGGGGCCTTCACACCTCCTCACCCGCAGGCCTTTGCAAGCTGCCAGCTAAGGTTGGGAAGCCAGAGCCAAGGGACAGGCTGGGCTGGGCTGCAGTCAGCGGCTGCTGCTAACGGCACTGGGCATGACCGCCGGCCACTGGCAGAGCTACTGCTCCAGCCACTCTGCCCTCCCACGTCACCTGACCTGTAGGCCTTCACCCAGAGCTGGAGGGCTGGTTTCATTGATTTCAGCAGCATTTATTGTTTTTCAGATTAAGAAACACCCAATTTGTAGGGTTTAGAAAACACACAGAATAAATAATTGTTTTTAAAAAAAGATCCATAATCCCATATCCGGATAAACCACTGGGATCCAGCCTGGCGGGAAGCTCATTATGGAAGGTGCAGGGATTTAGACAGCTCTCTCTTCTGTCTCCAAAAAGCTTCTCTGACAAGATGCCAGCCCCTCAAGAATGCTTGAAGCCAAGGCTTAGATGTGGGCAGGAGGGAGGTAGAAAGGATGGGGGTCTACTTACATTGACTGGTTCAAGTCAAGCTGTAAGCGTCCATGTCTATGACCAGCTGGGCAGACCCTAGATCGGCAGGTGCACCTTCAATCAAACACATTAGTAGGGTTTTCTCCTATTTGGGGCCAGAATTTACTTTTAAATACTCCCACTGCAGATGGTGTAATATAATATGTGTTCATAGTTTAAGCTGTGCTCTAGGGGCTGTCACATGCTCTATCATGAAGTCACACTCTAGGGGCAGTCAGCTAGTATTTATCAGAAAGGCCACACTCCAGTGGTAGCTACGGCTCATTCATCTGTTATCCACATTGTGATGAATAGCAGATTTGCTACAGAGCATCCTAGATATGAGACAGGGGTTTCACTGACACAGTGATTTGAATGGCAATCCCCCAAAATATGTCCATGTCTGAATCCCCAGCACCTGTGAAAGTGACTTTATTTGGAAAAATAGTACTTGCAGATATAATTAAATATCTTGAGATAGTGAGAGTACCCTGGATTACCCAGATGGACCCTAAGTCCAATGCCAACTGTCCCGATAAGAGAGAGGCAGAGGGAAATCATACAGACAGAAGCAAGGATGTCAATGTCAAGACAGAGGCAGAAATTGGAGTAATGTGGCCACAAGCCAAGGAATGCTAGCAGCCACCAGGAGCTGAAAGACTCAAGGAACAGATTGCACCCTAGAGCTTCTAGAAGGAGTGAAGTTCTGCCACAATGTTGATTTCATACTTCTGGCCTCCAGAATTATAAGAGAATAAATTTCTGCTGTCATATAAGAGAATAACTCTCATCGATGTTTCTAACTCTCTATCCCTCTCCCTTCCTCTCTGTAAAAAATCAATAAAATATATTAAAAAAAAAAGATGCTAGAAAGAGGATCTCATTGGTCAACCATGAGGACTGAAGAAAACAATTGAGAGCTATTCTCCATCTTTGCATGAACTGATTATGAAAACCTAGCAAGGCCTTTAGCCTGGACACATAGGGATGGTGCATAGACTTGATCTACAATCTTATATTGACCTATTGGTCTAGAAAATTCTGGATGCCTGAGGTCATCTATAAAGGGAGTAGAATCCTGCCTCTGGTGTACTATTAAATCTGTATTAAGTGACCCATGCAGACAAGGTAGTGGTAAAAGCATTTAATAGGACAAAATTGGGGCTTCACTGAGTATCTATCTAAGAGCAGGTGGTAGAAAGAGTGTGTAGTCTCCTTGTTAATAAACACTAGTTTAGTGATCGCTGTGTGGTAACATTTGACATGAATTTCAATTTGTTCTCTAATCTCATAGTGATTTATTCTGGCTGAAGTTATGTTGCAAAGAGAATTTAAAACTGGTATGTGATCAAAGTATCTTAAATCAGTTCTACAAAGGCCCTAAGGACATCATGATTCACGAAATATTGGGGCTCCCACGGTCATCACTCCACACTGGTCAGCAAGCAGATGCCCACTGCCAATATCTTGATGGCCCCTTAAGTTGGGCAGCTCAGTTGCTCTCTTGCACAGGAGGCATGGCAACCTGTGCTGTTTCGGAGAGCACAGGCACCTAGAGTCCTCTCCTTGCTGTGCCACCAGCCTTTCCCCTCCCACTCCCCCCAGGGAGAAGGACACAGATCCTCACCACTCTCAGCCAGCCCTTTCTGTCCCCTTTTCAGTTCTGCAGAAACTGTTGGCTTTCTTAGTTTCCACTTCTCTCTTCTCCAACCATGCTTCTCCCTCTCCTCCTCCTCTGGAACCCCCATACAACGTTCTGCAAGAGATCATGCCAAGAGGCCTCCACAAAAGATGAGGAGAGAAGGTGTCCTCCGGCAACCTCACCCACGTGTGGGCTAGCCGCTTGGAATGGGGAGAAGGAAAAACTCTGAGAGAATATAGACACATAGAAGGAATTACATTTTCCTGGCACATAGACAAAGTGCTAACACAATGCTATACATGCAATGAGTTGTATTAATAACCGCCAACATCCATCAGATCACACTGCCTAGCAATGATGTGATGTAGGGCAGCCCCACATCTCTTGCTCAAGACATATCCTCAAGGCCTCTCAGAGCTCCTGGCACACGGCAGGCATCAATGAACAGTGTTCAATGAATATTAGTTATTCCATGAATGAACATTGCATAGTTTTCTAGAAATTGGTGCAAAGTTGGAGATATGGTTAAATACAAGATTGACTACATTTATGGGTAAAAACCAAGCAATCACTCAAGAAAAATACAACCATCTTGGTTGCTAACACCAGAGTGAAGTTTCCCCATTTACCTTCATAGACAAGTTTTCCTTCTTCCTACTTGTCTATATTTTCCAAAATGTCTATGATGAGCAGACAGCAATTGTATTTTTGGTCAAATAAACTAGCCTTCTAAAAAACATGACTTTTCATGACCTCCCTTCAAACCTGCCTATTGGTTCTATTAATTTTGGAGACAGAAAGACACATGTGTTCACCCACATTATATGTTCCTGATTGTTCCCACTGCTGGTGAGGTAAGGAACCCCACTTGCAGAAAGTGAAAGAAAAGGGATCCAATAAGCTTCTAACAGTGGTTAGTTACTCTGTCTAGTCTCTCCCAGACTTCATGGATGGCATGTAAGGGAACCTTCAGTACTTCAGTTCCTTTATTTGTTTACCATGAGCTTCTGAGTAGCAGTCATTTTTCTGCTGTGTGTTCACACACCTCCCATAAAACATGTGAAGTAAATACTTTCACTAGGGAGAGGCGATGAATCAGCACAAAAGTATGACATTTGGGGCAGCATCTCTTAGACCTGAACAGTAGGATTGTCTCCACTGGACACATTCCCATGATGCCATGCTTCTAAAAGGATTTCTCTCCTGGATGGGAATTCCGGGGGTTGTCACCATTTAAATGACACCATGGGGGAGGTAAGTGTAGGGCCAGACAGGGTTGTGCTGGCTCCCTCCCACCCCCAGTGGAGGTCCTCAGAGGACATCTGAGGGGCTGCTCCTGGGTGGGAGCTGCTCCCATCCAAGAAGAATGCAGAGAGCAAGCAGCAAAGAGGGGCCTACCCACCTCCGCACTAACACACCCCTCATTCTCCACTGCTCTTGTGGAAAAACAAGAGGAAGTAACTTACTCATCGACTGGAAAAAACATTTAGGTCACTACAAGAAAAACTTCCTGACTCCGGGAGCAGCTGAGACCCTGGGAGAGGCTCAGAGGATAGAAGATACTCAAATGCACACTCACTCTCAAGAGCAAGAGGAGTTGATGAGGGGTTCCAGCTTATGAGAAAAATTAGCAAGAGGTGGGGTATATGAAGCCAGGGTCTTGACCTTGAAGACAAAAAGAGACAGCGAGTTCCAAGGAGAAGACAAAGCTAACAAGCATATCCAAGACTGCACAGCAGCACTGAATGGCAAATGCCAGAGAGGAACTCAGGATTTCTCACACTCTCTGGGCATAGGAGCCAAGCATGGGCGTCTATGGGCATCTAAGTCTGAGAGCAGAGTAAGTGCTCAGGGCCAGAACCAGAGGCACAAGGGCGAGCAGGATGGAGTTTGAATGAATGGGCACATCAATAAAAGAATGAACGAAGTGTTGCTGTCATGAGAACAGGCTCTGGACCATGCCCTGGCAGGTAGCTCTCACCAAAGGATGATGACAGGGTTTGTTCAACTTAAGGTAGAACCAGCATAGAAATGGCTCAGTGTTGCCTTGAACCAGGGCAAAGGCCTGGATCATTATTTCGAAAACTCCATTTCTCAGAAAGCTTGTCCCAGGATATGGTCCTTGAATAAATAATTCCCCAATAAAATAATCTAAGGAGCCCCACAATGCACTTTAGTTTATGAAAAGCTCTGAGAAGGAATACACTTAAGAAACCTGAACCAAACATTTCCCAAATGGATTAGAGCCAGTGATGGCGAACCTATGACACGCGTGTCAGAGGTGACACGCGTACTCATTTTTTTGGTTGATTTTTCTTTGTTAAATGGCATTTAAATATATAAAATAAATATCAAAAATATAAGTCTTTGTTTTACTATGGTTGCAAATATCAAAAAATCTATATATGTGACACGGCACCAGAGTTAAGTTAGGGTTTTTCAAAATGCTGGCACGCCGAGCTCAAAAGGTTCGCCATCACTGGATTAGACTATAGGACATCTCTTCTCCATTAAAAAAAAAAATGTTCTCCCATAAAACACCAATTAACACCATAGAGGACATGAGTCCGCCTCTGGATACGTTTTGGGGAAAGCTGGCCTGCATGCACGTCTCCTTCCATTATTTATTATCAAAGATCAAAAGCAGCACCTAAAAGAAGTATTATACTCTCTTCCTCCTTCCTTCCCTTTCCTTTCCTACCCTTTCCTTTCCTATCCTTATTCCCTTATTCTCATCTCTCTCTCTCTCCCCCCTCCCCTTTCTTTTTCTTCCCCTCCCTCTCCCTCTCCCCTTCCCTCTCTCCTTACTTGCCTCCTTCCCCTTTCTTAATCTGGGACTTCCCTTTCATTCCCTCTTCCTCTAGCTCATCTTCCCTGGCAATGTGCAGCCATTCCTTGGGCCTGCGAGCTGATGTCCCACCATAGTTGCAGTTGAACCATTCCCCCTCATCCCTGGAGCCATCTAGAGTTCCCCATCTCAGCAATTTACAAATGGTACCAAGGGTGTGCACTGCTCCAGCAATGGCCCAATTAGCTGCCAGTTGCATTGCACCAGCCTGCAGGTTAATTAGCTCACATGACAGAGATGGAGAGTAAAGCGCACCCCATTAAATTGATTTGCTTTGGGTAACAATCCACTGTGCTTCCCACTCGTTTTCACAAAGCTTCACAAGCGACAAGTGAGAGGGCCGGGCTTAAGATGAGGAATGGCTGCTCAGTAGCCTGCCTGGGCTAGAAGCCTGCAGTCCCTGCCCTTCCCTCCGAAGCACAGTCATCGCACCACTTCTGTGACCTTAGATCCCGCCACCAGTTAACCAAATGCTCTGAGTTTTCGGTTTCTCGTCTTCTGTTGAAATACTTGCTCTTTCTTTCTGAAAAGCCTTACCTGAGGCTACTGTTTGCTTGTTTTTCTTTTCTTAAAGCACATTTGGAGTCTCCCCAAGACTTCTCGAATAATTGCCATATCGCCAATTCCAACTCCCTGTTTCATCATCCTCCAACATTGACTGCCCAGGTGGAAATCTATTTTCCCTCTCATACTTGCAAGCCCACGTCCCTTGAGTAATGTCTGCCCTGCTATGTTATTCTAGGTAATATTGATCTTCCCGCTCTCCTCCAAAGCGCCTTGCAGAGTGCCAATAATTTTGTCATGGAAACCTTTTATTAATGGACTCCCACAGCTTAATTTTGTTTAAATAAATTTAAACACAAACACACACACACACACACACACACACACACACACACACACACCAGTTTATTTACACCAGAAGTCAGGCCACCTGTGAAGTGGTTTACAGGGAGTGGGGGTATGGAGTGAGCGGGCGGCACCACTACAAACAAAACTTCAACCAGCTGCCCGGGAGCTCTGAGTCACCCAGAGAAGCAGGATGTCCCACCGAGCTACAGATGTTTGGTTCCACCCAGAGCTGAGTGGCACCAAGCTGGCCTAAGGCTGCCAGGCACCTCTTCGCTGGCTGTCCCAAGGCGCTGAGGCCCCCAGTGAAAAAACCCCACATGCAGCAGGAGTGGCTGTGGGCTGAGCTCTCCTGCATGTCTGACATGAGAAGGAGTGCATTTTCTCCTGAGATCAGCTTCTATGCAGAGAGATTAAATCAGACCCATACAGAGGAACTGGTTTTCCCACGCTGGCCTGTGCTTATGAAAGGCTGTCAAAAGGTCTTCCGAATGAAGCTCATCAGAATGAAAGTGATGACGGGACAGATTGTGCCCACAATCCCAGCGTCCTGACCACAGAAGGAGCGCCACCACAGAAACCCTCCAAAGAGGTCAGCATGCGACCCGGGTCCAGTGCCTTGCAGCAGCCTCTTCACCTGCTACAAGCCTGGGTCTTCCCAGCAGTAGGGCTTGGTGGCCATGGCATAGGTTTGTTTCACATTTTATAATGACAGACATTAGGCAGAGGTGACTATGAACTGAGCAGAATTATCTTCAAATTTGCTTTTATCCTGACATAACAGATGCAAGCTAACTGGCTCTATGATTAAGCAGAGAATATGAGATAACTAAATTCACATATGTTCCCCAAATATCTATCTCATATTCTATGCCAGAAATTCCCTCAATGAGAGAAGGTTTAATGTTGAGATGTTTTAAAAACCATTAACAGTGTAGGTTATATTTTATATTTGCTTACCTGAGTGGAAGGAAGGGAGGGAGGGAAGGGAAAGGAAGGGAAGGGAAGGGAAAGGAAGGGAAGGGAAGGGAAGGGAAGGGAAGGGAAGGGAAGGGAAGGTAAGGTAAGGTAAGGTAAGGGAAGGGAAGGGAAGGGAAGGGGGATTGGATGACAGGGTACATGGAGGGATAGATGATTTGATGATAGAATAGATAGAGGGATGGAGAAACAGAGGGATGAAGGAGCAGAGAAAAAGCAGGCTTAGACTTCAGAAAATGAAGAAAAAAGTAGAACACGTATCATTCACAATAGGAATAAGAAAGTGAGAAGAAAAAAACAGGGAACATGAGATTTTGCCAAATAGGACACATTTTGGAGAGGAGAGGGTGTGGACCACCATGAGGATACTGGTGGGGAATGGCAGAGAGATGGAAATCCTAGGAGAGGTGGGACAAAAATAAATCTTCTCCTTCCCAGATTTGACCACGTTTTTTTTATAGTCAGAACCTCAGCTGCGAATAGTATTTCACCATCAATAATAGTATTTCATTTCAGCCCTTCACCCAACGACTACACTAGCTTCCTTGCCTTCTCTAACTCATGGAAAAGAGGGAAAAGGACCCAGAGAGAATATTTTCTAGTTAAAGATATTTAGTGACTGGGCCCATGACTAGATCTTTAGAGACCTCACTGTCCCCAGGGGTAGCTGCGGCAGGGCGGAGCGCATACCCTCAGGGCTGGAAGACCTGCGTCCCTGAGCAAACGAATAGCCTTCAACTCCTCTGGCACACAGCAGTTCTCCTTTTCTCCTCCCTTGGATTCCTTTAATCCATACAATACTCCACTATGGACCCAAAAAAGACAGTACATTCAAAACCCTACCATTTTGCTACATGTTGGCAGTGGAAAGGTTTAGTAAAAAGTTAATGAGTTAGCTAGAGTGGCTTTGAGGATTGAGTGAAAACTTCCTTCAGTGGCCCCTGACCCGATGGGCAGAGAAAATCAGGAGTCAATGAGCAACAGCATCCTGGGAACTCCACCTGAGTCACCTCCTCCAACTCTCACCAACTTTCCATGACATGCAGGGTCAGAGCACATGGTGCAGCACTTCAGTTAATCCCTGTCTCTAGCTATTTCCTGTGGACACAACTGTCCACCACATCTTCTCCATCAATATCCCCATGGAGCCTGGAGCTTTTACAGAATAAAAGGTCCTTAGTAAACACTTGTCAAACTGGCACAACCATGAAACTTTGGTGGACCTGAACTTGAGCACAAATCATTTTGGAAAATAATTTGGCATGCGTCTTCTGGCAGAAAATATGGTCGCCCACTATTAACCATTCTTTCCATCTTTAAAACAAACCCCTGAATTTTAATCAGGCACACAGCCAAGCTAGAGACTACATGTTATAGCCTTCTTGCAGCTTATCGTGTGGGTGTGGCCATGTGATTAAGTCTTGCCAATCAGATGTGAGTAGAAAACTCTGCCACTTCTGGGTCATGCCCTACTCAGGAAGACACACGTGCCCTCTTGACATTTTCTTCCCTTGTGGGCTAGGACACGGTGTGAGCCTGGGAAGCCACCCAGGACCAGAGTGGCAGCTGTAGACATGTCACAGTTCCTCCTCAGGCTGTGGACCACTTACCTCTGCTCTGTCGTATGAAAGGGAAGTAAACTTCCTTCTTTGGTGAATCACTGTATTTTTGGAGACTTACTATATTTGGGGCCTAACTTCGAGCAACTTAACCAGTGTCCTAACCATAATAAGTTTTAAAATATTCTTTGGCCAACTAATTTCACTTCAGAACACACTGGTGAGAAAATAACACTACATACCAAATAATAACAGTAACAATAAAACCGTTGTCCAGTTGGACTATTGTTTTTAATGTAAAAATTGGCAACATGCTAAATATCTAATACCAGGAACTGTGTACCACTAGAGCAAGCATGTCAAACTCATGGCCCTCGGGCCACGTACCTGTTTATTTGGCCCGTGTTAGCCTTTGAGTTTGACATGCTTGCACTAGAGCAACGCCTGTGCCCTCAGGCCTTGGTGCCACTAAAGAGTCTTAACTTACCTGCATTTTTTTGCCCAGCGACTTCCTCTGCCCTTGCAGGAGGCAAGCTAAAAAATGCTGGAAATCAAAGCCTGCTTTGAATGACTTTCAGGAGTCACAACCAATGATTTACAAGAATTGGTGCAGACAGATCATTGGGAAACATCTTGCTACCTCTTTATTTTAGAGATCACAGTACTGAGGTGGTAAATGACTTGCCCACGGCAAGAACTGAACTAACACTCCAGCCTCCTCCTGCCTCTTGCTTCTCTTTTTTCCATCACACCACTCAGTGCTGGAGGCCTGAAAGCTTGTCATCTGTCCCCACAAAGGGCTAAGACCCCAACAGGAGCTCAAAGGTAGGAGTGCATCAAAAGTAAATTAAACCCGGAGTGATATTATAATGGAGAAGGTCACGGCGGATTCAGCGGTAACACTTGTAGCCCTGTAAAGCTGTAGTTCCCACCAATCACAGTGGGTTAACCAGAAAAGACTCCAGCTGTACTGTAAGTACTTCATTCAGGTAAATGGGCTCTGGGGAAAATTCTTCTAGAAAAATCTGCCAGTAAAATTTTGCCTTTATATCCAGGAGTCCATTCTCTGAGGATAAAGTCAAAGGGGCACCCACCTGGCTGATCCCCCTCCCCGCCAGACACACACACACACACACACACACACACACACACACACACACAAGGCTTCCTTGGCTTCCTTTCCTCCCATCCAGCCTAACTGTGTATCAGTCTTCCCTCTTCCAGCTGATTTCTGGTCACTGCCCGGCAAACCCACTATCTCCATTCATCCTCAACTTGGTCCTTTCTGTTGATGTTCCCCTTCTTTAGCATCTCCTCTGTTGCAATTCATGGCTGGGTAAGGAACTGTGTCATAGAAGGAGCAGCTCCCTGGTCTCCATTGGCCTCTGGCTCTGCTGGCACGAATGGTGGGCTAGAGAAAGGTGGACATGGGCCCCCCAAGAGGGGACACGAGCCAGAGCCACAACCCAACCCCCAGGCAGGTGTCTGTCTCCTCTCATTGTCTGAGTCCTGCTGAATTTCTGTTTAGAGATTTGGAGAACTGTGTTTACCAACGTTTTTTTCCCTTGTTAAAAAGTCCACTTTAAGAGCATTAAAAACCCGTCTGATCTGGTCAGGTAGCCCCACTGAGGGAATTCAAGCTGAGTACTTTCTCTTGAACAAGAAAAAACATACAGCAAAGATCTCTCCCACATCTCCGCACCAGCAAAGTCAGAAGGAGACATTCCCGACCAGCTAAACATGTTTCCTCTACAGGCGTCAGCCTTAGAGGACGGCTCCTGGGCTACCAACATTTCCTGTACAAGTTGCTTCTCCTTTTGAAGAACACAGAATGGTCCAGTCACCCAGTTTCAGACTCCTCAGTGTTTAGGATCTGAAGAGGTGGCAAAAAATTATATGTGATAGATGGATAAGTAAAATGTGATATAAACTTATGATGCACTCAGCCATGAAAAGGAACAAAGTTCCGATACCTGCTACAACATGGATAAACCTCAAAAATATGCCTAATGAAAGAAACCAGACAGACACACAGGTCACATACTATATGATCACATTTATATGACAATCCAGAATAGACAAACCCATAGAGACAGAAAGCAGAATGGTGGCTGCCAGGGCCTGTGGGAGGGAGGAGAGGGACTGCTGATGGGTATGGGTTTCCTTTTGGGGTGACAAAATGTTTTGGGCCTGCGTAGAGGTGGTGGTTGCACAACACTGTCAAAGTACAAAATGCGCCTGGCCATGGTGGCTCAGTGGTTGAGTGTCAACCTATGAACCAGGAGGCAGGGTTCGATTCCCAGTCAGGACATATGCCCAGGTTGTGGGCTCCATCTGTCATCATTGATGTTTCTTTTTAAATATATACATATATATTTATTGATTTCAGAGAGGAAGGGAGAGGGAGAGAGATAGAAACATCAATGAGAGAGAATCATTGACCAGCCGCCTCCTGCATGCTCCCTACTGGGGATCGAACCTACAATGCAGGCATGTGCCTTGACTGGGAATCAAACCATAACCTCCTTCTTTATAGGTCAATGCTCAACCATTGACTGGACAGCCTCATCATTGATGTCTCTCTCTCTCTCTCTCTCTCTCTCCCTCTGTGAAATCAATAAAGATATGTTTTTTTTAAGTACAAAATGTCACTGAATTATATACAATTTTGTGTTATATGAATTTGCCTCAGTTAAAAAGAAAAAGTGACAAATCAGGCAGCTACCTATCTCCATACAGACCAGCATGCTTTCAAAATCATTCATGAAAATTTCCAAATTGACAGAACACTCCACCATAAGGCAGGGAAGGCCCAGACACGCTCCGGCAAATGCCTGACCAGAAACCTCAGACGGGTCCCAAGAGGCCCGACTTTGAGGGAGCAGAGGATATTTGTCTGAGCTGTTTCAACTCTTGACCTAGAACTGAAACCACCCAGGGACCGACAGTCAGTGTGTGAGTGGTGGCGTCCTTGAATCACTCTTTCCTCCCCGGGTATTTCTCCCTGAAGCACTCACAGGTCAGGTTTGTGGGCCAGCACAACCTGGAGGACCTAGTTAGCACATCTTACAGTAGAAGAGTCCTGTTAACACCTGGTGACCTTCATTCTGGGAGAGGAGTCTGATGGAAAGAGGGAGGTGGGGAGGGAGGGGAGGTTTGGGGCAGTTGGAGGGGTGGGACTTGGGTTGAGCCAGGCAATGCAGAACCTGCTTTAATTGCTTCTCATTCTAGGGAACTATTGTTCTAATGAGAACATCAACAAGTTCCCTATTTCTCAAGCAACTGGATGGGTTTTAGCAATCTGATGTGGCCCCTACCCTGGACCTCCCACTTCCCTCTCCCAGGCCCACTTTGGCTCAGGCAGAGGCACTGCAGCTCAGGGCCCCTCCCCACACGCTCCTGCGTGAGAAGGGAAATCTATGTTCAGACTAGGGGAGGGTCACCCACCTCCGGGCTGGCCTTTGTCTTCACTTCTGATGGAACCTGTGTCCATGACTCACCCCGTGGATTTTGCTCCCTATAGAACCATCTGATAGAATCATCCGTCAAAGAGCTGAAATTAGGATTTCAGGCTTTATAATGGGTACTAGACTTTTGATCAGCCACTGCCTGACCTGCCCACTGGATTTCTCTACCTCCTGCTGAGAACAGACCTGGGTCTTACAATACAGTGCCTCTCCCACTGTGCCTGGCACAAGACAGACCCTGAAAATGATTCAATGAGGGAAATTTAGAAATTGAACTCATATGAGGTGCTCAAAAGGCATCGCTGGTAAAAATGAGAGGGGGTCCCAATCTATGAGGAAGGCCGAACAAAAAGCTGCTGTACAGTGTGGCAGAGGCTGGAACGGAGCACAGATGGGAAAGTAAGGGACCCTGTAAGGAGAGCTAGGATTGCAGAGTGCGGGGAGATGGGAGGAGCTGGAGAAACCACACAAGAGAAAGGAACCTTCACCTGGAACCTGAGGGGGGAGGATCAGTTCTCACAAACAAAAGGATGAGGTATTTTAGAGGCAAATTAATCATTGAAGGTAAGATATTGCTTCAGAGTCCTTTGGGCAATTGGCCTTTCCCTATTTCTTTTTCTTCTTTTTTTTCCCTTTGGAATACACAGGCAACTTTTTCCTATGGGTATTTTATTATCTCTGTGGTTTAAATGTTGTTGTTTTTTAAAGAAAATGAAATGGAATCTTTTCTTTACACACTTTTAAAAAAATAGAGTAGTGCACACTGCATAAAATATATGTCACCGATGGGTTTTTTACATTCTATTTGGCTCTTGGCTTAACAGGTGAGTTCTTGGGTGGGTCCTGATGGGACATCTCATGTCCTCCTGGCTGACCTTTCCACTCAAGCCAATGCTGAGGCAACAACCATGTGTGGGAATAACCTGATAGCACCTTGTCCCAGCTGCCCCAGGGCTCTGCACTGCCATGTGGGACCCCATACATTCCTAACAGGTGCACAGCCTGCAAGCATGAGGAGTTAAGGCCCCATTGGACAAACCTTGACTAATGGAGAAAAGAAGTTGGTAGATACATTGGATAAATACTCCTGTCTCTTCAGCGGACATTCCTGAGGCACATACCGTACAGCTCCTCAGAGGGACCCCATTGGATCAAGCCTAAGTGTCCCAAAGAGATGACCAACGCATTAACTTAACAATGCCCTCTTGAATGAACTTCTCCTCCTTGCCTGTTACTCCCTTCCCCATACCTTGAGGTCATGCCCTAAAATAATCTGGTAAGAGGTAAGCTTTCTCTCAGGCTCATACATCTTGGGGGAACACAGGTTAAGACAGTAGATACCAGAAGTGGCCCTAGAAAGCAGATCCATGGGATATAATTTTGGAATCAGATCATTCATGAGTCAGAAAGACTGAGTTGCTGGTAGTCAGTGAGGTGGTGATAAGCCCTGGTGTGCAGCAGCATCACAATTACGAAGACCCTCCCTGGTGGTGCCTCGATGAAGCACAGGCAGAAGATGAGCATGAGCGTGTGTGGCAGGGTGGTAGCCCTTGAGTGGGAGGGGCAATGGTAATTTTAAGAATTATGGGGTTCTTCAGATTTTGTCAATGGCTTTAGATGCTTTGAAAAGAGAAAGATAAAGAGAGGTTCTAGTTAGTCAACCATCAACCTCAGGATATCCTGTGCAAGCGAAAATGCCTCCTTTGCAGTGTGTAAGCCAGGAGGTAGGGCTCATCCTCCACGGGAGGCTAGAAAGCATGCTCAGGATTTAATAACAGGGTAACAGAATGACAAAGGAGACTGAGTACACAGCCTCAACTGGCCTCTGACAAAGTCAGTCTTTATAGAGAAAGTACAGGGTAAAGGGGGTCAAATATATGGTGATGGAAGGAGATTTGACATTGGGTGGTAAACACACAATGCAATATACAGATGATGTATTATAGAATTGTATACTTGAAACCTATATATTTTTTTTAAATATATTTTATTGATTTTTTACAGAATGGAAGAGAGAGGGATAGAGAGTTAGAAACATCGATGAGAGAGAAACATCGACCAGCTGCCTCCTGCACATCTCCTACTGGGGGTGTGCCCGCAACCAACGCACATGCCCTTGACCGGAATCGAACCCGGGACTTTTCAGTCCGCAGGCCGACGCTCTATCCACTGAGCCAAACCGGTTTCGGCAAAACCTATATAATTTTATTAACCAGAAGCACAGAAAGAAAGGAAGAAAGGAAGGAAGGAAGGAAGGAAGGAAGGAAGGAAGGAAGGAAGGAAGGAAGGAAGGAAGGAAGGAAGAAAAGAAAGGCTCAGAATAAGGGCATTTGGGTAGATAAGCCTGAGAATTTGAAACACTCAAATTCCTCACATTTTTAGTCTAGCAAGAGGCTCCCTCTCCCTTCCTGGAAGAAACCAGCCTGCCAGCCGCGATAGGACCTCACCTGAGGCACATCCTTATTAGCTGATGCTTGTCCTCCTCAATCCACCTTGCTTCCCCTCAATGCCTCCAGACTAAAAACTGGAGTCAGGTTATAGGAACACCCAAGTGAAGAAATACAGCCCTTGCTCGGAGAGGAGATAACGTATACAACCAAATTATTGCTCCAAGAACCAGACCCTCAGTTGCCTTACTGTTCTTGGACTATGGTTGCTGCACTTGCTCATTTACAGTTACCTGGGCTTTGGAAGCTCCTACAGACACCCCAGTGAATCTCCTTCATTTAAGACATACTCCCTCTTGTCCCCATTGTGTAGCAGCAATCCTAGTTCTTCGTGGTAATCAGGGTCAATTACTACTGCAAATATGGCCCGTCAGCATAAGGAGTCTAAACTGGGTGGCAGTCATAGCTTCAGATTCAGGAGAACTTGTACTAATTCCCCTGTGGCTAATTCTCTAGCCCTCTCAGCAAACCAGGATTTGTCATCCAGGAGAGGTTAAATTTTCAAGGATGAGAAGTATGAATTCCACAAGTAGGTCACTAGGATTGCTGATAAGAGGGGCCAATTCAACCTTTACCTCTTGGTTCCTGGACCTATGTAAGCTCGCTATTGAGGAAAAGAGGCACAAAGCAACAATGACACAGTAATACTTTTACAATGCCCTATGAATTTTTTAAAATATTTTAAACTTTAAAGTATTTTGTAAACAAGGACTTTATAAATATCAGGCACTGTGAACACAAGGCTTCTCAAGAATCTATAAAAATGTTGGAGACTTGGAGAAAATATGTTGATTTCAAAATACAAAAGAATAAAATCACAAAATCTATTTAATTCAATACCTACAAATATAGCCAACAGACAAAGTCAGTAATTGTTAAATTTAATATTTCTAAAAATGTGATTATGCTGGAAAAGAATGTGTAGGTAAGATTTTTCTCACTTCAAAAGAATTTCTAGCCCTGGCCAGTGTAGCTCAGTTGGTTGGGCCTCATCCCATGCACTGAAAAGTTGCTGTTTCAATCCCTAGTCAGGGCACATGCCCGGGTGGTGGGCTCAATCCCTAGTGGGGGGCATACAGGAGGCAGGGATTGCTATGTCCCTTTCACATCGATGTTTCTCTCTCTCTCTCTCTCAAAAATCAATAAAAAATATTTTTAAAGATTTTTTGACAGCATAGGGAATAAAATCAATATAACTATTTGAAATATTGGGAGGGCACTCTGTAAAGTACATGATTGTCTAACCATGATGCTGTACATCTAAGATTGATCTAGAGTAATACTGAATGTACACTGTACTTTAAACATTTTTAATTTAATTTTTAAAGCAAAAATAAAATTAAAAATTAATAAAATAATTTCTAACTATACATAAATTATGGTCATGCAATTTCAGTCAATTACAAATAAGTTACAATAGCCATATACTTTTAAAATCCATTTTATAAAAATCAATAAAATAACGTGTATATACATGTGTGTAATGTGAAATGTGGATGCCTTGTAATATGTATGCTTGGATGTAGAGTGGGGATCTCTGGGAGTAGTAGTGTGCTCCATAAAATTTTTCAATAATCCTTGTTTATAAATATCACCTTGATGTTATCCTTCCTGTGATTATGTCATTAGTTCCGATTTAGAGATATGCTGACTTAATATGAAAATATCTTTGGAAATATCTCAGACTCTTCAACCTGAAATCAGAACATACTTGCTAATACATATCATTATAATTTAAAATTTTAACAATCTTGTGTGAAATAGTTGACTAATATGTTTAAATTAATTCTCCTTAGGAAATACATTCTATTCTCTTTTAAATGAAAGTTTTACTGATGACAAGACTGGCCCAGAAAGTTTGAACACTGGATATTACTGACTAGAAATTTAAGTCCCTAGACTTTAGTTCAAATCTGAACTGTTTAATCCAAGAGGATAATTGGTCCTGCTTTATATTATCATAAATTATCATCTTTTTCAGATCACTTCCTGGTTTTCTCAGGAGTAATAACAGTTGGGAGCACATTCATTTATAAAAGGATTATGAAAATTAAATAGTTTAAAAGTTAACAGGTCAACTTGGTAGAATTGTCAGAGATGAATGATGCTTTCTGGGCATAACATTTTATTAGGCACACAGTAAAGATGCTTTCCATGCATGTTTACTAACGTGCATGAAAAGATGGTGGTGTTTTCTTTTGGAGAACTTTGACACCACTTCTCATAAGAGAAGAAACCAATATTCTATTTTGTTTAACTGTGGAAATCACTATACAAACTCGTCAGTTGGCCAGCAGCTTCTTTCTCCTCCCTCCTAACTGAGAATGGACTCCAGGTTGCACAGCAAAATTCCCTTTTCTTCCTTTCTTTCCTTCTTTCTTTCTTCTTCCTTCCTTCCTTTCTTTCTTTCTCTTTCTTTCCTTCCTCCATTCCTTCCTTTCTTCCTTTTTTTCTTTTTCTTTTTTTTTAATTCTCACCCAAGGATATTTTTCCATTGATTTTTAGAGAGAGTGAGAGAGAGAGGAAAAGACAGAGAGAAATATCGATGCCAGAGAAACATCAATTGGTTGCAGGGCCCAGGCTCAGAAGGAGCCTGCAATTGAGGTATGTGCCCTTGACCAGAATCGAACTCCAGACCCTTTTAGTCCACAGGCCAATGCTCTATCCACTGAGCAAAACTGGCTAGGGCTCTTTATTTATTTTTAAAATGTTTTTATTGATTTGAGAAAGAGAGAGAGAGAGAGAGAGAGAGAGAGAGAGAGAGAGAGAGAGAGAGAGAGAAACATTGATAAAAGAGAAACATCAACCAGCAGCCCCTGCAGGCCCTTCACTGGGAATAGAGCCAGCAACTGGGAATGAACCCTAACCAAGAGGGAATCGAACCCATGACCTCTTGGTACATGGGACATCCCTCAACCAACTGAGCTACACCAGCCAGGGCTCTTTTCGTTCATTCTGTGAGATTTTGCATAGAAGATTCAGAGACAGGAAATTTCACCACAGAGGCTCTCTGCTGATGCTAAGGTCCTGCAGTCATTTTGCAAACAAACGATCAAAAGAAATGATAATAATGCCCGCAGACAACATAGCACACCCAGGTGTGAAGACTGGAAATTGGTGGTATGATTTCAGTGCCCTCTTGATTGCTTTTATGTCAGTGTTTTTCCTGTCTCTGAATCTTCTATGCAAAATCTGACCTTAAATTGGGCAAACCAGTGCCAGTTTGAAGTTTTGTGGGTTTTCTGGCGTAACACACACCATTTTTGAAAGTTGGGAAGAAAGACAAGATGTATCTATCTGAGGTTTATGGGAAGTTTTGACGTGTCTCTGAGGTCCTCTGCAGAGACCGTCTGAGACCGCTAGCCCCATCACTTAGCCTTTCTTAATCACCAAGTCAGATGTTTTGCTTCCCTGTTTCCCGTTCCTGTCTTCAAGAGATACTCCAGCTTCACTCTTACACCCCCCTCTTCATTGTCTGTCCTCACCTCTGCCCCCGCCACCCAGGGAATCTGTTTATGAAGCCATCTGGCTCGTCTCTGAAAGCCACAGAGCTGGCGGCCCTGACCCTGGCTACCAGCAGCTCACTCTGTGCACAAAAGAAAAGCAGCTTTTTGTGTGTGTTTTTTCTCTTTAAGTTCACGAAACCAGCAAAGCCCCAGAAATTCTTTGGGAAGCTGGGACTTGATGATAAATAAAAATTGAAGACAAGTAAAGTTCTTTTTCAAACTTCTCTATCCAGTTGGTAAAGCTACCATCTGCTTGCCTTTCATACTAATTGCAAAAATCATTAGGAAAAGTGGCATGAACACAGAGGCAATGCCCGGTGA
>NW_005871360.1:317313-352881 GCF_000147115.1 Myotis lucifugus
AAAAAGGATGTGTGATCTATCAGCGCTGTGTTTGCATCTCAGAAAGGAGGTTGTAAAGCCATGGCAAGACCCGAGGATCTGCTCTGTCCCAAATTCAGCCCTTCTGGAGTTGCTGCTCTCAGCACCCCTCGATGAAACCCCCGCCGCCCACAGAGTCAGAACAGATTTGACGAAAGGTACCAAGTGTCTTGGGAAACTTCGGTGGCCCGCTGACAGCTGTCTGAGGATGTGTGCCTGAGGTTTTTCATGCCAGGAGCACCGCTGTCAGAATTTCTGGGGGAATGCACAGTGGTCCCCGGGCGGCGGAGCGTGGGGATTTCCAGGGCTGAGTGGTGACACAATGATGCTCCTGGCACTCTCCCCATGTGATCGGTGTCCCTGAGGGTTCTTTCTGTCACTTAAACAGAGCCCACAGCAGCCTCTAAAGCAGACGCCCCCCCCCCCTCCCCCCCCGCCACACACACACAGGGTTCTAGCACTCATGTCAGTATCCCCGCATTAAGTCGAAGCAGGCCGGGGAGAGGAGCAGAGAAGGTGGCTCTGCACTGGAAGTTTCACCACTTCGCTGGTTCTGACTCTGGACCTCAGCTGCCTCATCTTTAAAATGGGGGTAGTAATTCCTTTATATAACAGGGTTTGAGAAATGAAAGTAGGTAAAAGGACTTTAAAATGTGAAAAGCACAACGTAAATGAAATATCTCATTACTAGGCTCCGTTCTGATACCAGCTAGTTGTGTGACCTTTGTGATTATAAATACTAGTATAATCACTGAAGTTCCTTCTGCAAATGCTGTGAGCCTGTGAAAAATCAAAGAGAAACTTCAAATAGCTAGGACTTCCTACTACAATGCTCAACTCAGCTGATGCTCTACTTAACCCCTTCAGTTAGTTGTTGTAGTTCCAGTTGTAGTGGAATACCAACCCCTCCTCTACCCTTTTCCCACTTGGTAGTCTCGGGTCTATTTTAGAATATTTTCCTCAAAGTATCCTGGCATTGGAGAGGAAATCAAACTCTTCAGCCGCTCCATTCCTCTCTCTTGAGCTTAATTCTATGAATAAGGGAGTATTGAGTGGCTTCATAAACATTACACAGATGAGCCTGAATCTGCTTCCTAATTGGCAGAGATGGGCACACCCAACTCTCTTTTAGAGCATTTCCGTTCGAGCTGACTGTCCCAATTAAATCTGTGACCCAGATATAGTCACCTCTACTCCAGAGAGCTGATAGAACCAGCTCTGTGGGAAACAGCTTCCAGTTCAAGTGCCAAGTACACTAAAGCGAGCTAGTGAGCTTTTGCTGCGCGTTGTCTTCTAGAATTGCCTTCTGCCCTCTTTTCAGTCCTTCAGTTGGTCACGCAACAAATATTTCCTGAACACGTTTTGTGGTTCAGCACTGTGCTAGTATTGTGGATCTAGAAAGATAAACCTGATATGATCAATGCACTCAAGCAGCTTATTCCCTGATAAAGAAGTAATTCTAGTGATAGTGGGAGGCATGTCTGATAGAGTGGCTAGGAGAGTATGAAGAAAGGAGATATGCCTTATGTCTGGAGGAATTAAGAAGACTTCATGGAGGAGGTGGCATGGTGGCAGTTTTTTTTTTTTAATATCTTTTTATTGATTTCAGAGAGGAAAGGGGAAGGAGAGAGAGTTAGAAACATCAATGATGACAGAGAATCATTGATTGGTTGCCTCCTGCATCCCCGACACTGGGGATCAAGCCCGAAACCCAGGCATGTGCCCTTGGCTGGAATCGAACCTGGGACCCCCCAGTCCGCAGGCTGACACTCTATCCACTGATCCAAGCCAGCCAGGGCATGGTGGCAGTTTTGATGGAGGATTTCAAGAGACGAAGATTGGCATAGGATGATGTGGAGATAGGAACTGGCTTGGACGGGCCTATAGCCAAGAGGTCCAGCAGAGAACCTGAAGGGGCAGTGTAAAGGCAGGAAACCAATGTTTACCGAGCACCTGCGATGTGCAAGTACATTTGCTTTCATATGCGATCACTCTCCGTAGATTTTATTATTCCTCTTTTGTGTGTGGAAAAATAGCTGCAAAGAGATTAAGTGACTTCCTTTAGGTTCCAACATACAGTGAATGGAGATCCAGGACTTTTAGCCTGACTAACTCTGAAGCCTGTCTACTCTCTGGACACTGAGCTGCCTTCTTAGATCTGAGGCTAAAAAAGGCAGATTTCCGCCATATCCTAGAAAGCTAAAGAGCTTGGATTTTCCCTTCCTCTTGACCCAGTTAAAGCCTTCCAGGGCTGGCTCAAACTCTACCCTTTCCACTCGACTTTTTCTGAACACTCCAGCCGTCGGATATTCCCAGTCACTGTTCACGGGTTTTCACTGCCCTGCAACCTTCTTTATTGGCTCCTGTGACTCCATTAAGAATCCTCAATAAAGATGCAAGTTCTTAAGGGAGAAGAACTGATCTTGCCCTTCTTCCTTGCCCCTGAATGAGTAATTGTGGAATTAATTCTCTCTTTTTGGAGAGGACATAGAGATGAGCAGTGGCTGCCCTCTCTCCAGTGTAGTCGGCCTGCACTGATGTTAGAGGGGGTGGCACTCCCCAATTCCCCAAGGCCCATCCACAGACATTTGCCTGCCCTGGAGTTTCTCTCTAAAAGGAAGCCACCAGGAAACATGCCCAGCTCTGCTGAGCACAACCAACCCAGTGGACCACTGTTCCACAAATGGCCACACCTAGTCATCCACTGGCCTAAAGCTGATTCTGGACTGTTTCCTGGATGGATCTAGAGCAGCCGTGGGCAAACTACGGCCCGCGGGCTGGATCCAGCCCTTTTGAAATGAATAAAACTAAAAAAAAAAAAAGACTGTACCCTTTTATGTAATGATGTTTACTTTGAATTTATATTAGTTCACACAAACACTCCATCCATGCTTTTGTTCCGGCCCTCCGGTCCAGTTTAAGAACCCATTGTGGCCCTCGAGTCAAAAAGTTTGCCCACCCCTGTTCTAGAGCATCCTTCTCAAGTTTCTGGCCCTTTAAATACAGTTCCTCATGTTGTGACCCAACCATAAAATCATTTTTGTTGCTACTTCATAACTGTAATGTTGCTACTGTTATGAATCATAATGTAAATATCTGATATGCAGGATGGTCTTAGGCGACCCCTGTGAAAGGGTCGTTCGACCGCCAAAGGGGTCGAGACCCAAAGGTTGAGAACCGCTGTTCTAGGGAAAAGCACCTCCCTCCCTGAGCATGAAAGGAGAAGTTCTCAACCTGGTAGGAGACAGTGCCACGGGCAGCTCCAGCTCACACGGGAAAACCCTGCAGATGGTGCCAACCCACAGCCTGGGAACTCATTTGGAGATTTCTGGATGGATATGTCGAAGGGAAGAGGCAGCCTTACCTCTGACTGGTGTGGATTTGATCGCTCTGATCATTTCCAGGCCATTAAACACTCCACTCTTATAACGGTTGATTTTCCAGGTCACAAATTTCATGGGCACACTTGCGACTTACAGGATAACTATTGATCATTTCATTGCAAGGTAAGTACCATACAGAGGATGGGAAAATCACATAGTAAACAATTACTGCCTAAGTGCCTCGTAATTTTTGAGTCTGGCTACCAGTCATTTATTTTCAAAGTTGAATTTAGTCCTAGAAATATTTCCCACTGGTGTCCACAGGGATGCTTGAAAAATGTCTCCCTCTTAATTCATAATTATATCAGCAGTATCTTAAATGCATTCTTATTTTACTTTCCCTGAACTCGAACGTGGCCATTTTCTTTCCCTGGTGCATTCCCCAGAACTGGGGGTACTCAAGCCTGGTCAGGAGTCCCAGTCCATCATTTATCTGTGGTGTTACCTTGGCAAGGAGCTTACACTCTCTCAGCCTGAGTTTTCCAGTGGTCAGATGGTGTGAAAATGCCTACTTTGTGGGGATATCGTTAGCAATAAATTAGATAATTTGTGTAATGTGCCTGGTCTATGGCAGTAATACTTCTACGTACCCATTTGGTGCTTACGCCATGCCAGCCACTGTTTTCAGCACTCTAGGGTTTGTATTAACTCGATCTTCACAACAACCCCCATGAAGAAGCAACTATTATCATGCCCATTTTATGTCTGAAAGACTGAGAGACAGAGGAACTTGCTCAAGGTCAACAGCTGTCAAGTGGTAGAGCTGGGATTTAACCCCAGAAAGACGGGCTGTAGGGTCCATGCACTTCACTCTACAGTAGGCGGGCCACCAGGTGGTGAACACAAGCTGCTGCTACACTTGGAAGGCAGTGTGGGTTCGCCGGAAGAGTGAGAGGATCGGGTGTAGCGCTTTTGGTAGACAGCCTTTAGTTGGCTCCCAAGAAACCCTGCCTCCTGGTGTTCACACCCCAGTGGAACTGCCTCCCCCCTGAATGTGGGCTGGACCTGCTGACTGGAATCTAAAAATCAGAGTTTGGCAAAAATGATGGAATGTCACTGCCAAGTCAAGGTTGCAAGAAGATTGTGGTTCCCACCTGGAGCAGCCCCTCTCACTCTCTCTTGGTCACCCCGAGGGAAGCCATCTGCCATGCTCTGAGCTACCCTATAGAGCAGTGGTTCTCAACCTTCTGGCCCTTTAAATACAGTTCCTCATGTTGTGACCCAACCATAAAATTATTTTCGTTGCTACTTCATAACTGTAATGTTGCTACTGTTATGAATCATAATGTAAATATCTGATATGCAGGATGGTCTTAGGCGACCCCTGTGAAAGGGTCGTTCAACTGCCAAAGGGGTCGAGACCCACAGGTTGAGAACCGCTGCTATAGAGGGTCCATGTGGCGGGAAACTAATGTCTCCAGCGAACAGCCTGAGGTTTGCTCACAGCCCCGCCAGTGAGTGTGGAAGCGGAACTCTGCGAGTTGAGCCTCAAGAGGATGACCACCAGCATCGACTCCAGCCCACAATTTCTAAACCAAATAAGTTAAGCAAATAAACGGTTCTTTCCAGCACTTTCAGTTTCTTCACCAACACACTTACCAGAGATAAGTTTAACAGCCAGAGAAAAAAGGGAAGACAGGTTTGTCTGTCTGTAGCTTATGTTTTCTTAATACAAACCACCTGTGTCCCTCACAATGTGGGGTAGTAGGGAGCTCTCTCTGCTCCAGACGGGATGAGATGCGGGTCCCAGTCCTGCCTCAGTGTCACTCTCTCCCTAACGTTGCACTCAGCAGCTGTGGACCTCTGGGAAGTCCGTAAACCCTGTGGTCTCGGTTGTTCTGACTGTATAAAAGGGTACTTCTTGGCCTGCCTGAGCAAGATGAGGATGCACCAGATCATCCATCACGGATCCTGCCGCAGGATCTCTGTGGCTTCACTCACACTGAATTTTCCCAGCTCTACTACTATGGTCTCCAACTTTGCGGTCTCAGGATCACTTTACTTTTTAAAAAATTTTGAGGATCCAAAAGCTTTTGTTTAGTGTGGGATGTATACATAAACGGTCTTTATTATTTTAGATTTTAAAACTGAGACATTTTTTAAGTATTAACTAGTTCCTTTAAAAATAGTAACCCTATAACATCCTATATACTAAAAAGCAAATATGCTAATTAGACTGAACAGCCAAACGACCTTCCGGATGTCCTTCTGGATGACCTTCTGGACAAAGGTGGGGCTGCGAGGGCTGGCCGGGGCTGCGAGGGCTGGCTGAGGCTGCAAGGGCCGAGCCCTGAGCCCCTTGCACGAATTTTGTGCATCAGGCCTCTAGTGTTAACATAAAAATATAATTTTATGGAAGTAGTCACATTTTTTTCAAAAGAAAGAAGTGAGGAGAGGGGCACTGTGTTACATTTTTGCAGATCTGTCTAATGCTGGGCCTAGGGGGGGTAGCTAGTTTTTCATACCAGCTTTTGCATTCATGCTGTGGCAACATCACACACCACAGCACTTCTGGAAACTCCTCAGTATCTTGATGACAGGAGAGGGCAGACAATGTCTCAGTGTTATTATGAAAATAGTTTTTACTTTACAGAAATCCTAAAGGGTTTCTGGAACCCCCAGGGATCCCTGGACCACATTTCAAAAACAGCTTTTCTATTAGTTCCTACTGGAAATGCTAAGATTTTTTCCCCCAACCTTTTGCCTACCCATCATGCAAAAAAATTACAAACACACGTACACACAAAAACGCACCAACCCTCCACACACACACACACACACACACACACACACACAATTGCTATAAACCTCTCTCTAGACAACTGCAAATCAAAATATTAAGCCTAAGGAGAATCTCTACAGAGACACCGCTCCTCAAAGGAGGGTGTCAGCTCACCCTCCAAATGGCGGCTTCCTACTTATCTATTGAACCCAATGAAAGCAACAAATGGCTCGTTGAATGTCTGCACTGAGTTTCTCCAACAGGATGAATAGCTGAGAAATTTCAAAAGTTACTTGCCTTTGAAGCTTTGGCTTCAAAAACAAATGCCTGGGGGAAATCAGCAATGAGCAGGCCTGCTTCAAAAGCTAGCAACCCCCTGATCCAACAAAACCACAGGGACCCTCTAAAGCCCTGGTGGTCAGGCGGTCAGCCAACCAGGAAGCAGCCCAGTGTGCGGTGGGGACAATGTCAGATCAGTTGGGGGCTTTCTGAGAAGACCTTTAACAAAGCACGAAGTGGAAAAGGAAATCCCTAGATGGTCACCCTAAGTATGTAGAATATGGGGTTGGAAAAGCTCCCAGACAAGGGGTTTCCGTTCTGGTTCTACTATCAGCGTGGTGTTACCAAAAGCAAATGACATTTTCTGAAAATGACAAAGGGGGCAAGAAGAGCACTAATGTTCCTTCCAGCTTTTGATGCTATTTTTCTCATCAATAATGCACATAGGTCTATGAATATATTTCTGAACCAAAGGTGGGATACATCCCCTATCCTATTTATGCCTGAAATATACAACCCTCCATTTATTCAACAATGATCAAGACTCCAGTTTGCTGCAGACACTGTTCTAGCACTAAGACAACAGTGAACAAAACAATGAAAATTCCTGCCATATATTCTACTGGAAGAGACAGACAAACAAAACATATCACGTCAGTGGTGGTAAGCATCTCAGAGAAGCCTGAAGGGGAAGGGGAACAGGGACTACGGGGTTGAGGGTTGTTTGCAATTTTCAATATGCCAGTCAGTGTAGACAAACCCATGAACCTGGAAATTTGAACTATTATACAGCTTTACATGAAATCCGGCCATCATAAAGTCATCTGTGATGGTAGGTAGCTAGTTACTGACAAATAGGAAGAGAACGAGGGAAGTCAACACTGTTGAGCATATTCAGCTGGGAGACAGGGGCCTGTCTGCTTCACCAGGGAGCTACAGCTTCACACACACTCCAGGGATCATTGCCCCACACCTTCCCCTCTTGGATTGTAGGAGGTGGGGGAGCAGAGGGAGATAAGCACATGCCTAATAAAGTCTAAATGGCACAGGGGTGGTGCTGAACTACAGAGGCCTATCCGTCTAACCCAGCGGTTTTCAACCTGTGGGTCGAGACCCCTTTGGG
The DNA here is from genome assembly GCF_000147115.1 of Myotis lucifugus. Lineage (NCBI taxonomy): Eukaryota > Metazoa > Chordata > Mammalia > Chiroptera > Vespertilionidae > Myotis > Myotis lucifugus. Next base: position 324,839 of record NW_005871360.1, read on the forward strand.
AGTCGAACGACCCTTTCACAGGGCTCGCCTAAGACCATCAGAAAACACATATATAATTACATATTGCTTTTGTGATTAATCACTATGCTTTAATTATGTTCAATTTGTAACAATGAAAATACATCCTGCATATCAGATATTTACATTACGATTCATAACAGTAGCAACATTACAGTTATGAAGTAGCAACGAAAATAATTTTATGGTTGGGGGTCACCACAACATGAGGAACTGCATTAAAGGATCGCGGCATTAGGAAGGTTGAGAACCACTGGTCTAACCTGAGAAAAAGATCATTGGTTAGGGGGTGGAGCCAACGCAAGCCCTGCAAAAGCTTGGGAAGTTGATTGAAATCAGCACCTGGTTCCTCCCAAGCCCAAGAATACATAATGCCAGGTGAACAAAGCAGCTCTCTCTCTCTCTCTCTCTCCCCCCCCCCCCACCTCTCCCCTGTTCTCTCTGTAGTAGCCATGTGCCCTAGGAGCCATGTAGCTCCACACACAGGCTCCAGGAGGAAGCCTGGGTACAGCAGCAAAGCAATGATTGCAGCTGGGAACACAAGCTCAGCTCACCAGACACTGGCCTGAAACTTAGCTTTAATGTGGCCCAGGATCTCTGGACATTGACTCCATCAATGGTGACGGACAGAGACAGGACACCGGAGAGGCATCCTTTTGATTTTGCACCACAAATAAATATTGCCACCAGACCTCAACCACCCTTGTGGGCCCTGAAAATGCTTTCCTCGTGACAGGAACCCCACATCCACTAGCAACAAATCAACATTCATTCATTCATTCATTCATTCACTCAACAAGTCAGTCAACCAGTTGGCAAACATTTACATGGGGCACTGAAGATTTTGCATCTCTGGGAGTTTGGAGAGGAGGCCGCCTTGGGTAGAGACGAGCTTTTGCTCCAGAGCCAGCTTTGGGTAACAGTTGGCCGTGGGATCTGAAGCCAGGCTGCCTCGGTTCGCATCCTGTGTTCCACCTATGAGATCCTGGACAGCTGGCTGAAATGTGCCACTCCCATTACATCTTCAGAGTGGGAATAATAAAAGTACTTTAAGAATTGGTTAAGATGTCAATTTTATTCACACTGGACACTAGGCATAAAACAACTCCCAAATGGGAGCCATCAGGGCTGAAATCAGAAGAGAAGAGCAAGAGGGAGTTGTTTGTGGGCCTGTGACAGACTCCCTCTTGCAACACCCCACCCTGAAATCAATGGGACTTACTTGGATTGAGACTTATTTGGGTCTCACGTGGCTGGTTGAGTCCTGGGAAAATCGGGTTGACCTGCTCTTTTTCAGTAGATTCTGCTGGGCTCCCAAAGCAGAGAAGAAAACAGCTCCCACCGAGGACTTGAACTGACCACTAGAGCTGGCCTCAAAGGGGCCGTTCCAAACAGGAGAGACTGGTTTTGTTTGAGAAGGATATGGTTTTCCTTGAGGACTAATATGCCTGTTTCCTGGAGTCTAGGCTTTGCCATTCTTGCTGTCCGAGCGCAGGCCGACCCCAGGGGGGATAAGAGCAGCCCCCACTCCTGCCCCCTGAATATTGCCACCAAATGACGGTAGCCTGTCCGCCCTCGTTTACATAAGAATCCTGCTCCATCTGTTAGAAGGAGCAATATCTGTTCATGCTAATCTGATTGCTCTGGTAACTTGTATTAAAAAACATAGAGGCTACCACAAGCTTTGCTCTGACCTTTGATTTTTCCAATATCGCATCTGGGGTAAGCACTTCCTTTTAATCTCTACGGACAATAGGCAAAATTTCACCAAGGGGCCTGCCGACGGAGATAGAGATCATAGAGCATGTGTCCATGACCCCAGGTTAGGTGATTATAATAACGCTTTTTAGGCTCTTCTAATAAAGAATATGCTGAACAGGCTCCAACGTGCATGTGCAAAAGTCTAATTGCTGTTAACATGTCACTCCCATCACGGAGAAGCAACAATGTACTGACGGCCTGTCAAATTTGGAATTGATTTTGAAATTGCTTTAATGAGGCGATGAATAAGTTTGCAGGGGCCTGGCCATCTGAGAGGGCTCAGCGGCGTCAGCCCAAATCACCTGCAGTTGCTCTGTTGACCGTTCATGAACGAGGACAGGAGCACTCAGAGGGTTGCTGTTTGGTTGCCGAGGATTTGCCAGCTCTGAGCTGGGATTTCAGTCCCTGCTCCCTTGTATTTCAGATTTGTTCTGAGGTATGTGTGTGTGCTTGCCTTCCAGCCGTGTTCCCCTGATTAAATACCTAAGTAAATACCTCCAACTGAAAGGGCTGAGCTGGTTTTTCTCAAAAGCACAAGGAAGGGATTACAAGTTCCTTCTTGTTCTTCATCCAATAGGTGTGCGAGGCATTCTGAGAGTAATGCACCTCCCAGGTCTGAGCTTTGTCCTGCCAATCAAGCTGATTGGCGGCCTGGATGCAGAATAAAGCTTTTCTGCCCGCATTACTGTCCATAGCGATGGAGCTCATCAGCTGTCACTCTGCCTGCAGAATTACTGTGCCCATTTTTGGTTTCCCACAAACGGAGAAAGGTTGAGAAAGGTTTTCCAAACTGTCTAAGGCTGGACCCCACAGCTCTTCTCAATATCCAGCCCGCTGAAACCCAGTGAGGCAGCAATGGCCATGTTTGTTTGGATTTCATGCTCGAATAACAACTCTCACCAGGTATTTCAACAGGCAAGGCAGGTGGGGAAAGTACCAAAATAATCTTCCAGCTCTGACCAAATTTAAAGCAATGTGTCACCCAATTCCCACCCAAGATGTGGTTTTGGATTCGTGATGAGGAAATGGTGTTTTCCCGGCCAAGAGAACTGAATAAGCTTTCCTGCTTCCTTGTCTCTCACTTGTAAACAACACCAGCACTTTGACAATGAAGACAAATGTGTGCCCAGCTTGCAGTAAAAATGAAGAAACTGCCAGTAACACTTCACAATCGTCGCTTTTATTACCTGCCTCCCCCGCCCGGAACATTATTTCATTCGGAGCCAAGGTACAGAGCCAAATTGCCTGATTTCCAGAGGATATGAGCATATTTTAGAAAAGCATCTGTGTGCATTGTATTCCGTGGGGTACCGTCTCATTTCTGTTGTCCTGCATTTCTGAGCGCATGACCAGCATCCTTATCAGGGACAGAGGCCTTCAAGAAATCGGATGCAACAGGGTCTATACATCAATGTTACGATGATGTATTTTTCATGAAATCTGTAAATAAGGCCAACAGGATAGGGATATTCTGAATGACAGAATCTTTCATAGTTTTTGAGGAATGGCCTGTTTCCCCATAAAAAGTCAATTTACTTTTTTTTTTGAGTCTTGCTCATTAAAAGATCTAAGCTGGCTACTTAAGCACAGCATCTTGAGAGAAAGAGGCACTTTGCTATAAACCAATGAGTAGAAATGCACGTTGTTAGCATGAAAGGCATAAATAATTGGCACCTCTGGGGTTTCTGATGTGTTTCCTTTCCTTATCATGTGAAACACTGTCTCAGGCTGAAGGAACAGGTGACTTGGTCTTCAAAGAAGATGGTGACAAAAAAAGGAAGAAGAAAATGCTCAGGGTCATGAGTGCTAGGACTTAGCATTCAAAATGTCGCTTTTATAACCTCAGTGAAATGGGAAAATTATCTCAGCTTCTGCTAAGCTGTCTGCCCAGGACATCGACTGCGCACTGGGGTCTGATACTGTAAGGAGTGTTTGAGTGGCTCAGGAGCTGAGGAAACGAAGCTCTCATGTGCTGCTGTCTGTCACCCACTCGACTCCAGGCCACTCGGGTCTGAACGAAGGCACCCAGCACAACACTGAAGGCCAAAGGCAAGGCTGGGTCACTGGCAAGGAGGAACACCCAGACAAAGGGGACCGAAATGAACCACAGCTCAGAGTGAAATCAAAACTGCAAGCAGGACTGGGGCGGCTGAAGGATCTTCACCAAATCCGCTGCCAGGGCTTGGGTGTCCTCCATCATTTTGGGGGACCCACTTTTCTAGAGCTGTGAAACAGGAAAAATGGTACCTCTGTTAAAAAAAAAAAGAGGCAATTTTGAAGAAATGGAAATATGAGGACTGCAGAAGCCTTAGCAAAGGGCCAGTTGTGTGGAAGTAGTAAGTTCTGAATTGCTATATAGATATAGATCCTGATCCTCCCTCTGTTTCACATGTATATGTATATAAATATATATACAGGTGTACAGATAGAAAGAGAGAGAAATATGGGCTTTAAAGACATAACAGCAACTTTCAAGCAACTAAAAGGAAAGGAAAATATCCTTCTATATTAAATACATTATTTTTTATTACCCTTATTATTAACAACAGTGTAGACAATCTCTTCCAGATCAATGAGCATCCCCTCAGGCCTAAACATGAGAGTAAATGAATCCTGAGTGACAGAGCCTGGAATTTCACTTGCTCCCGCCACCTGCTCTTGGAGGTCAACTGTACTATAGTGTGTAATTACCAACCTCATCTCTGCCTCTCCGCTTCCCTCACCCACTGTCTAATTGATGGCTTGACACCAGTGCAGGGTCAGCCCTCTAAAAGCATCTTGAGCATGAACTACTCCTCCACCCAACAGATGCTGCTCACGCGGGAGCCTGCCAGAGCCGGGAACTCCATGATGACTTGTGTTTGCTCAGACTTGGAAAACAAAACAAAAAAGATAGAGCAAAGAACAAGATTACAGATCTACTCAGGCAGAAGGAAAATTAGAATTTGGTCTTAGCTGCAAATTCCACTCCATGCACTAATGGTATTCTCTGGCCCTCTTCCAGGAGAATGATACTTTGGTTTCTTGCCTTTCTTTTAGGTCTCCCTCGCCACCCTCTGAAACCTCACGCAGATAGCGGAATCATTGCCTCGGCAATGCTAACACATTGTAAGGTGTCCACATGATAATGGATTATTCACATCTGTCAACAGCTGCACAGAGGAAGCCAGAACTGCTACTGCATCTCCTTTGCCAATGAAATACGAATCGCCAGCCTAAATCTGGAATTCTACACCTAGGTGCTCTGCCCTGACATTGACCCCTCCAAAACTGGAAACAACCTTGCTCCCAGGAGAACCTGAGGAAACTGGTCTCTTTTCTAGCTCAACTCTGGGCTGCTAGAAGATAAGCTCCTGGCTTACTCCTAGAAGCACATCCTTTTTTCTTTCCAAGCACCAAACCCCAACTCCCCTGGGCCCAGCTAAGACAGGCCAAGAGGTTTCATCTTAAAACCAAGAGGGCAGGGTGCCACTTTGAGCTTCTAATCATCACATATCTCTAAAAACTCTCACTCTAATCCCACACTCTACCTATAAATGCAAGCTGAAGAAACAGAACTAGCCAGCAGGTGCTGTATGCTGAGACAGCTCAAACTGAGTTTTTTCAAAGACCATGGGGTAGGTCAGATATTTTTCCTAGACAAAGCTATTTATTTCTATTTTTACCACTGTAATTAGCTAGTTATCAATAATAGGAAGAAAGCCAAAGGAAGGCCAGACATATAAGCATGGCCATCTGGACAGCTTCACCAGGAAGCTGCAATTCCACATGCCCCAGATCACTGGAGGAAGGGACTGAACAATAGGGAGGATGGGGCATGTGCAGTGGAGTTGGGGTAACGCAGGGAAGATACTTGCCTGACAGTCTAGTTTGGAGAAAGATAATTGGCTAGAGGGGGTGGAGCCACTGCAAGCATGAGAAATCATAGGTTAAAATCCCAGACAAAGGAATTCTCCCTCTCCTTCCTCTGGCTTTGCTCCTGCTTCCTTGCACTTGTCCGTTTTCCCTCTGCAATCATGAGGCCCTAGAAGCTGCATAGCCCATGACCATGCAGACCCCACACACAATGGACTGCCGCTGGGAACACAAGCTAAGCTAGCCTGGTGCTGGACTGGGCTGTGCAAATATGGAGCAGAAACGCTGGGCAATGGCTTTAGCTTTAATCCTAGCTCTGCTGAAGACACAGCTGGTTTTTTTCTTGGCAGAACAGAGGCAGATGGACCTTGGAAACTCAGGGATTTAATTTCATGCAAATAAATACCACTCATTCTCCCATGCAAGTCTCAGAAAATTCCTTTTCTCATGACATTGCAAGAAGCCCACCTCCACCAGCAACAGGTGAGGAGCCCTGGCCTGTGTAGCTCAGTTGATTGGGCATCGTCCCATGCACCAAAGTTTGCTGGTTTGATTCCCCAGTCAAGACACATGCCCAGGATATGGGCTCCATCCCCAGTAGAGGGCATGCAGGAGGCAGTCAATCAATGTTTCTCTCTCTCCTTTCTTCTCTAAGAATCAATAAGAATATTTTTTTTAAAAAAGCCAAAAACAGATGGGGACACAGAGAACACTCCATGATAACACTGTCACTTGCTCTAGATTAGGAATCAGCAAACTACAGCTTACAGGCTGAATCTGGCCTGTTGCCTGTTTTTGTAAATAAAGCTTCATTGGAACACAACCATGCCCATTAATGTACATATTGTATAGTGCTGCATTGGTACTATGAAGGCAGAGATGAGTAGTTACGAGAGAAACTATATAATTCACAAGGTCTAAAATATTCACTGGCCATTCACAGAAAATGTTTGCAGACCCCTGCTGTATTAGTCATCCTCACATCACCCAATTATTGTTAGTGATAGCATTCATCACTTTGTCTGCTCTTGTGCTCTTGACTATTTTGACTTATGATGTAAAAGCTCACATAACTTTACAAAAGCAATAAAAGAAGGGAGGAAGGAAGAAAGGAAGGAAGGGAGGAAATCATGAGCACTAGATCTTGTTTAAAAGTGGCTAAGCACATAAAAGATAGCGTTAACAATTGCACACAAGCAAAAGAGTCTGATAAGTTTTTAAAAGAATGACAAGGCAGGAATTACATATTTAACTGAAGCCCACGCTGTAGTTATTGAGCAAGTGATTCAAGATCATGGGACAAATAAAGATAATAGAAGCCTGTCCTGTAGAATATCAATGGAAAAAATGTATTGAAGATTATTTCACATCAGATTCCACTACTCAAAGTCCATAGATATGAAAATGAAGGAAATCTCTTCAGGGATTTGCTCAAGAAAGCCCAAATTTGTTTCGCTTGATTCAAATGCCAATCATTAAGCACAAAGAAACCTTTTATAAGGTATACTAGAGGCCTGGTGCACAAAAATTTGTGCACTTGGGGGGGGGGGATCCCTCAGCCCGGCCTGCACCCATATGCAGTCCAGGACCCCTTGGGGGATGTCCACCTGTTGACTTAGGCCCATTCCCTGGGGGATCAGGCCTAAGCTTTCAGTCAGACATCCTTCTGGCAGCCAGGGAGCCCTCAGGGGATGTCCAACTAAAGGCTAAGGCCCCCAAGAGATAGGGCCTAAACTGTTATTTGGACATTCTTAGTGCTGCCACGGAGGTGGAAGAGGCTCCTGCCACCACCTCTGCACTGGCCAGCCATGATCCAGCTTCTGGCTGAGTGGCACTCCCCATATGGAAGTGCACTGATCACCAGGGGGCAGCTCCTGCATTGAGCGTCTGCCCCCTGGTGGCCAGTGCGCATCATAGCAACCGGCCATTCTGCCGTTCAGTCAATTTGCATATTAACCTTTTATTATTATTATATAGGATGTCCCTATTTCCCCCCTTCCCCCCCCACCCAGCTCTTGCCCCCCACTTCTCTCTGGCCATCACCATACTGTAGTCTGTGTCCATGGGTTGTGCATATATTTTCTTTGGCTAATCCCTTCTTTAAATTCATTTCTTTAAATTTTTATTTTCAGATAAGTGCTTATAACTGCACTATTATATATTTTCTATTATATCATTTAGAATTAAGATACTTTTTAATTGAACCCTTGTAAATTTTAGCACAATTTAATAAATTATGCTAGAAGCAATCAGGAGATTTTTCATGTAATGCAGATATATTTCAATTAATATTTTATTAATTTTTAATTTTTTAATATTTTAATTTGAAATAATCTCATACATGTAAAAAAAACTATAAAATACTACAGCATATTATATATACCCACCCAATTTCTTAGGTGTTAATAATTTAAACATAACCATTATATAACCAAGAAAATTTGGAATATATTTTTCTTATAATCTCTTTAATGTTACTTAATCCATTTACTTTGTTTTTGTTAATCTTCACCCAAGGATATTTTTCCATTGAATTTTAGAGAGAGTGAAGGGAAAGGGAGAGACACATTGATTGGTTGCCTCCTGCACATGCTCTGATAGGGATTGGGGATCAAGCCAGCAACTGAGGTACATGCCCTTGACTGGAATCGAACCTGGGACCCTTCAGTCCATGGGCTAATGCTCTATCCACTGAGCAAAACAGGCTGCAGCTTAATTCATTTACTTTTAATCTATATGTGTCTTTATATTTAAAGTGGGTTTTGTTTTTGATTCACCCTCATAATCTGTCTTTTAATTGGTGCATTTATGCCACTAACTTTCAGAGTGCTTACTGATAGAGCTACTGCCATATCAGGCGGCTTCTGGGGCCGGCTTGCAGCCTGGGACTCGATCCAGGTCCCGGGTGGCAGGCAGGCGACTTCTGGGGTCTCACACAGGGGCCTGGATGGCGGCTCGCGCTGGTGGCTCATGCTGTCCCGCCCTGCCTGCAGTATGCAAATTAGCCACCATCTTTGTTGGTGGTTAATTTGCATATCGCGCTGATTAGCCAATGGGAGGTGTAGCGAAGGTACAGTCAATTACCATGTTTATCTATTATTAGATAGGATATTTTTAAATGAGAACAAAGAAATGGGTACTTGTTTTTCCATGGAATACACAAAATCTAGCATACTTTAGGCTCTGCTGCAGGCCTATTAGCCATTTTAGAAATCATTGTCCAAACCTTCTCACTGAGTCTGATGTGAAGTGAGATACAGAACTCTGACTGGTATGTTTTCCAAGAGGTTCATAACAAGACCTTACAGAAAACTTACTTGTCTAAGTCTCCCTCAAACCTCAATCCTTTGGACAAAACTTACCTAGGTCCCTTTGGCTTGACCAAAGAGTTGAAAATGGATTTGGGGTGGAGCTGGGAAGGCTCACTCCCAGGCAACTCAGATTTCTCCAATTGTTGGATAACATTCCAAAGGGGTTGTGTCCACTATTAGGAGGCTCACTTCTTTGTCAGCACTGCAGCCCTGGATGGCTGCATAGATGCTCTAAGCATTTGAACAAGCCCCTTTGGATGGTGGGCAAAAGGCCTTCAACCTCCCTATACTGACTCCAGGCTGGAATGGCTGAACACAGTCAGATAGGCAATAGCCACACCCACACCCATACCTCTCACACACATACACATGGAGAAAAAACTTATTTCTTGCAATTAAAATATAAGTCACATCCAGAATTCAAGGGCAGAACTTTTATTTTTGGAAATGAAAAAGGTGTGTGCAAAAAATGGCAGCTCCCCTTTATAGAAGCTCATCTCCCCAAAGGATACAGTATACCTCCTCTGTACATTTTGCACACTAACCTGTCTTATTCATCTAAGAATTCCAAGCATCTGGCATAGTATACAGCAAGTAGGTGCTCAGTAAACGCTTTTTTCTTGCATCCATTTGTTCAATAAATGCTTATTAAACACCTGACAAGTGCCTTGCAAAGTACAGTAAAATAACTAAATGAGTAAAACACAATAGGTTTCAAATCTAGAGGAGGAGAAACAAATAAACAGATATACTAGTAGATGACCCTTGGACAACATGGGTTTGAACTGTGTGGGTCCATTTACGGGTGTTTTTTTTTCCCCAATAAATACTGTGAATGTATTTTTCTCTTCCTTATGATACTCTTAATAATATTTTCTTTTCTCTAGCTTACTTTATTGTAAGAATACAGCATATAATACATATAATGTATAAAATATGTGTTAATTGAATAGCATATAATACATATAATGTATAAAATATGTGTTAATCGAATGTTTATGTTATCAATAAGGCTTTTAGTCAACAAAGCCTTTTGGGGGAGTCAGATTTTTGATTGTGCAGTAGGTCAGTACCCACAAATCCACGCTGTTGAAAGGTCAGCTATGGTTACAATATGGCGTAGAGATGTTTCAGTCAAGACTTACAGAGTTGGGCACTTAACCCTGCCCTAGGGTAGGTGGCTGTGGGAGTCGTTAGGCCAGGGCTGAGAACCCTTCCTCTCTCTGCGATTGTAGATCAATGCTGTCACACTGGGACCTGTGACCTTTACAGGGGACAGTAAGCAGAAGAGTTTACTTTTTGTCTATGAAATCCATGGTATTTTTCAGCAATCATTGTTCACTAAAGATGTGAGAACGGTCCTAGAAAGCAGGAAAAAAAAATTTTAAATGCTACATTGAGTCTCCTCTCAATGGGCAAAGACACAGCCAAGATTCCTTGGGTCTTGCCTTGCTTAAGGCACGTGGCAGTTAAAAGCAACAGTGGAAGAAAAATCAATCGGTCACTATACTTGCAACAAGATCATAGAATGTTTGTGTCTATAAAAGGGCATTTTAAATGTTACTAAAGTCTATCTGATTCAAAATCACTGGTGTGACCAGTTTCATTCTTCTGTTCATTTGATAGAGTGACTGACAAGTCATTTGGGTTTTGCCGGGAGGGAGAGTTGCCCTGGAAGACCTGGCATAGGGCAGTCATTTGATAAATGTGTTCTGAATGAATGAAGGCAAACACCTCAGGCTCTGTGGAGGGAAAGTAGGCCTCAAAATCCCGAAGCTCAAATAACACAGCCACACTGACCTTCTCATCAATCACTAATCAACGTCCAGCAGTGTTCTGGGAACAATGAAGAATGCAGGAAAAAAACCACACCTGGCCTCTGATCTTAAAGAACATACAAACAAGGATATGAATAGGCGGTTTGTGGAAATATATGAAGAGATGCTCTAACTGACCAATTGTCAGGGAAAATGCAAATCAAATATTAATGAGATATAATTTCATACCAAATAGACTAAAAATTTTTTTAAGTGGATGATAATACTGGGTGTCGACCCAGATACAGCCTCCTTTATTTATGGCTGGTGGGAATAAAGACTTTGCAGCCTTATTATGAATAATTTGGCACTGTCTAGTCCAGGGGTGGGCAAACTTTTTGACTCGAGGGCCACAATGGGTCCTTAAACTGGACCGGAGGGCCGGAACAAAAGCATGGATGGAGTGTTTGTGTGAACTAATATAAATTCAAAGTAAACATCATTACATAAAAGGGTACGGTCTTTTTTTTTTTTAGTTTTATTCATTTCAAACGGGCCGGATCCGGCCCGCAGGCCATAGTTTGCCCACGATTGGTCTAGTCAAATTAAGCATATGTGTAACCCACGTACCATCAATTTCCATTCTGGGTGTCCACATATACCAACGAAATTCTCACAGTTTCATAAAGGGCCACAAATTAGGATGCCCATGCCACATTATTTGTGATGATGGCAAGAAGTTGGAGGTAATTTTGGCACCCAACCTTAGGGGATTGGACAGAAAATATATGGGGCTTGGGGGTGGAGTAGAACTCATGGTGTACTACACACTGTTGGAAGCAATTGATTAGATGTCTACATAACAACAGGGATGGATCTTGAAAGCATAGTCATAGTTGAAAAGAGTGAGAACCGAAATAAGATATATAAAAGAATGCCATTTAGAAAAGTAAAAAATTGATGCTCATAAAACAAGAGTGTAATTTTATAAGAAATCCTCACAAACAAAATGACATTCTTTAAGCTCATGAGAATAGTCACCACCAGAGAGGTAAGATGAGAAAAGGAATAAATAGACTTGGATTCCTGGAAGCGGGTGCTGCTGCAACAAATACATGTGGGAGTGGTGGAACCTGGCAGTGGGCAGAGGCTGGGAGGAGTCTGAGGAGCATGTTAGAGAAAACCTAATAGTCTTGAACAGACTACAACTACAAATCTTGACTCGGGGAACACTGCTCATGAGGGCTCAAAAGGAAATGAGGAACTTGCTACTGGAAATTACAGGAAGAGGGGTTAATTATGTAGTAGCAGTAAGTTGAGCTACACCATTAGCTGCAGTTCTGTGGAAAGTAAAAAATATGCGTAATGAACTAGTTAATTGAGTTAAGGAGTTTCTGCAAAGTGATATTGTACTACCTGGCCTCTTTTTGCTACTTATAGTAAACTGCATGTAAAAAGAAAAAAAGAAAGGGAAAGTCTTTATTTTTGTTATACAAAAACAAAACCCCCAAAAAACAGAGTTTTGACCATTTTTAGCCTCCAGACGGCACACACTGCTAAAATTAATGATTTCTAAGCAAATGTCAAATACAGAACACAAACACAGGAAAACAGGATACAGAATAGAGATAAAACTGAGGGTGTGAAAATAAAGCTTGCTGTTAAGACCTCCCAACGATCAAAGGTATTGCTTAAGAGGCTACACAGTCACATACAAGGGTCCTTAAAGAGAAAAAGAAAAGCCGTTTTCCTCTACTTGAAACACTTCTCACACCAGATATGTGGGGTTTTCCACACCAAGCAAAACACTGTATGTGTGTCCTACAATTTAACTCAATTCTGACAGTAACTTCCTGGAGTTGGTACAGACCCCTCAGGTTAAGACTGTCCACCTTCTACCCCCATTTCAGACACCAGTCGCAGGCCCAGGTTGTCACCTATACTTCTGAGCATCCAAGTTTAAATGAGGGCTCCCACTGCCCTTTCCTTAGATTCAGTAATTTGCCAGAATAACTCACAGACACTGGCACCTTACTTACTATTACCCATTTATTATGAAAAAATACAACTTAGGAACAGCCAAATGGAAGAGATGGACAGGGGCAAGGTATATGGGAAGGGGCACGGAGCTTCCGTGCCTTCTCCCGGTGCACCACCTCCCTGCACCTCCATGTGATCACCAGCCCGGCAGCTCTCTGAAACCCTTTGGTTAGAGTTTGTACGAGGGCTTCACTACATAGACATGGGTGATTAAGTCATTGGCCATTAGAGGCCCCTGGGGGTTGGAAGGCGGAGCTAGAAGTTCTAACTCTCTAATTATATAGTTGGTTCCCCTGGCAAAGAGCCCCACCCCCATCTTTGGGGGCAAAAGTCAACTCATTAACATAAACTCGGGTGTGATGGAAAGGTCTTGTTATGAATAAGGAAAGACGCTCCTTTTACCTTTATCACTCTGGAACTATTTTAGGGACAAAAAAATAAATATCACAAAAGATGCTCCTATTGCTCTTGTCACTTAGGACATTACAAGGCTCTGCCCATGAGGCTGGGCATGAAAACCAAATACATGTTTTTTATAAGGTCACAAGAGATTAAGGGTGTGCCTCTCAATCAAACTATAGGGCCACTGGGAAGTTAAGGGTGTTGGACCTCAGCCATCTCAGCAACAGCATAAAGGGCTTATATCAAAGAAATCTGTAGGTATGACTTTTGCCTAATGGAGTAAACCCCAAAGGAGGCCCACAAGTTTCTTGAAATACTTATATTTGTAGAAACATTGCCAACGTGGACTATGGGGAAACAAGATGGTGCTGAATAAGCCCTCAGAATTCTACTGGCAGGAAGCAGTCTGAGAAAGCTGCTCAGCTACAGAAATGTGCTACTTCCATAAAAAAAGGAAAAGATGACTGAGAGGGCGAAATCAGCAGCCCAGAGAGTGGCACCAAGACCTTGGAGAATTAGCCTCAGGCCTTGGGATCTAATCAAGGAACTTGCAACATTTGCTGGGCTGGTTTTCAGAATTTCTGTGGATTAACAAACCCTCCTGCCTCCAATTTTCCACCTTGTTAAAGACATCATCTTCCCGCCCTAACTGGTTTGGCTCAGTGGATAGAGCGTCGGCCTGCAGACTGAAGGGTCCCAGGTTCAATTCCGGTCAAGGGCATGTGCCTTGGTTGCGGGCACATCCCCAGTGGGGGGTGTGCAGGAGGCGGCTGGTCGATGTTTCTCGCTCATCGATGTTTCTAACTCTCTATTGCTCTCCCTTCCTCTTTGTAAAAAATCAATAAAATATATATTTTTTTTTAAAAAAGACATCATCTTCCTGACCAACAACTGTATGTTGAGTAGATGGGGGCCAGATAACTTCTCTCTTTCATTCCACAGGTCCAGATCAAGAGGATCTGTACTTAAGGCACTACACTTAAGGTACCTCATCCACACCTGAACTTGATTTAGATACAATTTTGGACTTTGAACAGATGTAATGAGATGAGACTTTAGGGGCCTTGGTAGAGGAGGTGTGTATTTTACATGTGGGACAAATGTGAATCATTGCAGGTCAGAGGGTAGACTGTGGTAAGCAACTGCTAAGATAGCTGAGCTGCCCCCTGGTTTTCAGGCCCTTGAATAATAGCCACCCCTTGGGTGTGGATTGGACCCAGTGACTAATTTCTAACAAACAGAATATAGAGAAAGTGTTAGGATATCACTTCTGAGATTAGATTCTACAAAGACTGTGACTTCCATCTTGGATCTCTCTCTCTCTCTCTCTCTCTCTCTCTCTCTCTCTCTCTCTCTCGCTCTCTCTCTCTCTCATTCACTCTGAGGGAAGCCTCTGCCATATTGGGAACAGCCCTGTGCAGAAACCCACGTGGAAAGAAACTGATGTCTCTGGCCAATAGTCAATGAGAACCTGAGGCTTGCAAACAGCCACTTGAATGAGCTTGCAGTTGAGCCTTGAAACGACTGTAGCTCCGGTGACTCCATGATGATACCTGTGAGAGATCCAGAGCGAGAGGACCCAGCCAGCCTGCACCTGCATCCCAGACTCTGAGAAACTGACATAACAAATGTTTGTTGTTCTAAGCTAATGAGTTTGGGGATAACTTATTATGCAGTAAAAGATAACTAATACAAATTTTATTCCCTGATACAGATTTGATATCCTCAGGGGATTGCAAATGTTTTTTAATGTAGTTTTTTTAATATTAAGAAGAGTTGTCATCCTATTTATAATTACCTAACTGAGTAATTGTAAACAGCTTTCTGCAGTTTCATTCAATTAAGCCATTCTACAGAGCTTTTCCTGTGATTCTGTGCCAGGGAATGTAAGGTGTGAGAATTTTAAAAAACATTACCCCGCCCCCCCGCCCAGGTTTCTAAGAGGGAATGTCTCTTGGGGATGCAGGCTTGCACAGCAGGATAGTGTAGGGTACTCTGAACCACCAACAAGGCAAGTACAAGGGAGAACAGGAACTCGGGGGAGGAGTTCCTAAGGCTCACTGAGGGGGGGGCAGTCACTGAGAAGATGTCATTGGCTTAGGCTCAGTGACACAAAAACACAACTAATTGGTTTATGCTCAATAACAAAAAGGTCCAGGTGTTGCACTGGCTTCCAGTACAGCTAGAGGTAGGGGAGCTCGGATGATGTTATAGAGACCCAGCCCCCATCTCTGTCTCCCAGCTCTGTTTCTTCTGTGTTGGTTCTATTTTCAAGAAGATTGTTTGTCAAGAGAAGAGCTGCCAGGTATCAAAAGTAGCCAATTATGACAAGCAGGCAAAATGAAAGTAATAATTAAGCCTTTATTTACTTACCACCTTAGAATGTGGAAGAGGCTAAAGTGCTGGTCCCCCCATGGTCCATTTCCCCTCATGGAATAGCACTCGAGGAGGGTCAAATGTATCAGCACAGATGGTGGGGTGGGCAGGTCATCTCACTGCTGGGGGAGCCACGAACAATAGGCTCCTTCCTCTCTGTGAATCCGGGGTGAGTGGGGTGGGGATGCCTCAGAGCAGAAGAGTCCAGAGCACTGTGTCTGAGTGAAGAAAAGTGTCTTCAACGTTACCCCCTTCCCCCATAAGAAGGTTTAAGCCCCTGTGAGAATAAACAAGGAATTTTTTCTGTCAAAGAAGGGAGTTTAGGCAGACTCTGGGTTGGTACATACCCTTCTGCAGAACTATACATATTTATATTTGCCTTGCTGTCTGGCTCCCGAGTATGCTTTGTGTTCTACCAGGACCCCTGAGTTTGGGGGCTCGCCTTATTTCTAACATCCCCGAACCCCAATACAAAGGTCTAGGAGGAGGAGGAGGCCTGTACCAGGAATAAGAGTATGGCTCCCCGTGGGGGCCCGATTCCTTGACTGCAACTCCCTTCAGAGACAACCGCACACTGGCTGTGCAGCATATGTGTGGGAAGGCAGCTTTCCCCTGTGAGTTCTGCCAGGTAAAGTGTTATGGACTGAATGTTTGTGTCACCCCAAATTCATATGCTGAAGCCCCTATCCCCCAATATGATGGGATTTGGAGGTGGGGCCTTTGGGAGGTAATTTGAGTAAGATGAGGTCATGAGTGTGGGGCCCCATGAAGAGGATGAGGTACCAGAATTCTCTCTCTATGAGTGCATACACACAAAACGGGCATGTGAGCACACAGGGAATGGCGTCTGTCTGCAAGCCAGGATGCAGGCCCTCACCAAGAACAGAATCTGGTGGACACCTTGATCTTGGACTTCCCAGCTTCCTGAACAGTGAGAAATAAATATATGTTGTTTAGGCAACCTGCTCAGTGTTATTCTGTCATAGTAGCCTGAGCTGACATAAATTTGGGACATATTTATACTAAAATAAGAAAGAAGGATAGGAAGTACAGGAAGTCCCCACTTAACATTGATAGGTTCTTGGAACTGTGGCAAAATGATGTTTAACAAACCTATTTTACCACAGTCTAATTGAACTAAACAAGAGGCAAGTTTCTAAAGCATCAATGAAACCACATTATTCGAGGGCCTGCTGGACTTGTATGAAAGCAATCAGAGAATGGGGATCGCAAAGAGCTAGGCAGTGGTCAGCAAACTGTGGCTTGCGAGCCACATGTGGCTCTTTGGCCCCTTGATTGTGGCTCTTCCACAAAATACCACGTGCGGGCGCGCACGTACAGTGCAATTGAAACTTTGTGGCCCATGCGCAGAAATCGGTATTTTGTGGGAGAGCCACACTCAAGGGGCCAAAGAGCCGCATGTGGCTCGCAAGCCGCAGTTTGCCGACCACTGATAGGGGAAGGGACTTCAACTCAGAGGGAACAGCCAAGACAGAGGCTCTGAGAGGTGGGAGCATGCTTGTTGTGTTCAAGGAACAAGAATACAGATTGCTAGACAAAATATGGGATGCCCACTTACATTTGAATTTCAGATCAACAACAAATATATGTGTGTGTGTTTTTTGCGTAACTATGTCCCAAATATCGAATGAGACATACTTCTACTAAAAATAAATTGCCCCATGCAACATTAGGAACATATTTATACTAAAATAATTAGTTGTTGTTTATCTGAAATTCAAATTTAATGGGGTGTCCTGTATTTTTGTGTGTTAAATCTGGCATCTCTCGCGCACTGGGACTGAAACAAAATGAAGAAAGAGGGGGATGTTATGGGTTGAATTGTCCCCCAAAAGAAGATATTTTTGAAGTCCTAATCCTTCACCTCCTTCCTACACACGGATGCCCACTCTGGGAGCCCCTGGAGGACAGGAGAAGCAGACTCCAAACTCCTCCTCTCCTGCCAGCACCCAGAACCGTGTCTGCTATGCTGCACTGAACAATGTGGTGACCGGGCAATGCCTCGTGCGCCCCTCTGGGGGCCCAGCTCTTTTTCCTTCCCCACTAGTGAATCCTGGCCGTCTATTTCCCAGACTCTATTTCCAAACATTGCAGATGTAATTAGTTAAATTAAGATAAGGTCATAGTGGAGTAGGATGGGCCCTCATCCAATAAGACTACTGTCCTCATAAGAAGATAGATGGCCATGGGAAGACAGACACACAGGAAGAAGGCCATGTGTCGACAGAGGCAGAGACTGAAGTGATTGAGCTCCAAGGTAACGAATTCCAAAGACAGCACCGACCTCCAGAAGCTAGAAAGAGGCAAGAAAGGATCCTTCACTTCCAAGTTTCAGAGGGAGCATGGTCCTGCCAAAACCTTGATTTTTACTTCGAGCCCCAAGAACCATGAGAGAATAAATTTCTGTTGTTTTAAGCTACCACAGTTTGTGGGCTTTGTTACAACTACCCTGGGAAACTAACACAGGGAAGTAGCAGATGAAGGCAGAGAGGTAAGGAGGTGGATGGACAGGTCCTGTAGGGCCTTGGAGACCATGTGAGGACTTGGCTTGCACTCTGAGCCATCTGAAAGTGTGGGGGAGAGGAGTGACATCTGCAAAGAGATGTAGGAGCAATCCAGGAGGACACCCAGAGAAGAAAATGGCACGTGATGCTCCGGGAATTACATGCAGTTGGTCCTGCTGGAGTATGTATTGAGAGCCGTGGGAATGAAGGCTGGAAAGGTGAGCCAGAGCTTGAAGAGCCTTTGGTAACAAAAACTGGGGATATGCTTCCCCCTGTAGGTGACAGGAAGCCAAAGGAAAACTGAACAAGAAGATGGAATCAAATAGGTCCACCGTTCATGTTTTTTTGTAATTCATCGGACTAGAGGTGAGTGAGAAGAGTTCAGGAAGAATGACTGAACTAAGATGGAGTTCCAAGTACCATGATTGGGGAGGGAAGGGAATGACCTTTTCCTTAGATAAGGAACCTTAGTGTAAGCCTCTCAAATCACACTGTTGAGACAGCCACACCCGTAAAGTAACTTGGAAAATATCTAGGATTTCTCTGGAACATTAGAGATTTTACCCAAGACCACTGATCTGCGGAGGAAGATGGATTCCCACTTTTAGGGCAGGTGGAGCAAGTAGGTGGAAAACTAGCAACAGACTTGCCCCTGCACATTCTGAATCAAGAATCCAGAGGCCCAGCCCACTGCTTCTCAAACTTCAGTGGTCAAAAGAAAGTGAGGGCCCAGCCATGTGGCTCAGTGGTTGAGCATTGACCTGTGAATAAGGAAGTCATGGTTCAATTCCTGGTCAGGGCACATACCTGGGTTTCGAGCTCGATCTCTAGTGTGGGACATGCAGGAGGCAACTGATGAATGATTCTTTCTCATCACTGATGTTTCTATCTCTCTCTCCCTCCCCCTTCCTCTCTGAAATCAATAAAAATATATTTTTAAAAAAGAAAGTTAGGGAGCTTCTGAAAATGCAGATTCCTAAATCCAGTCCTGGGGATCTTAAGTAAAGGTGGTCCTGGAACCACACTTAGAGAAACTCTGGCCTTGTGGGCGACTTGAGGATGTTCATACCGATAGTGATGGGAGGTTACAGAGAAAGTGCAAAGTACTAGCAGGGGAGGAGGACAGGAAATGTGTGTGGGCATGGAGGGGTGTAATGGTGCAATTTTTGATAGCGTGGCAGGTAATGTCACTAAGAAGATGGCATCATAAGCCAAAATTAATGCAAAATTGTCCATTCCTGGGGAAATGAATACACAACTTCCAGGAGATTCTGAAAGAAATTCTGAACTAGTAAGCGGACATTTTTCTGCATTTCCTTTATAAGGAAGTTTAGAATTCACTTGTAAATTGTATTTTGAGTGCCCATCATACTTTGACCTTTAACAGTGGTTCTCAACCTTGGCTGCAAATTAGAATTACCTGAGGAGCTTTAAAAAATGCTAATTAATGTCTGGGTCTCAGTCCCAAAGTCTGACTTAATTGGTCTGGGGGTACAACCTGGGACTTGGGATATGAAATCTTCCCAGGAGACTCTGATTGCAGGAAAAGCTGAGAAAGACTGGCCGGGGGTTTCAGATGAGCCTCACTGTGTGGTAGGAAGGCTGGGGTGCTTATTCTAGTTTACCGACTAGGACACTGAAGTTCCAGAGGACACATGACTGACCCAAGTTCCCATGGCTGGTGAGTAATTCAACACGCAAGACCAGGCTCTTGGACTCCCAAGTCAGTGCTCTGACCACTATCCACCATGGGTCAGAGGTCAGCAGGGTTCTGAGCAGGAATGAAGGGCCGGGGCTCAGGCTCCTGCACTGGGAAGGGCGGGCCCAGAGGGAAGCCTGCCTGGGAGGCGGATTCAACCACCAGGAGGGAAAGGGGTGCTGCCCACCAGAGAGCAGAGGGGAAGGGGATGACAACTGACAAAAGCAGCTGCCACCTAGCGAGCCAGCAAGAGAAGCAAAAGCACTTTGCCTGTATCTTCGAGGACTTCCAACCCTCATACATCATCCACCCAGTCGACCCTGGCCTCCCAGCTGGCCCGATGCTGAGCAAAACAACGATAACAAAAACCGCAGAGATAAATGAGAGTCACAGCTCTGTGGCTGACGGTAATCCAATCCGCCTTCATTCCCCAATACCAGCCAGGATTGCTGATGTGGGAGGTGGGGATGGGGGCAGGTACACCGCTAAGAAGTCACTGCCCAAAATGTAAGGGCTCCATCCGCTCAGCAAAATTCAAAAATGCTGTCAACAGGAAAAAAGCTTTCCAGTGTCTAAGTGGTAATTAGTGAAGACTTCAAAAGCAAATGCCACTAGGAAAGAGAAGGCCTGGATTAAAAACTCAAGGTCTTGGTTTTCACATTTCTTTTTTAAACAGAATCCCTTTGACAAAAATATCTGTATATGTTTATTTATATATTTTTCTATATATATATGTATATGAATGCAAAGATATGTCATATTACATATATGATATGTTATATATGTAATATATCACATAGTTTATATTATATATATTACACATGATATACATAATTTAATATATGTGCATATCAATATATAACAGATGAAAGTAAACTTGCTGTGGACAAAGAAGGGCTGATTCTGGAATCACCAGTGGGTAGACAAGGAGCCCCTGAGTCACCTCAGTGAAATCCTAGGGCTTTGAAAGAGCTGCAGGAAAAAATGCATTAATTCACTGGACACACATTGAGAGCCTACTGTGTGCTCGGCATCGTGCTGGACACTAGGACAATGTAGAGGGATAACAGCCCCTTTCTTCCAAGTCCTCAGCCTCTCCCGAGGGTCATGGACAGCAAAAGGACAGTTATGCAAAAAGTGACAGGAGCTGCAAAGGGGAAGTCACAGAGCGCTGCAGAATACTGTGGGAGCCCTGGGAAGGGTGCCTCCCCTGGGTAGGGTGCGGGTGGGGTGGGAGGTAGGAGGAACAGGGAAGGCTCTTTGAGGGAAGAGACCCTCAAAGTTAAGGTGAGTTCCAGTCCCCCAGCAGGTTTCGATAAGATGAATGAGGATGGGGAACAGGAGGACTTTGGGGATCAGAAGATAAACAGGGCAGAGCCAGATAGAGAAAGAGGCAGGACCCCTCAAGGTTCCAGAGACAGGAACACTAGGGACAAATCCTACTGCCTCCCAAGCTATCCCAGGCAGCCCCAGGGCCAGGATCCCAGGAAGCCTTGTCAGGTAGGAAGTTAGACATGAGCGGCTGGGGTGGGGCCTGCCCTGGGGTCCTGAAGGAGGTTCTCACTAATGTTGCCCTCAGACCCCTTCTCTCTGGGCAGCCCAGCAGGCAGGTCCAGAGCCAGCTGGTTCTCGGCGCACGCTCATAGGAAAACGACATGACCTCAATGCCAATGCGACCTTACTGGGGCCCTGGGCTAATTATAATAAAAATTTCATTTAGGCTTGACCCACCCCCATGGGTTTTCCTGAATACATTATGGGTAAGGGCGTGCCCAGAAGAAAGATAGTTTCTGTCAATCATCCCTGAATGCAAATGAAAGTCTCCACCCAGAAAATCCCTCTTTCAAACCCAGGAGCTGGGGCCCTGCTCTCCCACCATTCTGTCTCTCACACGTGCTCTACCTCCAAGGAGCATGGCCATGCCACGCCCTTTCCCCTTCCCTTCCCCCACAGGCACGTATCCCCAACCTCTAAGGGACCCCATGAGAAGGGCAGCTGCAGCCCCTTCAAGGCTAACCCCCTGAGCCTGTCTCCAGGCCCCCTTTTCTCTGACTTCCCCATGAGCTGAAGCAGCCCGGTTTCTCTCTCTCTCTCTCTCTCTCTCTCTCTCTCTCGTCTGGGCCATTCCTCATTTGGAATGTAATATATCTTCATTAAACCCATTTTGCTTTCCTTTTATTTTTGTTGGCCTTACAATCTTTTCTGCGTTGACAAAAAGAACAGAGGTCCCAACTGGCAACCCAAACCGGCCACAGCCCCAGTGCCAGGATCCCAGGCTCTCGGTGCTGCCTGCAAAGAGGAGACCACAGGCCCCATCCAGACCGACAGCCCGAAGGGGCAGGTTTGGGGCCACCAGCCTGGGGCTCAGAGTGAAAAGAACTCCCTTTGAAGTAAAAAGATCAAAATGGCTTTTGAGAAATCAGATCTCCCTGGCTGGATTTCAGCCCCGAGAGCAGGCTTTGCCAAAGACAGGCAGTAAAAAGAGAGCTACGCTCAATAAAAGGTCTGAGGGCCAGAGGGGAAGCCAGGCCAGGGCCTTCCCCAGCAGACTCTCCCCCTCCCCCTCCAGACATTCAAGCAAAGCTGTGCGGAGGGGAAGGAAGAGCGAAGTGGGGACCCTGGGCTGGGGGTACAGACTCTCCTCCGAACAAACCAGCTCCTGCCATAGGACACGCTTGTTCGCCTGAGGCAACAGAGACAAAAAGGAGAGGGTGGTGGGGGTGCCGCCCGCAGTCCAGCCACCATCCCTCAGTGTTCCTCTTTACTACAAAAACAAAACATAAAGCACAGGGGATTCTGGAAGATTTCTTTTCTTCATGGTCTCTTATCTCCTTACAAACTGCTTTTCCCCTCTGCCCCTCCATCATCATTGTCCTTCCCTGGGATGCTCTTCTTTCCCGTGACACCATGACAAAGAAACATGCCCTCCAAGAAACATGCCCTCGTGGGCCTTGTTTTCAAGATTCAATCAAGGCTCTGCCTTTTATCTTGTTCTTAATGGCACCTAGGCTGATAGAGGATAGAGCCAGCAAGGCTTCGAGGGCCTGAATTAGTTCCCAAAGATGGGCCTCACCAGGGCGGCTTTGCCAGGACGGCTGTGTCCAGGCTGCAGAGCCCGCTCCTCGAGCAGCTGCCTGGGGGCAGGCCTGGGGTGCCCTAGATCTCACAGACACCCATCTCCACTTCCGCCCCCTGGGGATTTTTCACTGAGACTCCAGACATGACAAGGTGCCCCCAAGTTCAGAGGAGAGGAAACCAAAGCTAGGGGACTTCCCGGTGCCCAACCCAGACGGTGACAATAGACGGGAGCCTAGCACGAGGATTCCCCTGCCGCTCCGTCACATCTCCTCCTGGAGAGAAGCAGAGAAGAGCTCATTTTCTGTTCCATCGCCTCCCTCTGCCGCTTCACTGGGGGATGAGCTGTGTCCAGTCTGCAGAGCCCGCTCCTCACACGAGCTGCCTCAGCTGCCCGCGCAGCCAGCAGCAGCAGGACATCAGGGCTCAGGGAGTCAGCTGACGAACCTGCCATTCACACTGTAGAGTGTGTGTCAACCACCTCAAAGTGCCGGGTGCTCTCTGGAGCCATCTCCAAACTGCATCCTGTGACACTGTGCCCAAACCTGGGGGAGGATGTGAGATGCTGCGAGACTGGGGTGGGGTGGGCGGCTAATCCTGGGCGGCTAATCATCTTTACTTGCTAAGAAGAGTGCATTTAAGAGCAGAAGTCAGTGATAGCTGCTACTTTCACTGAGCTCTTCTCTGTCTTCAGTCTCTTTCATTTAAACCCATTCAGTCCACTAGGTAGGCACAGGGAGTGGAGAACCCTGCCAGCAAGCAGAAAGTGGTAGAGCTGGGATTTGAATCAGGCAGTCTGGCATCAAGCACATGCTCCTACTCCTTTTACCAAGACATTCATCAAAATTTGAAGCGTCCTATGCTACCTTCCTGGCAGAGGCAGGCAGGCCAGCTTCAGGGAGAAGGGACATGACAGTGCCTAAATTCCTCACCCGCCCAATGTTGTCTTATGCTCCCAGAAAGCCTGGCCCCAGACCCAGAGGATTAGCCCTGATTTCTTTAAAGCTATCACGGTGGTTCATGGCCCAGGTCAGGGATGAGTTTAAACATGGTTACGGCTAAAGAATAAGAGAGGAAGTCAGTAAGAAGCTTCTGAAAAGAATTTTCCTTGCAAACCAAAGGGATATATGCATCTCTTTGGTCCTCTTGGATACTGTCATGACGATGTGACATCTGGAGCCATGGCAGCCATCATGCACTCAGGAGGAAAGGTGATGCAAAGACAAAGCGAACACACTGCGTACGGCCCTTAATCTGAAGCTAGAGATACTGAATTCACTAATTCCACAGCACCCGACCTCAGGGCTTCCTGTCGTGTAAGATGACGACATTCCCTACTATTCAAGTCAGTTTAGTCAGTGGTTTCTTTTTTTTTAAAATATATATATATATATATATATTATTGATTTCAGAGAGGAAGGGAGAGGGAGAGAGATAGAAACATCAATGATGAGAGAGAATCATCAATTGGCTGCCCCCTGCAGGCCCCCTACAGGAGCCCACAACCCCTGGAATGTACCCTTGACCAGAATCGAACCCAGGACCCTTAGTCAGTGGTTTCTATTGCGAGCACCCAAGAGTATTCTGACAAGCTTGTAATTTTAAAAAGATAATCTCTGAGAGGAAGTAACCCTTAAATTACCGTGTGAGGGAACCAAATATTGAGTTTCATGAGAACCCCTAGGCCAGTGATGGTGAACCTTTTGAGCTCAGCGTGTCAGCATTTTGAAAAACCCTAACTTAACTCTGGTGCCGTGTCACATATAGAAATTTTTTGATATTTGCAACCATAGTAAAACAAAGACTTATATTTTTGATATTTATTTTATATATTTAAATGCCATTTAACAAAGAAAAATCAACCCAAAAAATGAGTTCATGTGTCACCTCTGACATGCGTGTCATAGGTTCGCCATCACTGCCCTAGGCTGAGGGTCAAACACAAACACTTCTATAAGCACAGGGTGAAGCCAATCACATGACACCTAAGTCCACAAAAGTAACTGTGATGTTGAGAGAGAGCAGTCAAGGTTTCTGATTCTGCTGCAATCCTGACTTCTTGCCCAGCAGCCCAAGACACCTGAGGACGACAGCCACATTCCACACTTCATGGGCGGATCACAGGGCTCAGACAGAGCCAAGAGAGTAGCTTTAGGAAACACTCAAGTGGTCTCACGTTGCCAAGAACTCCACATGGCACAACATATCTTCAATGTCTCTACCTGCCAGGATTCACCCAAGGAGAAGGAAAAAGAGCTGGGCACCCAGAGGGGTACATGAGGACTCTCTCCATCACCACATTGTTCAGTGCAGCATAGCTGACAGGGTTCTGGGTGCTGGCAGGAGAGGAGGAGCTTGGCAGTCTGCTTCTCCTGTCCTCCAGGGGTTCCTAGAGTGGGCGTCAGTGTGTAGGAAGGTGAGGGACAGAGTCTGGGCACAGAAGGTTCCGCAGGAGCCGCGGGCATTGCCAAGAGAACGGAGCTACCATGGGCTAGACTGCAGTGATGGCGAACCTATGACACCCATGTCAGAGGTGACACGTGAACTCATTTTTTGGGTTGATTTTTCTTTGTTAAATGGCATTTAAATATATAAAACAAATATCAAAAATAAAAGTCTTTGTTTTACTATGGTTGCAAATATCAAAAAATTTCTATATGTGACATGGCACCAGAGTTAAGTTAGGGTTTTTCAAAATGCTAACATGCCGAGCTCAAAAGGTTCACCATCACTGGGCTAGAGGGTCCGTCAAAGCATCCAAGGGGGTCATGGGACTCTTCAGTGCTTGACATTCCAACACACTCCTGGCACCCACCCTCAGTGCCGGCCTCGGGAGAGCCATGGGGAGTGCAGCACAGCTCATGCCCACCAAACAGACATGGGCTTCCTTCCCAGAGGGCTGAGCAGGTGAGAAAAAGAGGACCTCAGGTCCAGGGCACCCTCCAGCTGCCCAAGGCAAGCGGCCCTTCCAGCTGCAGACTGCAGGCCTCCCCGCCCTGCGCTGTCCTGTTCCTTGGGAACCAGCCCACCTGCCCTGACGGACGCCCTGCAGAGCGACTGCCCCATGTTGGGCCGAGGATCTGTCCTAGGTCCCCTTATCGCCCACGAGCAGGAGCTACAGAGGGAGCCCATTCCCTTACCTATTCTGCACGCGATTCAAACAATCTAAGTTTTTGACATCTCCCAGCTGGCTGGTATTTTGAGCAGCAACCCACAAAGGCAGTTATTATATCAGTTCAGTGAAGACACTTTTATAATCAATGAAACCCATTATATTCAGATATCCAATTCCTGCCAATACACAATTTAAATAATCATTGCAAAGCAATTTGTTATATAATTAAGGCTTTTATATATAATTTATATAATTTGCTATATAATTGAGTCTCTTATAATTATAAGCCCTTGAAGAAGTAGCAGCCATTTTTACTTTGGGGGGTCGGGTGGGGATCAGACTTAGCTGGCAAAGGGGCTTTCGGTGGTCCCTGGCCACAAGCAGCATCGGCAAGGAGGAGGGGGCGGCCTGTGAGAGGCGTTCCTGGCCCTTCTGTTCTTTTGGCTTGAGGGGTTCACGGTTAACCAAAGGGCACATTGAGAGAGAGATTTATTTTTGGCAAAATGTTAATAGCCTTTGAAGGACATCTCTCTCAAATATGCAATAATGAACATGTCTTCAGTAGTGGGAACAATGTAATTGGGCTTTTTAAAGAGAGAGAAATGTGCGTTCCTGGGCTGAGAGGCACCTGCTGTGAGCCTCATGAGGAGACTGCCTTCTGCTGGGGGGCGAGTGGAAGTGGACAAGGCGAGGCTGGGCCAGCGGTGGTGACCCTACTACTTAGCTAAATCCCAGGGTCTGGGAAAAAGGTCTTCTGGCCTTTGACCAAGAGGGATCCAATTCTTAAAGGCCCGTGCAGGATCAGCAAGAAATGGGGGGTGAGGGGATTGGACATTCCACCTGCTGAGCCATTTATTTTTGTCAAGGGAAAAAGGCAAGTGTCCATAGGTGTCGGGCAGGTAACATGAATGAGGAAAGTGGACAGGTCCAAAGTGAACAGAGGACTGTGACAAGCTGGAGAACTCTGCTCTCTAAAGGGGGAAGCCACTGTTCAGCTCCAAACTAATATTGGCAGGAATAAAGGGTCTGCTTGGCCGGTGTGGCTCAGGGGTTGAGTGTTGACCTATGAACCAGGAGGTCATGGTTCAATTTTCAGTCAGGGCACATGCCCGGTTTCAGGGTCCAGCCCCAGTAGCAGGTGTGCAGGAGGATTCTCTCTCATCATTGATGTTTCTCTCTCTCTTTCCCTCTCCCTTCCTCTCTAAAATCAATAAATATATAGAGAGATGATAAATATAGACATAGATCCTATCTAATAATAGAGAAACATGGTAATTAGCTGTACCTCCGCTACCCTTCCCATTGGCTAATCAGGGCGATATGCAAATTAACTGCCAACCAAGATGGCGGCCGGCAGCCAGGCAGCTTGAAGCAAACAGGAGGCTTGCTTGCTTCAGTGACGGAGGAAGCCAACGTTCCCCGCCTGCCGCTGCCGGCCTCTGAGCTTGCAGTTTGAAACATTGTTACAAATATAGAAGCTAAACAAAACCCCAGAAACCTGCTTTCAGCCAGCCGGGATCTCAGAGCTGGAGTTGAAACAGTGTTTCGATTATAGAACCCAAACAAACCAGATACCTGCTTTCAGCAGCCAAGGCCTCAGAGCTGGAGCCAAGGCTCAGAGCTAAAGCTGGCCCAGAATAAAAAAAAAAGAAAAAAAGGACAGGTTGGGAGCTTCAGTCACCCACCAGCCTGAAAACGGCCCTCAGCCCCTCACCCAGACTGGCCAGGCACCCCAGTGGGGACCCCCACCCTGATCCAGGACACCCTTCAGGGCAAACCAGCCGGCCCCCACCCGTGCACCAGGCCTCTATCCTATATAGTAAAAGGGTAATATGCCTCTCAGCACTGGGATCAGTGGAGCCGCGAGGCCTCCCGGCACCGGGATCAGCGTGACATGGGGCAGCGACCAAACCCCCTGATCGCCCTGCGGCTCTGTGTGTGACAGGGTGCAGCGCCCTAACCCCCTGATCGGCCCTGCTCTGTGTGTGACAGGGGGCAGTGCTCCAACTCCCCTATCGGTCCCTACTCTGTGCGTGACAGGGGGGAGCTCCCCCAACCCCCTGATCGACCCTGCTCTGTGTGTGACAGGGTACTGAGCCCCAAACCCCC
>NW_005871360.1:352981-368711 GCF_000147115.1 Myotis lucifugus
CCCCTGATTGGCCCTGCTCCTGTGCATGACAAGGAGGTGGCACCGCAACCTCCCCATCGACCCTGCCTTGATTGTGACAGGAGGCGGTGCTGCAACCCCCCAATCGGCCCTACCCTGAGCGTGACTGAGGGTGGCATCGCACCCTCCCGATCTGCCCTGCTCTGTGCATGACAGGGGGCAGCGCCCCAACTCCCCAATCGGCCCTGCTCTGAGCCCGACCAGGGGCTGCACCTAGGGATTGGGCCTGCCCTCTGCCACCCGGGAGCAGGCCTAAGCCAGCAGGTCGTTATCTCCAGAGGGGTCCCAGACTGCAAGAGGGCACAGGCCGGGCTGAGGGACCCCCCCTCCCCGCCACCCGAGTGCACAAATTTTTGTGCACCGGGCCTCTAGTATAGATATAAAAGAATAAAGGGCCAATGCTACCAGGTTGTCTGTTTTCTAAAATAAAAGTTAGAAATTCAGATTTTATAGGTGATATCCCAATTTTTTTATATTGACTCAATTTTATAAACATCACATGGGCTGATCAAAATATGTCAGTGGGCTGTCTGTCTATAGCATCCTTTCTGTGCAAACCCTGACAGTGACCTCTGTCAAACAGGAGTGGAGAGGGGACTGTCGCAGGCTGGGCCTCGGACAGCAGGTGCTGAGACAGGCAGAGTGTGAGTGCAGAGTGTCTGCTAGAAACCCACACCGGTGGACGGAAGGGGGCAGGAGCAGGACTGGGCAGAGGAAGAAGGCAAATGGTGGCATAGAACTAGGCGAGCCTCTGCCAACCTGGCAGAAAGTTCTAGATCCATTACTGCCTATTAGAGCTGTCCAGTATCGGTCCAAAATGGCTGCTGGACTTTTATAACCTGCCTGGCTCAGTCATCAGATACTGACTGTCCTAGGAAGGGTTTGACCTTGGGGGAGCCACCTCTCAGCAGCCAGGGCCCACCCTGAAGGAGCTGGTGCTGCAGGCTGCCTGCAGACCACACCCCTCACAGCGAGGTGGAAGGACCCCACACCCTTGAAGGAAGGTCTGGGCATCTGGACAGTGCATCTCGTGTCTACCACAAGTACAGGATCAGAACCCCAAACTCAGCCTAACACGACTGGCCAGCCTGTAATAGGATCACAGGGTCCATGGGCACCTTTTAACGGTCATTGAGATTATCTGGTCCGTAGGAGCAAAACAGGAACTGATGGCCAGAGGCCTGGGGAGTCACCCCTGGGTACTTGTCTTGGAAATGTAGACGGTAACCCCTTCTTTTCCCCAGCTCGGCAGTGAAAATCGAATGCTGTGAAAGTTCTTGGAAAAGTTAAAAGCACTTTGCAAGAGTTTTTGAAGGACAGTTACTCTTAACCACGTGCTGACCGATGACTGTCACACTTTCCTTAACTGTGTACGGTCACCCAGAGTTTGGGTCCCAAAGCCTAGGATCCCAGGTGCTGAACTGACCAGACTTCTGAGTTCCAATTCCATGTCCTTTGTGGATACAAATATCAGGAACACCTTGGTCGACTTGCTTGGACTAAGGCATCCCTAAGACTGCCGTTATCAAAAATAAGTGGCCCGTAAAACGTGGTTCTAAAGATTGCCTCCT
Organism: Myotis lucifugus; assembly: GCF_000147115.1. NCBI lineage: Eukaryota > Metazoa > Chordata > Mammalia > Chiroptera > Vespertilionidae > Myotis > Myotis lucifugus. Next base: position 354,571 of record NW_005871360.1, read on the forward strand.
CTGACCTGCTGGGAACCAGTCTACAAACGTGCATAATCACGCCACCCTTAGCAACTGAAGCCCGATCTCTCCAAACACACTCCAGCAAGAGCATGGAAGATGCCTAACGCACTTGAACTCCAAACAAAGCCCAGCAGCTGACAGGCCCTGGGTCACACCCGCTTGGGAACTCAGGGCCCCTGGCCCTTCATACCACTTCCCACATAACATAACCAGAGGCAGCAAAGATCTTCTGAGAACTTGTGTAGACCTGGGCTCTGAGCTCCCTGGGGGTTCACACCAGGAAGCATAAAGCCTGGCCCAGCTCTCAAAGAGCAGCTTATCTCCTGGGGATGGCAAAACACGAGTCCAGGGAAGTGGTGTCAGGAACCAAAAGAATCAGAGGGATCACCTCTGAAGTCCCTTCCTGCTTCAAACTTCCGGAATCTAAGTCGCTGTTCAAGTTATTTAAGTATTATTTTTCAATTGACATTTAAGTGTGGTAGTATTTGCCTATTTTCTCCTCCATATCAGTTATCTGTTGTTACATAAAGCACAATTCAAAAATTTGGTGGCTTAACACAACCTTAACATGTTTCTTATTTGCTCATGATTCTTTGGGTTAGGAATCTGACCTGGGTTTAGGTGGGAGATTCTTCCTCTGATCTCATCTGTGGTCACTCATGTGACTGCAGTGTCTGGGGCTTGACTGGGGCTGCACATCCAATATCTACAGATTGATGCTGGCTCTTCACTGCTGGGGCCAGGAAGCCTCAGCTGGGATGGCTTAACTCTGCTCCTTGTGGCTTCTTCACGTGGCCAACTCAGGGCAGCATTCCAAGAAGACAGAGCAGAAGCTATAAGGCCTCTCAAGAATTAGCCTCCAAAGCTGTACAACTTCCATTGCATTCAATGGATAAAAAAAGCAAGTCATAGGGCCACATGGATTCAAGGGATAAGATTTAAATTTCACCTTTTATACGAGGAATCACAAAGATCACTGAAACATAACTTAAATGGTTCCCAGTTTACCCTGGCATTAGCTGCTCACTTATCTCCATAGCCCATTGGCCATCAATACCAAGTATTCACATCTATTTTTTTGGCAGTCCACCCACATGGTAAAAATAAGATGTTCTAACTACTAGCATAATCAAAGAATGTGATTAAACTTAGTGAAGACATTTTTGGAAACCTGCCTTTTGCTTTCCCACATGAAGCAAAAAATATATATAGTCTACTTCCTCACTTTATAGCACATTTGATCTAATACCTTCATAGCCTACCAAAGTAGTTCAAATAAAACAATCAGGCATTTCTTTGCAATTCTGGAACAAAGTCCAACAACCTTTGACTACAACGTTCCAAATCATGGTTGGCGATTGAAAAAGGTAAATTACGAATGATGCATTAAAGAAAGGCCACTGGTGTTCATAGTTCCTGAATAATCCTAGATGCATTTTAGTTCTCAAGGCCAAGTAATTATTCACAGTTAGGCTAGAACATCATATTACAAGTAAGTCGCCGGCAGCCCTGTCATGGGGACTCTGATTATTGACCATATGCCTCAGGACCTTATCACTTTACAGCCCCCCAAATATTTATAGGCAGTAATCCAAGCAGCAAGTCCTGGATTGGGTTGCTCAGCAGTTCAAAGATCTAAAACAACTCATAAATCAAAATTGACAAAAAATATTTAGACTAGCTTACACAGTAAAAATCTTGCCATCACATCTTCTAACTCAGAGGCCCACAGCACTTGATACCCTTGATAAGACAGACCTCGCCTTGACACACCAAGGCCACAAATATCAAAGGCACTCATGTGTCTTGTATATCCCACTAAGCCTGTCAAAAAGGAGACCCTTCCAAAAATTAGACACCTCACCCCAAACACCGATAGCTTCCCTCAGATTCTTAAGAAGGTATTCAGAAGGAAAAACCAGCTCAGACTTAGTCCAGTGGAAATTTGCCACTTCCTCAGAATTTACTCAAGTCATCGCTTAGGCAACTTCTCTTTCTAGTGTTTGGAACTGTTCATTTCATTATTTTAGGAGCATTTCCTCTGGGGGTTAGTGAGAAAAACAAAACAAAACCTAGGTTCTACCTTCAAGGAAAAGTGGGCTGTGACAGTGAGCCTGGCATTTTTATGTATGTTTTCTTGTTTAGTGCTCACAACACCCCAAGATACAGGTATTATCCCCATTTTAAAGATTAAAAAACTGAGGCTTCAGTTAGCAAGTTTCTGAAAGGGGAATCCACACTGCTGTTCTCACTTCCTCATCACCCACACTCAAGATTCAAATTCAGGGAAGAGCAGAATGAAAGATGCAGGGTTGGGAGGGCAATGGAGCTCACGCGAAGCACTGTAGGTAAAACGCTTTCTAAGCAATACAGGGCTTTGCAAATACTGTTGTTGGTAATGGCAGTGAGCATTGGCATAGATGGGACAACTAGCGAAACCTGGGGAGAGTTGAGAGGCAAGAGAGTGGAAATGAAGTGGAAATTCATCCAGGGATGAATCCAGGATAGGTGGAAGGAAAAATACAAGTTAGAGAAAGAGCACCTGAGTGGTGGAAAGAAAACAGGAGCATCCAGGTAGCCCAGCAGCCAGGGGTGCCAAGCTTTAAGAAAGTGGTAAATATAGCTAACAGGTTTAATTGAAAACGTGTGGGGGGTTTTTTAAGTCACTGAATTTCTGAAAGTGGGAGGCCACCAAAGACCATCGAGAGATTGGGGGTAGATGACAGATTGTAAGGGGTCAGAGTGTGGGTGATGAGGAAGTGAGGACAGCAGTGTGGATTCCCCTTTCAGAAAGTTTCTCAAGGAAGAGATGAGGGAAATAGAAGGCAATGAGGGTTTAGCAGATGTTAAGATCAAAAGAAGGAAAGGGCTCCTAATCTCCAGGAACTATGGGGGAGGGAGGAGGGTGGATCTAGAGATTTAATACCATTCCCTATTTCCGCTCCGACAAAACTGTGGGACTCTGTGTAAAGAAATCTCTAACACTGTTGCCATACCTAATTAGAACACATGTTCTCTTTTTCATTTCACCCTGTTCCGTTCATTCTTCCTCTTCAGTGTCTCTTGGATTCATCTACTCTTTTCTGCTCCTCCACCTGGGTGCCATCTCGTCCATTTTTGGCCGGGAATTTTGGACTTGAGCCAGTGCATATTAGGGTGTTTTCACCTTTGGGCGCTTTTCATACTTTGCAAACTAGTTTTTATGGCGGCTTAATCTGGTTATAATTCAAATTGAGGACAGTGGGAGGCTTGGAAAACCAGACAGCAGGATGCCACAAAGTTCTAGGCAAGAGGCCTGCTCCCAGGTGGAGGAGCAGAAAAGAGTGAAATTCATGCACAATGGATAGCCAATACACACACACACACACACACACACACACACACACACACAAAAGAGGGAAGAATAACCTAAAAGTTTCTGCAGGTCTGTGCCCAAAGAGTTTGGGAACACCTAGGATACCTCTTAAGGTGACAGGAATGAAATACAATCGGATCTAGCAAGTGGAGAAGGAATCAGCTGCTTTGTGTCCTACCTGGAGAAGCAGAAACAGAAAGAGGGTGAGTTCAAAGGAAAAGCTCAGGGTCAGAGGTTGGCAGTGTTTCCCCATGACTTCCAGGGGAGAGACAGACAATTAGATGGGCAGAGCCTCGTCATTATCGGGGTATACCCTGCATGAGGCAAGGAGGGCTCCACAGGTCTACCTAGGACCTGTGTCTGGCGAGGTTTTTGACTGCAAACACAACTGACACTGGACTATTTCAGGGAAGAAGGCGGTGGAGAGGAAGCATGCTTTATTAGAAGGGAGAAGAAAGCGCAGAGGCTCAACACAGGGGCTGGAGACCAGGCTTGGAACAGATGAGACACGGCCATTTCTGAAGGTCTTGGTCACAGAAGCTACTGCCCAGCTTGGGTGCTGTCCCAGTATAAACTCTAACCATTAGTCCCATTCAAGGACGAAGTCCTGGGAGAGAGCATACCGTGGAGCAAGTGGAGGTCCCACGCCTGCTTCTCAGCAGAAGGCTCCATTAGAAGGAGCCTTTTCACATAGGACAGTTTACATTGGACCAACCGGCCCCAAAGCCTAAACATGATGGAGAGAAAACTCCCAAGAAGGGGTGCTTTTGGGAAGTGGGAACAGTCACTGGGCAGTCAACATCTCAACACAGTCTGAGAAAATGTCCTCCGAGACTGTCCCTCTGCCTTTGACCTGACTCCATGCTCACCTAGCCACCTTTCCAGTTCCAAGCCACCTCCTCTAGGCTGGGACAGAGGGTTCTTCCCCAAAGGCAGATGCAAACTGCTTTCCCAGGGAAGAAAGATCCCTCACTGTAAGCTAGCAAGACTGAGTCACTTCTGGTTATCTCAAGGCAGATCTCCTGAGTCGGGTGTTGGGACACACAAGGTTGAATGCCGGGCTCTGACTGACAGCTGGCCTCTCCCAAGAGCTCCACCTACCAGCACACCCCTCTGCTGCAGCAGTGTCCTATCCCACAGTCTCCAGTTTGATGCAGAAATCTGGTATGAGGCTGACTTTCTTTGTACATATTCTTTTTGTTTTCATTTTTATCCATATGTAGTTAAAATCCATACACAAAATCTTCATCACACAATAAAGTGTGTCTTTCTTAATTATTCTACTTGAGTCACTTGTCCAGTGTCTGAAGGCGATTGCTCCCTATTACATCACTGACCATATTTAGGGGGGATCGGTCCTGCAAATATGATGCTGAGGCAGGAATAAACTGAACCACGGTGACAGACCAGCCCGCTGAGCCCTCAGAACTGGGAAGGCTGCTGTGATGATATTTACCTTTTGGATCATAGTTAGAGCTGAAAGGCCTTTTAACAAACACTTCAATTCCTTCTTTCTCACATGAGGAAGCCCAGAGAGGGGAAGTGACTTGCTCAATATTACACAGTGCAGGGGCAGAAAAATGAAAACAAACCCTGATCTCATTTGTCCTTTTCATTACGTCATCACACTGTCTTGAAAAATAAGAAATTTCATCAACCTTCCAGGTCACCTAGGGTAACATGGGGTTCTCCTCGCTGTTTTCTCTGCCTTTCAGTTGAGGACAAGACTGAAAGCAACTCTGACCCTTTGTACCCAAACACCAGATGGGATGCCTCACTCAGCGAAGCACTAATACCCAGGAAGCTCAAGGCCTGTGGTGCCCAGAGAATTCAGATTTCTGGATACCGACTAAAAAGGAATGGATTGCCAAGGCTGTTTAAAAAAACAACAACACACTGACTATTGAAAGTGTTTCTAAATTGTGTGTGAGTGAGAATGAGAATGAGAGGGACAGAGAGAAATTGTCCACCTTAGTAAATACCATCAGTGCCCAGTTCAGCCTCTGAAGCCAGGGCACCGGAACTGTGTTCCTGCTGCATCCCCTTGGGCAAGTTCCTGAACGTATTTGAAGGTCATTTCCAACTTCTATGAAATAAATAACCTGCCTCACTCAGCATAGCCTATCTAATTTTAATTAGGTAATCTACAGAAAAAGTCTGGGACATTGCCTGGCCTGTGGCAAGCCCTCAGTGGTTCTTAATGAGAGTCAAATCTTTGATGGTTGCTCTGTTTCACAGGCCCTGAGAACACCTCTCTGATATTTCAAGGCATCGCACTGGTTCTCAAACATGGCTTGTTTAGAGGGAGTTTTAAGGAGAATAGATGCCTGGGCCTCGCAACCAAAGATTCTGGTTCAGTTGGTCTCGGGTGCATGGCTCCCATTACACAGCGCTCCTGGGGACCCTATACATAACAATGTTTGACAAGCACTGATCTACAGAACTGAACCTATAACCAGAGAACATGCAGGGCCAAGGACCTTCCAGCAGCCAAGCTTACAACCACTGCAACATCGCCTTCTCTTCCTACTGCACTGAGACCTCCACTCACTGAGAAAGAAGCTACAGCTGTTGTACCCTGTTCTCAGCGATCTCAAGTTTCTCATTCTAAAACAATTAGAATGCATGAGATTAAGTTAAAGTTGAACTAATTCCAGACCTTAACCCTGGCAGCTGATTTTTTTTAGCCAAATCCTTTACCATTTTAGCCTTTTTATAAAAAAATAAAATCCAAAAACCCAGTGCACTGTTTTGTTTGTAATATGGAAAACAGGTTTTCATTTGTGCCTATAATTTTTTTCACCTATCAGACCTTGAGTCTGGCTACACTTTAACAAGACACAAAAGAATCAGAGGAAGCTTTATTTAGTAGGAGACTTTCTTTATAAGGAGGGGCAGGGCAGAGGGGAGTCAGGCATGTGACCTCCTCTTCCAACTTATTTCACAAAAGACGGGGAAGAGGAGGGCACCCTGGAGGGTCCCTGTGAGTCACTGACTCAGAGCCTACCCGTCTGCTGGTCTGACTTTAAAGATCCCACAGTGCTAGGCCCGGCCACTGCAGCTGCTCACGTGCCCGCGATTGGGGAAGTGAGGCCTGGGAAAGCAGCAGTGCAGGGCACAGTTTGCTGCACATCAACGGAATTTTGCCCTGAGAGCCAAGGCTTCCTCCTCTCAGAGAACCAGTCTGGCAAAAGTCCCTCCACTGCCAGCCTTTCCAAAGAGGAACGTCTGAGGGTAGGCGCCAGCCCCTCAGCTTCCTCCTTCTTCCCTCATTCCTGGCAAGGCTGGCCCCAGGCCCCTGGTCCCAGCAGCTCTAAAGTCCACGGTGGTGGGAATCCTGAGGCTGACAGGAACTGTGACCAATGGCCCGAAGCCAGCAGAAGGCCCATTTCAATGTAGGCAATAACTTTCCAGGAGTTTCATGGGGTGGGGAAGGGGGGGGGCCCTAGTGGCCAGAGACTTGTGTCAGGGCAGGTGCTCACACAGGGCCATGGGCAAGTCACAGAAGAGGTTCTGGAACCAGACAGAAGTTAACCAGATGTCCTCAAAGGCCCTGTCCCGACCACACCTGGAAGTATATGTCTATGAATCTTCAAGTTGGTTTCAGTTATCCAGGACATCAGTAAGTCTGAGAAATAGTTTTCTTATTGTTTTAAATTTGTAAATGTGAAACATTTCAATCATACGGAGTAGAGAAAATAATAAACTAGGCTTTTATAAGCCCATCACCAACATTAAACATGTTTTACTAGACTTACTTCAGACCTGTCGCTCTTTCTCTCTCCTTTCAAAGAAATAAAAGCATACAGACACAGTTGCATTTCTTCATCCTTTTCTCCTCCTTCCCCAAAAGTGACCACTAATCTGAAGATGGCCTATATCAGTCCCATGTATGTTTTTGTTTTTTAATAAATATGAAACCATTGATAAAAATGATATTGTTTACAGTTTAATATAAATTGCACCCATATATTATATAGAGTTTATGTAACACACACATATATCCTTTAATGACTTGTTTTTTCACTCAACATTGTTTTAGAATTTGTGCATTGATAAAAAGTTAAGTCAGCACCTTCATTTTACCTGCTACCTAGAGTAGTATTCAGTTCCATTAACATGTCACAACCACAGCTTGTGGGGTACAGTACTCTTTGATGAATTTACTAGAGGCCCAGTGCACAAAATTCATGCATGGAGGGCGGGGGGGGGGCGTCCCTCAGCCCGGCCTGCACTCTCTTGAAATCTGGGACCCCTCGGGGGATGTCCGACTGCCGGTTTAGGCCCGATCCCTAAACTGGCAGTTGGACATCCCTCTCGCAATCCGGGACCTCTGGCTCCTAACCACTCACCTGCCTGCCTGCTTGATCACCCCTAACCACATGCCTACCTGCCTGATCACCCCTAACTGCTCGCCTGCTTGCCTGATCACCTCTAACCACTTCTGCCTTGGCCCCCGCCACGTGGCTTCATCTGGAAGGACGTCCGGAATAACATCCAGAAGGTCATTCGGCTGTCTGGTCTAATTAGCATATTATACTTTTATTATTATAGATTTATATACTAGAGGCCCAATGCACAAAATTCGTGCAAGGGGCTTGGCCCTCGCATCTGCAGCTTCATCCAGAAGGTTGTCTGGAAGGATGTCCGGGAGGTCATCCAGCTGTCCTGTCTAATTAGCATATTCTGCTTTTATTATTATAGATCTATGTGTGTGCATGTATGCTTTCATTATTATAGACCTATGTGTGTGCATGTATATACAGACACGCAATCTGTACACCCATAAGATAGTTTCTCCAGGCAGAATTAAAATTTCAGAGCAGAGCACATCTTTGACGTGAATTGGTATTGCCAGATTGTCCTCCAAAGCGACTACACCAGTTTGCACCCCCACCAGAGTTCCCTTGTGCTGACATCACACCATCCCTGTTGTCATCAGACAATTAATTTCTGCTAATCTGGTAGATATGAAAGGTGTTTCACGGTTTCAATTTGCATTTCCCTTATCATGGGGAACCAGTTCTAGTTTCTGAGGCCAAGAGTAGTCTAATCCCTCCCCTCCCACACCCACACTTGGTGGAGGCAGGGGGAAGCGTGGGGGCTGGGGATGAGCCCAGATGGTGAGATTCCAGCGACCCCAGACTGAGAACGGATTGCTCACTTAAGGGTCAAGCACGGATGAGCATCAAAACAGAAGGCTGAATTCTGAAAGTTCAGTTCAAGGAGTTGCTAAGAAAGGGACCAGAGGAGGGACAGAGTCAGAACTCTGGAATCAGAGAGGTAGAAAAGAACGAAACACATTGGAGGGAAAGGGTCCAAGTTATTTCCTGAGAACAAGGGCAGTTGTTTGCAGCTGGCAGCTGGAGAGAGAGCAAGATTGGGGTTGGGACAGCTGAACCGAAAAGAAAAGGGGGTAATAAGCACCCAGGCTCCAATAACTCAGCCTGCCACCATCACGCCCTTGGCCATCATTAGTCTCCACTGCAAACCCTGAGAGCCCTACTTACTCTGTGTATGTCCTTCTAAATGAAACTCCTCGTGTCAGGCCATCAGATGTGGGCCACACTTGGGTTTGAGGGTTTGGGGTTTTCACTTGTTTAGAACAAACAACAAGGAAAGCACTGGGATGGGTAAGTGACTTATTTTTGTCAAAGTGTTTCTCCTTTTAGTGGCTTCTTTTCAAAACATGTTTTGGAAACATTTAACAGTCTTTCCCATAGCACTGCTTCTCAGGGAAGTTAAACAAAGCCAGATTGACGGGCTGACGTCAAGGCATATGCACCAAAATATGCCGCCTATACTAAGATGCTGGAGCTTTCAGGAATAACTCATGTCCTTGGGGGGCACCGGGGGTGTGGGAATCCCATATATCTCCATGTGCTTTTACCAGGCAAAACTCGGAGGAGCAGTCATCTATCAACGAACGTGACAGATATGCTTCTTCTTAATGGGGACAGGAAACCACTCTAACCTCAATGGGTCCACAGTTTCAAAGCCAACTTTCCCTTCGGCTCGCTTTGCTTCAAGTAAGGCCAAATGCTAAGGAAGACAGCCAAGGAAGCCCCCAGAGAGACAGACGTAGAATAGCATGTCATGGCTGACAATGGCATCTGGAGGGGCTAAGAAACCAGAACGCCAATATCTCCTTTCCCTTATTTGACACCATAGGAGTCGAATGTGGGATGAAGTCCTCAGTCCAAAAAGGACAGGATTGAATAACATGCTAGAGACATTGAGTGTCTGGAATTATTCTGTAAACCCAAGATGTAGCGAGAGTCAATGCTCACTATTCTGACCTTTATGGTTAAATATGACTAAAATATACTACAGTTCTGATTATCTGTGAATGGCAAGGCCATGCATGACACTGTTGGCCACCTCTACTATCTCTTGGTCTTCAAATCTACTGTAGAATATCTTCATCTTTGAAGTAAATTTTAGAACCCAGTTGCCTATGCATGTAACACACACACAATAGCATCAGATTTACATAAGAACATGAGGCATGCCCTCTGGGTTACCCAAATGCCACAGAGCCATTCCATTCAAGATTCCTGCGAGGCAAGAATTGACTAGAAGAGGCTATGAGTAAGTCAGAATCCGCAAGTATGCACTCGACAAACCATCACAAATAGTTCTAATGAAAGGACCCCTGATAGAGGTGAGGGCCAGGTTGCAGAGACAGACAAAGGATGGTGAGGCACCCAGGGAACAGCCACCAGTAAGAAACCATAACCATACGGAGGGCTGAAGGGACTCAAGAAGGAAACAGTGCTACTAGAGCCCATTAGCACCTGGAAATGTGAAGGGCAGCTGCCCAGTGGGAACTGCAGCAATGGATAGGGGCAGCCACTGCCCAAGACTTAGAAGGAGAAATAACCCAACCTCTTTCCACCCTTGGATCTCCTTGTGTGTTCTCCTATCCGCTAAACCCAACTGGAAGCCAGCGGGCAAGGGAACCTGGGTGATGCAGGCCTCAGGAGCCAGCCCCTCTGTGCTCAGAATGGGGTGGAGAAGAGAGGAGACAGGCTCAGGGGCTGGAGGAAGATGGGTGCCAATGGAAAATAGTCAGCATACTGGCTCCTGGGGTGCTTCCTGTTTGAAACTATTGAGTCCCTCAGTCAGACGGCACTTGCGGAAAACTCAGCACAAATCCTCTCTTGATCAAACTCACAAATCCTCCTGACCTAGGTAGGATAAGCCACCATATTTCTTAGCGGAAAGATCAGAGTCATTTAACTAAGCAGTTAACCAAACAGGAATTTCTCTCATAATTTGAATATGGTCATAGCCAATTATATGGGTGAAGGCCCATACTAGGCTAAAATAGCAAATCCCACTTCCCCAGACCAACTCATTTCCAGCCGAGAGACAAGAGCTCTCTGTTCATTCTCTGGAGAAACAGCCTCAGGCCAGCCCCAGGCAGGAGGACCTGGTTACCAATGATTAGAATAATGGCCAGCGCTTACTTAGCCCTTATCATGTACCAGGCACCAGACTACAAGTTTGGGGGGAATGCTGGTGAGTCCCATTGCCAAGGCACAGGATCAAAGGGTGAGAGGAGAAATGTTGGGGGACTCCTTCCCTGCTCCCCCTGCTGTTCTAGTAGGAGCTACATGCCTCTACCTGTGCTCACAGCTCCTGCCTAGGGGCCCTTCTGCCAGGGCTACAGTTCTCCTTGGGTTTAAAGAAACCCTTCCCCTGCTTGCCCCTCCAGGCCCAGAGTGCTAACTGCTGCCCCTGGTGCTTCTCCATCCTGTTTGTTCTCCAATCCGACCCAGGACTCTACATTGTTTATTTGCTCAACTCTCCTTCATTATCCCTTTGAGTGCTCCATCTGCCTCCCAGTGGGTCCCTGGCTGGTACAATGTATGTGAACCCAGCAAATGATGCTGCAGCTCCTTCTGGGGCACTGTGGGAACTAGGCCTGGCAGGGAGGGGCCAGCCTTTTCTAGGGACATAGAAATCTAGAATAGGAACCTGTCTTCAAGACCGTTTAACTTCATCTACCTGCTTCTTTCTTTTCATGAGGAGTAAGCCAAGCAGTGTATAGTAAACCCAGAAATAGACGGAACAACTGCTACTATATCTTAAGAAAGCACTTGGTGTTCAGAGAAAAACACTAGCTTTGGCGTCAGCTTTCTAATCATTCAGACCCCAGCTCTACCACCTACCTGCCAATGACCTCTCTGGGCCTCAACATCTTAGTCTATTAAATGAGACTACAAATATCTACTTTACAGGGCCATTAAAAGGTAACAACATTAAATACCTGGTACAGAATGCACCTTAATGAATCTAAACTCTCTCCCCCTTTACTTTAAGGGTACTACTGCTTTGTCTTAGATCCTTGTCCTAACTTTATTGTGTTTGGACCTGAGAATCCTTCTCCTGTCTCCCTCCTTCACATGAGTTGAGTTCACTTACCTCCCCATCTGGAATCCATGAGTCCCAAAGGATTTATTCCTGGACTGAGGTGGGAGGATGGCTTTCTTAATGAGACCTGAGATTCTGGGTACAAGCAATTTTCCCTCTGATGTAATGGTGCCTGCATGCACGCTCGCGCGCGCGCACACACACACACACACACACGGATGTACATATGCACACACACTGAAATCCGATCCAGAACAAGCCCATTCCCACTTATGAGTCATGCTTCCATTCAGATACTATTAATTGGTCCCTGGGGAGCATTACAGGGGATAAAATGGCAGGGGTAACAAATGGGGAATGAGAGTGAGAACTTTTTTGGAAGTAATAGTCATTGAGGGCCCAGGGAGCTCTGCCTGGCTTAGTTAGAGTTTAGTAGGTATTTCTTCTAAGGCAATTTCAAGTTAATGCTCAGTCCGTTGTGGAAATTTCAGGAGCATTGCCAATTAGTTTAGTCATGATGGCAGGGTGGAAAGAGTCCATGCTTCCTTCCTGTTCTCGTGCTTATGTCTGAAATGACAGGACCTACAAAATTCCAAGTTGGACTTCTCCAACAAGCCATTAGCAGCCTATATTCTGGCAGTGGTTCCCAAACTTCCATGTGTACCAGAATCACATGCCCAGAGCAATCATAATCATATGCCCTATTCAGCGATGTCATAATCACCCTTGAGATTTTACAGTAAGAAGTTCCCCAGATAATTCTGATAAATGTAAAACACTGACAACATGTGGGAGAAGCACAGATGTTAGAGCTGAGCTGGAAGGTGCTAGACTGCAGACTTTCACATTGCAGCCTCATCAAATTGCCGGGCCTGTGTGTTACCTACACCTGCACTTGCAGCGTGGTAGCCACAAGCCACAGGCGGCCACGGAGCCCTTGAAATGTGGCAAGGTTAAACTGAGATGTGATGTAAGTGAAAAACACCAGATTTTGAAGACTTATTATTAAAAAAAAGAATATAAAATATCTCTCGATTTTTCTACCAATTACATGTCACAATGGTATTTTAGAGATATCAGATTAGATAAAGTATCTACTTTCACCTATTTCTCTTTCGTGACTAATATAAAATTTTCATTTATACATGTGGTTCACATTTTTGGCTCCCACTGCAGTTCTAGTGGACAGTGCTCACCTATACTATTATTTACCTGATTTTTTTCTTTCCAGTTGACTCACCTTTTTCACTTAAATAAACTTAGCCTTCTCCCAGGCAAGAATAACAGTGAGATCACAAGTGTGATATGCCAGTTAAATTTTTTCTAATAAGCATTAAGATAAATAAATAAAATAGCTCATCCACACACTACCTAAATTCAGCCTGTGTTTTGCCAGTTGTTCAAAACCACATTTTGGGAAACACGAATCCACTCCAAACCCTTTGATACCCAGCGAGAGAGAGAGAAAATGACCGGTCCACAGTCACTATTGTGACCCGAGGCAGCTCAGGGCTTGGGGTGACCCGGGGCACCCACACAAACAAGCTCTCCCATCATGCACGGGCCTGACCTGGAGATTGCGTGACCATCAGCACGGAGGGAGTGGCATCTGGTCACGCTCTCTGGGTTTCCACTCGGCCCTGGCATTTCGCAAGGCCTATGTCTCTCTTAAACAGTCAGTAGGAAATGCAGCTGGCGCCTTTGAGTAATTGCCGATGCAGGCGGTGCCCTTCACTAACCCATGACAACCCAGCTGACTGCCCAGCCACCCCAGGCCCCTCCCTTCACTCCCTCCACCCTCCACCCACCACCCCTTTTTCCAGGTGGCAGTTGCCACTGCCCACAATTCAAGGCCCTCTGGGTTACAGCCTGGCTCTAGCTGCCTTTCCCCCAGATGCCCTGCCTGATCCCAGGGGAGGGTCAAGGGACAGCAGCCCTTCTGAGGGGCACTTGCGAGCCTGCTTCCTTGGCAAGAGGTAGGGACCCTCCAGTGAAATGGAGCAACCAGGCCAAAAGCTCTTGTCCTGAAACTTTTTATTTATTTATCTTTATTGTTGAAAGTATTACAGATGCCCCCCTTTATTCCCCCATTGAACCCCTCCACCTGGCTCCTCTCCCCCTTCCCCTCAGGCTTTCACAGCACTATTGTCTGTATCCAAGGATTATGCATATCTATATATTTATATCTATATCTATATCTAATCTGTATCTATATATCTATAAGCCTAAGCGACCTTTACAGCGGAATGACCAAACCACCAGAAAGACTGGTCGCTATGACACACACTGACCATCCCGATCCCTGATGGGCCTGCCAGCCAACTCCCTGTCCCTCCCCCCAGCCAGCAGGCACCGATTGGCTCTGGGGAATGGGGGTGGGGGGGTGGGGGGGGTGAATGGGAGG
>NW_005871360.1:369244-437971 GCF_000147115.1 Myotis lucifugus
GTGAAAGGGAGAGTGGGGGTGTGGAGGGGGGTGGATAGGAAGGCCCTGGCCAGGCCAAACTCCCAGTCCCTGAAGGCTTTTGAAAAACCTCTTTCTAGGGAGGCTTTTCTTTTCCCCCCAGCGGCGCACAATTCAAAGGCGCTAGCTGCGGAGCCACCCACCGTCGAGCCTCCCAATCTCTCCCCGCACCCGGTCGGACTGAGTCTGGTATGCAGTGGGGCCCGAGCACCCAGGGAAGCTGGCGGGGGTGGGGCGTGGACACAGGGGCCTCGGAGCTGGATCACCAGGGCCCCCAGCGCGCTCTCCGCCTGGAGGCGTCCAGCTGCAGACCCCCGACCCCATTAACTGGCTCGGTGGTGGGGTGGAAAGCGACCCGGGAGGGTGAGGAAATGAAACTTGGGGCGAGTACCAAGGGTGCAGTCCCCGTGACCTTCCCCTCCCGGGATAATGCTGCCTCCCTACCTCCCACGCGCCAAGAGATAAATGTGGATTCGCAAAGGCAGGCCCCCGAGGAGCTTCAGCTGAGGGGGGCGAGAGGGGTTACTCACTTCTGACACCCCCAGCCTTTGCTTTAAGGCTGCATTCTCCCTCCCTAACACATGTTGCTTGAAGTACACGATGGTTTGTGTTTACACATGCGATAAATGTGGGGGAAGCAGTTTTGTGCTTTAGAACAAAAGAGTCTGGAGTGTTTTTTTGGGGAGGTGTCTCTCTCTCTCTCTCTCTCTCTCTCTCTCTCTCTCTCTCACACACACACACACACACACACACACACACACACTCCTTCCTCCTGGCGAATCTTCACGCAGAAAGTTAACCCCAGCTCCTCAGAACCCACCCTTGCTGGAGTGGCCTCTGTTTTGTTCTGTTTTTTTTTTTCTCTCACAAGATTTTTTTCTAACCTCTAAACTGGCAGCTGGACATCCCCTGAGGGGTCCCAGATTGCAAGAGGGTGCAGGCCGGGCTGAGGGACACCCCCTCCTCCCTGCACTAATTTCGTGCACCGGGCCTCTAGTATGCATATAAATTCTTTGGTTACTCTCTTCCTGCCCCCTCTCCCCTTCCCTCTGAGATTCATCAGTCTGTTCCATGTATCTGGATCTATTTTGTTCATCAGTTTATTTTGTTCATTAGATTCCACATGAGTGAGATCATGTGATACTTGTCTTTCTCTGACGGGCTTACTTCGCTTATCTTACCCTAACCGAACAGGCATTCAATCAGAGGAACCAGCCTGTGGGTCTGAGAGTCCTTCAACTAGAAATGGTCCCTCCTGAGGAGGAGATTTTGGATGAGTTCCGGCAGCCAATACTCAACTCAGGTGTAAGGTAAGGGACTCTGGCTTTGCCTCAGAGGAGCCTTCTAGAACATCCTGGGCCCTTTAAACAGGCCACTGCCAGAGATCTACAAGAACTTCCTCACAGACATCAGTGTGCCTCAGCCAG
Source organism: Myotis lucifugus (assembly GCF_000147115.1). Lineage (NCBI taxonomy): Eukaryota > Metazoa > Chordata > Mammalia > Chiroptera > Vespertilionidae > Myotis > Myotis lucifugus. Next base: position 370,690 of record NW_005871360.1, read on the forward strand.
GGTCTTGGGCAGCTTTCCTTCCCCTCAGTCTTGTTGCTACTCCTCTCATCTCCCTAGCAGCCAGATTCTTTGAAGTTCATGTCTACTCTTGGCCTTCACATTGCACAGCCTGTTCAGATGGTTCTCTTTACCTAATGTGATTTTAGCTTTTAACTTGTGGCCTGGTTTCAGAGCTCCCCTCAACCCCAGAGGAAATAGCCCCAGCCCTAGACGTGGCCTGTGGAGAACCCACCCATCAGATCAGCTCCTGCCCTCCACCAGGCACAGGACAGGAGAATGCCCCCCGCAGAGCCGGGCTGTGCCCCTCTGGAGAAAGCCGGGGCGGCCGTGCCCACGCTGGGCTGGCAGGACTGCCCAGCTCTCATCAGATCATCCAAACGCCAGGATGGAGACCTGCCTCCAATCCCAGCTCAGCCTCCACTTACTCATCTTTACACCAGGCTGTTCTGAGGCCGAGCAGAGCTAAAATGCTACTGAAATGGGGGAACAGGGGCAGGGAATCCGGGCTGCTTTGTGCTGCCATAAAAATGCTGGGAACAGCTGAGAATCGTTCAGCAATGACTTCATGCCAGGCCTGTGCTTAGCAGTGTATATCGTTGCATGTCATCTTCCCCACAGTGTGAGGAGACATTCAGAGAAACTGAGTAACTTGCCTATGGTCACAGCTTCCAGGAGGCAGGCCAGCCAGTGTCCGTAACCCACTCCATGCGCTGCCCCCTCCCCTGCTCCCTGTAAGCAGTGGCGCAGAGGGAGGGAGGCAGGCAGCCCAGGGTGGGGACCATATTCAGAGCAGCTGCCTACATGTCCCTCAAGGACAAACACGGGGGTGGGGGGTGTGCACGAACACAATGGGCTATTGGCCCAGGTGGCTTCTTCTCATTTGTCCCTCTTATCACCACAGTCCCACACTCAGCAGAGCCCCCTCAAGGTCACCTGCCCCACGCTGGTCCCCGGGGTTCTGTGACAGGCTTTCAGGATCTGTGCAGTTGACAGCTTGAATTTGACAAGATCTATGCTGAAAACAGAGCCCCATAACTGACTCTCAGGGGGCCCCGATGATGGATGGGCCTCTCTCTGAGGGTCCCAGGGGGCTGGCTGGGAGGACCGAGGTCTGCAGGGCCTCACTCGAGCTGCCAGGAGGTCAACCGCTATTCTAATGACTACCCCGTGCCAGCCTCACACTTGCTCAAAAGCTCAGCCCAGGCCAATCTCTCTCTATAGCAAACTCCACGCTTCCCAGAGGATTAGGCACACGCCGGGCCCAACACTCTCCTTTGTTCCGGCAGGATCGCAGACTCCGCTCTGAGCCCGCATCTCCTGGATGGGGGCCTGCTGGATGGCAGAGCCCAGAGGGCCTCTCGTCTCAGCACCTGTGCTCCTCGTCCGCCTCCCAGACACAGAACCACACGTGGCATCGTGGAAACAGTGGACTGATGGGCCCATCATACACCTGGAGGGAATCAGGAATGCATTCATTCATTCTCCCTTCCATTCATTCAGGAAGAGTGAAGGTCCCTCCTAACAGCAGGCTTGCTGTAAGCACTGGGCCACGGCCCTGAGGAAACAGACATTGTCCCTTCCCCAGGAGCAGACCCTGTGGCAGGGGTTTTATATCCGAGGGGAAGCAGTAAGCACTGCAGGGACGAGTGGAGACCCTCGGGCCCCAATACAAAGGAGAGATGAGATGGGTCACCTTTCCCCTGCAGCAGCCTGTCTTGGTTTCTGTGCCCTCTCGGGGCATTTGCTGCTCCCTGAATTTTCAGACCTGAGGTCCCCAAACTGCCTTTGCCTCAGAGTCCTGCTGAGAGCATCCTGGCATACAGATTCCTACAAACCTGCTCGTAGTGATTCTGCCTCTGTAGGTCTCAGGTGGGGGCTAGGAATCTGTATTTGTAAAAGCTGTTCTAGGTGATTCTAAGGTAAACCCACGTTTGAGGAACCCTGCCCTTAACTGTGAGTTCCTTATTTATTTGATACCTGGAGGACCTAGATCGGTGGAGGAATAAATGGGGGAATGAATGGATAAATAAATCAGTGAATGAATGAATAAAAGCATGTTTGTTTGGAAGCTTGCCTGTGGCTGTGGTCAGCAGTAGGGGCCCAGGCCCGGAGACCTGGGAATTGGTGGGGCCTGGAATCTGAGTGAATTAAGACCACACAAAGGGTGTGTAGAATGGGGGCAGGATGGGGGACCCATGCCAGGCGCTGGACCTGGGCCGTCCTGCCAGTGAGAGGCAGATACGCTAAGAGTACACAGAGTGCAGATGACTCAGAGGGAAGTGGAGTCCACAGGCCACAGACACGATTGTGACATCTTGGGCAGGCCATCTGTGCCAGGTAATACAGAGATGGAGGCTGGCAGACAGCGTGGGGGGCCCCGGACCCTGAAACCCCCACTGTCACCACCTTCCCTTCACCAGTTACTAATTTTACACACCCTGGGGGAACATCTGCCGTGGGCTAGGCAAGCCACTAGCACTGAGAGGCAGGGACTGACCCAGCCTCTAGCCCCGGGGATGCCTGAGGCCGGGGAAGACAAGCATGAAAAGAAGCAGAGGCCACAAAGGTGAGGGCAGAAAGCCCCTGGACAGCCCAGCTGAGGGCAGAGCCACACCTCCAGAGAAGAATGAATCCTGGGAACGCCCAAAGCTAAAGAGAAAGTGTACCTGGGCTTGGGTAAAACATGTGTTGTGTAGGGCTCAAATAAGAACAATGTGGTAGGACCCAGTTTCCACCACTTACCAGCTGTGTGACCTCAGACAAGTTACTGATACACATACTGGAATAGCCTCTCTGAGCATCAGTTTCCTTATACATATACCGGAATAGCATCTACTGGAATAACACCTACCTCACAAGGTCACTGTGTTGACAAAAGGAGAAATCAGGAGTGAAAACTCTAGGCCAGTGATGGTGAACCTATGACACGCGTGTCAGAGGTGACACGCGAACTCATTTTTTGGGTTGATTTTTCTTTGTTAAATGGCATTTAAATATATAAAATAAATATCAAAAATATAAGTCTTTGTTTTACTATGGTTGCAAATATCAAAAAATTTCTATATGTGACACGGCACCAGAGTTAAGTTAGGGTTTTTCAAAATGCTGACACGCCGAGCTCAAAAGGTTCGCCATCACTGCACTAGGCGTACAGTAGGTACTTCATAAAAGGTAATAAGGATGACCATTAATTGAGCCCCTTTCATGCAAGGCTCATAAATTCAATACAGTCTGAAGGATCTGCTCTTAGTCCCAGCTTTCAGGTGAGGGAACACTCACACAGCAGATCAATGCAGAAGCCAGAACATGAACCCAGGTCTGTCTCACTCCAGAGGTGTCACTGTCATGCAAGCTGTATGCAAATCTGTTTTTGAAAAGGAAGACATTTGAAAATTACAGTATCTGTGATTACCATAATCAAAATTGGCAGTTATTGGAATTTCGCGTAGTATTGAAAAGACTGGACTGTATTTACCTAGCAGGATGCTAATAATAGCTTTCTCCTATTGAGTACTTTAAGTACCAGGCACTGTACAAAGCACTCTGAGAAATCCATACGAAACACTTGATTCATGAACCCAGAGGGACTTAACAGGAATTAAGCGCCTAGCCTGAGGGCATTCAGTGAGTAAGAATGGTGGAGTCAAAATTTGAACCCATGGCTTTGAGTCCTTATGCCCCTAGCCAGGCTGCTCTGCTCTATATTCCCACCAGAGAGCACTCAGCAGAGCGCCAGACGGCAAGACTTCTTAGACACACGAGGCATTTCTCAGATGACCTCCCTGGGGTGAGGGGGGTGGGTGTGGAGAAAGGAGAAGCAGAGGGGATACAGAGGCAGAGCCCAGCCCAGGGCGAGCTGCTAACTTCCTTACAGGCTCCAAGGAAACTCCGAAGGCTTGACTTCTGTCACAGCCGCGGGGACGGGGGAGCAGGAGTCGGGGAGGCAGCGAACTTTCTGTTCTGCCGGTGTCTGCCTGCTCCGTCTAGTGGCTCTGACAATTCTGTGCTGGCCCCACTGCTTTAGATGACCTCCCAGCAACTTCTGCCACATCACCGTCTTTTGCGTTTCTGGGTGAAGGATGTTTTTTAGTTTGGTTTTGTTCATTTGTCAACCAAAACTGAAACGCAAGCATTCCAAACCCACCCTGAACGTGGAAGCCCACTGACGTTGGACGGGTCCCTTCCCTCCCCATCTGGGCTCCCGTCCACCCATGACGCCGGTCCTCCTGACCTCGTGTGGCGGCTACAGAGAAGAAACGGGGCCATCTGAAGCATCACACAGAAACCAGGGGTGTTTGGGTTGGGGATTTGGTGGTTTGTTCTTAAGTCATGACACTCAGCAGCGCCGCCTGTCCTTCAGTGAGCTGGAGGAAGCACTTGCCTTTGCTTTAGGAACATAAAGGGCAGATAGAGCCCATCAGCTGGTGGAGCAGGCACACCGCACATGTGCAGAATTACACAGACGGACAGACTTCCAACACGCCCCCCATCTCACCCAGTCAGAGACAGGAGGCAGTTTTCCTGAATCCACTCCACTATTTTGACCAATAAAAGAATAAGATGAGTCACTTATGCCACTATGGGCAGAAACACCAGGGGCCAGACATCTTCCCAGCCCCAGGGCCCCTCAGGCTGAGGTAAGTGAGAGTGAGGGAAGATCTGGCCGCCATCCCTTATGCCCAGGCAAGCCCTGCCTCTGGGAATCGAGCCTTCATGCAACCCAACTGCCAAACTGGCCACGATGTTCCAGGGTCTTTACAACGGCCCTGTTAGCTGGGCCCTCATTCAGCAAAGACTTTGTTTATTTTTTAAATATATTTTTATTGATTTCAGAGAGGAAGAGAGGGAGAGAAATATCAATGATGAGAGAGAATCATTGATCAGCTGCCTCCTGCACAGCCCCTACTGGAGATGGAGCTGGCAACCCAGGCATGTGCCCTGACCGGGAATTGAACTGTGACCTCCTGGTTCATAGGTTGACACTCAACCACTGAGCCACATAGGCTGGGCAGCAAAGACTTTAGAGAAAGGCAGAATGTCAGGCCTCAGTTATTATTTCAATGTTTTTATATACTTCCCCCAATCCCCCAAGCTGCCGTTGCCTTTAGGGAAGAATAAATATCCTCTCTCTACATTATCTCAGGAAATTTCCTGAATCCACTCCTCTATTTTGACCAAAAAAAGAATAAGATGAGTCAGGTCCAGCTCAGACCAATGGAGTGCCTCTCCCCAGGGGGCCAGAAGGCTGTGTGCGTGGCATCATAAATATTCCTTTTCTTGATATAAAGGTTGTTCTGTGGAAGGAAAGGTTAAATGAAGTGAAAATTCTAGTGACTAAAACATTTCTTTGGCAAAAAAAGAAGCAAATCTGCACTGAGTAGCTTTTTGCTGGCCTGACTAGAGGCATCTTGTCAGAGCTCACCCCTTTGAAATGGGGAGAAAAGGGGAAGCCAGCGAACCCCAGGATGAGGAGAGGAGACAGAAGGAGGCACCAGGGGGGCCACTCCTGTCAAGCCCGGAGCAGCCTCATTCTGAGGGTGGGACCCTGGGGCTTGGGGCTCTGGTCCAGGGAGACAGAACCGCTCCTGAATGGCTGGGGGCGGGGTGGTCACCCCACCTCCACCGCGTCCACACAAAGGCAAGAAAGTCCCAGCGTCAGAAAAACAAAAACTCGTAAATAGGGAAGTCTCTGAAGCTGAGAAAACCAGCAGACACCTGACAGCTTTCCTTACGCAAATCTCCGCCAGCACACCAAAACAAGGGCCAGAGCGGCGCGTGAAGAAGTTGACCTCTGGTTTCTATAGTCGGATGACTATAGTCAGAGGCTTCAAAAACAGGAAGCGCCAGATGTAATATCAAATGACCCAGACAGTGGAAAGCAAGGCAGAAAACTAAATTGGAAGACAGGAAGTCACAGTCACACCGCAAACAATACAGATATTTGTCTGAGACGTGCTTGGCCTGGTGCCCTATCATGGCCTGAAAACGGAGGAGCACAGCCAAAATCGAGATGATTATCAGAGGCGAGTCCACTAGAAATGGCCAACCTGATACCCCTCCTGCGAAATCTCCTCTCTGCAGCTGAGTAAAACTTCAGAGGTTGTAGTTCTGGGTTGAAGCAACTTGCGGGCCGAGGGCCAGATACCATTGCTAAGCCCTGGGACTTAGCTCCCAGAATAAAATCTCTGGCCTCTCCCAGTCCCCTCCTCTCTAAAGGTAAGAGTAGTGGGCATCTATCGCATCTGGCCACTGTTCTTCCTCCCCCTACAAAATAGAAGCTTTTACTTAGAGCATCATCCCAACATGCCAAGGTTGCAGGTTCAATCCCTAGTCAGGGCACATACAAGCAACAATCAATGAATGCATAAATAAGTGGAACAACAAATCAATGTCTGTCTCTCTCTCTCTCTCTCTCTCTCTCTCTCTCTCTCTCTCTCTCTCTCTCTCTCTCATCAATTAAAAAATAGAAGCTCTGCCTGGCCTGTGTGGCTCAGTGATTGAGGGTCGACCTATGAACCAGGAGGTTACAGTTTGATTGCCAGTCAGGGCACATGCCCAGGTTTTGGGCTCGATCCAGTGTGGGGCATGCAGGAGGCAGGCAATCAATGATTCTCTCTCACCACTGGAGTTTCTGCCTCCCTTTCCCTTCCTCTCTGAAATCAATAAAAATATATATTTTAAAAAATATTAGTTCCTTATCAAGTGGACTTATTAATCTGATAGGATAATCTTACTGCTGCCAGAAGCCACTCTGTGGATAGAAGCTGCTGGAGAATTAAAGCGAACACAGAGGGCCCAGCACTGGGGTATGTGTTTCTAGAAGTAAAAAGAGAGGGGGTCATTCCTTCTTCCTACAGAGGGCCTCTCCCTGCAAGCAGGGCGGTGTAGGGTAGGGAAGAGGACACAGGAGGGCAGTTCCTCAGGCTGGGCTTTGACACTTAGCCCATCTCTGAAAGGATGAGTCATCGTGTATGGGAAGGACCTGGTACCTGGGAGGCAGCTCATGTTAAGGGAAAAACAGTGATGGGCACAGGGGCTGTGATGGTGCCCTCCTTCTTCTCTTTTAGGCCCCTCCTCCACACCTTCTTCTGAGACCCACACACCCATTAACCCCAGATTATAGCCCATCTGAACCGCCGTCACTGTCTGTCTGGGTAGCCAGCACACGTGGACCCGGGCCAGCCATTGCAGTGGTAACTGATGCTGCCAGGCATCCTGAATGATATTGAATGCCTTTCCTCCCATCACATCCACATCACACAATCCACTGGTATGCCAGCTGGAGCATGGTGAGGACCTATTGACAAAACACAATAGGGCTGGATCAAGCCTCCACGTACACCTGACTCACCATGAGTCATATCCCCCAAAGGACCTTCTCAGCTCACCATTGTTATCAATTAAAGAGAGTCACGTATGTCCGGCACATATGAATATCTGCGTGACAGCCAAGGTTGGGCACATCCTTTGGCTTGGAATATAATTCTCCACTAAGAAGTCCACTGATAATGGCATGAATATAGCATCCCTCCCAAAAGTAGTAACATTTTAATTAGGGATAACTTAAGACACCGCATCCAAAGAAATAACTAATGTTCTTTGAGCAATTCTGGTCATTCCTCATCTTCTTCAAGGAGTGGGTCTTAAGTTTGGCTGAGCAGAAGTCCTGATCCCTTCAAATTTGTCACTACTTTCTTCTTCATGGTGTAAAATAACATGATCACCATCACTCCTAGACCTTGCTTTTTCCCAGAGAAGCTCTGGCTGATAACCGGTAAATGCTAACCAAAGAGATGTTGTCATTAAATGTCATTGTGTTTATATCTATGTGTGTCTTCTGCAACATAAGATAAACAAACCAATCTTCCTCACCAAGCTTAGGGGGATAACGAACAAAAAATTAGAGTTGAGTAACCTGCCAACGTAAATATTTCACAAAAGTTAAGTGATGGTCGATAGAGCCAAAATGTGAGACTGGAGTGGGACTTTCCAACAAAGATCTGCCCGAACTTATTCAATTAGTCTGAGTACGTATTCAAACTTATTACCATTTTACCCCACCGATGAAATGAGCATTAATGTGAATTTGCGTATAAAAGCTATTTATTAGGATCCCATGCAATGTGCCAGGCATTGTATTAAATATTTTATATGAATTCTTTCCTTCCTCCTCAGAGCAATTCTATGAGATGGGGCAATTCTGCAAATGGGAAAACTGAGTCTCAAACAGGTCACACAACTTTGAACCAGGAATCAAACCCAAAGAGCATCACCCAGAGCCCATGCCCTTAACCATTTTTATGCCGCATTCCAGTCTCTGGGAAGACTCTGCGGCTCTGGGCAGTTACATTGCATCACCTCCGCCTCTGAGAGTCACACAATGGCTCCCACACCTCCAGTTCAAGGTGAAACCTTTCTCCTAGTCTCACAGCCTTTCCAGATCTGACCCATCCCCGCTCTCCATTCTATTTCCCAGTCTTAGACCTTCCATTCTAGACTGCACATTTTTCCCTGTTCCTACCCGTCACTCTCTTCCCTGCCACCCCTAAAACTAAACACACAGGCCGCCCTTACTCCCACTCCCACGCCTTCGGGCAAGCTATTTGCTTCCCTGGAAGGACTTCTTCCTACTGTTGGAGTCACTCCAAATCCCATCTCAAAACACCACATTTTTCCATAGCCTTTCACTCCCTCTCCCTCCTAGAAACTCCCATGGCCCTTTGGTCTTCTCTACCATTAATTTCAAGCTTAAATACAGCCTTGTGATGTTGGATAGCTTCTAATGCACACACATTATTAGTCCATCTAGATTAGCCCACCTAGTTCCCAGTGAGCAGGAACTATCTCCTGGCACCCTGCTCACCTTCACACCTAGCACAGCTCAGCTCCATGGCTCCGCTCGGCCCCAGCAAAGGCACAGGCTGGGGCCAAGAACCCCTAGAGCCTTCTAGCTGATGGGATGACAGTATACTAAGCAGGCAACGGACATGGTGGTTTGTGCTTCATTACCATGACACAGCTCAGTCACTGGAAGAAATCAGCCCACAGTAGACATGGTCCTCAGCTCTGACATCCACGTGGCCACCTGTCACAGGGCATGGCCAGGCTTGTGAGAGAGCCTGGGAAAGAGTCAGCTGCTCCCGCATGTCAGAAGCTGAGGCAGAGGATGCTGAAATAGCCATTAATGTGGAAATCTGTTCCCCACGCTCCTCGGATCCTCTCAGATGCTAACCACTCAAAGGGAAAGATATACTATTGACAGTTTTATTTCTCTGATCCTTGAAGTTATACCTACTCATGATTTTTTTTAATGGAAAATATGAAAAAGCATACAGAATAACGTATCGCCCATTCTCTCACCATTATCTTTGTGGGATATTCCCTTCCAGTCAATTTTTCATTGTCTATCTGCCTGGCAATGGAGATAACAAATGTAAAGGCCCGTCCCAGCCCTCTAGTCTCCTGCAGACCAGTGAGGGAGACACACAAGGTAGCAACGAAGTGTCATACACCGTGAGACTGAGGCAAGTACAAAGGACAAGGTCATCAAACCTTCCACACAGAGGGAGAAGAAAGGACAAAGACTGAGAGAGAATTCGGAAAGGGCCTGGCCTTTGGTTCCCTCCAGGACAGTTACTGAGACCTGCAGTGTGCCAGGGTGGTGGGGAACGGAGGAGACCCAGAGACAGGAAGTGACTCGTTCAAGGTCACTCAGCTAGTTAGCAATTTCCACAATACTTGTTCTAAAGATCACATGTTCTGAAGCCACAAGATTCTAAAGAAGACTTCATGCAAATAAGCCCACAAATCATGTGTGTGTATGTGTGTGTGTGTACCCTTTATCAGACTCTATGTTGATACAAAATAAAATGCCTTTATTGAAAAACCTCAAACTGCTTGAATTGGGACGGTCCTGGAAAATCTGGGCCACAGGGTTTGGTCACCACATGCTTTTGCTCAATCCAACAGGGATTTCCTAAAATAGCCTTGCATTCCAGCAGGATATAAACCCTGTCGAGGATGCCTCAATCTGGAATCAAAGAGTCAGAGTGGCTGGAAACAGATCTGGCTCACTTCACCCTCCAACTAAAATAGGCTGCAAAACTAAACAAGGTCATTAGGGAGAGAGAACTTCATTTCCCCAAACAGTCCTTTTAACCTAGAAAGCAAAAGGGCCTGGGCCATTAACAGCAAAACTAAGTCTTGCTAGTTTGCATTTTCTTCCTCAAAACTACCTTTAATACTTTGAGCCATGGGGGCTCAAGGCAAGGGAGGAGAAAGAAGACAAATTAAAATCAATTTTAAAATTAAGCAAAATAGCAAAAGTCAGCACAGGCAGACACATCCTCAGGCCCAGAATTCCACATGCTTCGAGCCCAGGGCTCACGGCATCCTGACAAAAAGAATGGCGAGTGCTGGGCTCTGTTCCGCCTGATTAACTCAACATTGTGAAGTAAAGGCCGGTCCAAAAGGCTAGAACAACAACTAGAGGATCATCACAAAGCCCTCAGTGGGCAGTTAAAAATGAATTTGTCTGTTATGTTCGCAACATCTACTGAGCAACATCAAAGGGGCTGAGAGCACAATGGACTTTGTTGAGTCACTGGTATTAAGCAGGGTAAAAAATGAACATTTCCCTGCCTGCTCACTCTAAAAGCCCAACTTGTATTCTCAGAGTCTAGAAGAATAAATCACGCAAGCAAAGGAAAAACAATAATGAAGACATATGGTGTGACTCCCCAAAACCATCATGTGCCAGTTATTAATATGCAGCAAATCATTAATCATCGTGCTGATCACCACCTTTTGATGACTTTCTTGTCGGGACAAACTCAAATGCGTTTTCTTTCTCTTTTTCTTTGCAAGAGTAATTTCTTATGAAACCATTTAAGGCATTGTGACGGGCAGCACCTACAGAATGACCTGCTGGTTGTGGGAATTCCCATCACAGTGAAAGCTCTTTCCAACCTCTGGAGCCGAGGAGGTGGGGCATTTGGCTGGTGTGCACAGCAGCGGCTCAGCATCCATTCAGCTCACTGATCTTCCTGCTTTGCTTTATTGCATGTGCTGCTACTTTCCACACATTGCTGGCTCTAAACTTTCTTCTCCCCAGACTCCTTTCTTCTCATTCACCTTCTCTGCTACCTTCTGATTCTGTTTTTCTCTCCTTCCCAGCCTTCATTAATTCAGCAAATATATATTAAGCACCTACCTTTGCAAAACACAGCATCACATTATCTCTTTGTAACACTCTGATACCCATTTTCCTCCCTAAGCAGAGCGCCCCTCTTGAATATCAATACATTCGGTGTGCATAGGGAGGAGGTGTGTAAGTTACCATGCAATATTTCAGATTTACAACAAATATACACAAAGAGTAATATAATGAGACATTTGTGTAACTACTGTCCACCTGAAAAATAAAACAGTGATACAACTGATATCTCATGTTCCCCACTCTGGTGACATCCCCCGCCCCAACTCCCCAAAGATAACCACTAAACTAAATTTGGTTTTTATTATTCTCATGCATTTTTAAACATTTTATTTCACACGTAGATATCCAAACACACTATGTAGTATTATTTTACATTTTCTTGAACTTAATATAAATGGTTTTATAGCACATATTTTCTTCAGTATGCTCTTTGCTCTCTATTGTATAATTGAAGATCATCTGTGTTAACACTTGAACTCTAGTTTATGCCCTTGTCATCACTGTCTATTATTCCATTGCGTCAATGCAGCCCAATTCATTTGTCTAGTTTCCTCTTGATGGACAGTTAAGCTAGTTCCAATGTTCGTGTTATTATAGTGCCATCGTGAACATTCTTGCACATGGCTCCTTGCTCACATTCCCCATATCCTCTTTACCTTCGCCTGCACGCTGAATAGCAGAGGAATTGCTATTCCTTAAGTTGCCAGTGAAAGTCTTTCTGACAGAGCCATGTTTGCCTCAGCCTGAACTCTGGCCCTTTTTCACCTCATCCGTGACTTAAAAGGACACGGCCAGGCTACTTTGATCAGTGAGGCCCAAAAGACTCCAGTAGGTGCCTCCCCCAGGCTCCCTGGCCTTCGGCTCTGCCTCTCGTCAATGCACTGTGGAGCCAGGGCGGTGGCACTCCCATGCTGTGAACCTGGCCGCAAAACCAAGTCGCTGCTATTGAGTTTTATACGACACATCTGACCTGCTGTTTGTTGCCTTAGACAAAGGAGCCGATGCTCTCCTGAGAAATTAATTTGGATTTTCATTACATTTGAAATTGTAAAACAAGAATGAGCACATCTCAGCCTGGGTGGTCTGTTGCCCTAATTTATTTGTCCTAATCCCTCTCCCCACACTTGGGCTAGAAGCACCATTATCCACTCCTCCTCAGGGTCTGTCTGGGATGCCACCTCCCAGGCTTGCTCTGTTCTCTCGCTTTGCTTTATTTTCCGTCTCATCTCTTTTTTCTGTGCTTCCAGGTGTTATTAAATAATCCTCTCGATATGCCTTTAGGTTTAACTATAAAGATACTTGAGATAAAATATCTGTCAGAACCAACCTGGTAGAATAAATGGAAATATGTGGTATGCGTGTTAGAATCTTCCTTCCAGCGACAGTTATTCCAGGACAGACGGGTTTCCAACTGAGGACAAATTCTTCTTTATCAAGACATTAAAATCATCCCCTTACTTCCTGAAAATCAAACCTCCTTTTTCTCAGTTGTCTGAATACTGAGGGTTTTTAAAATTACTTTATAAGATGCATGTGGAGAGTCTGAATAAAACCATGATAGGAATAAGGATGTTTGAGAAATAAGGATATTAAGAAAGACTACCCAACTAATAACTAAGAGCAATGAAATGTTAATAGTTATAATCATAGGCATTCCCATGCACAGAAGACGAGGTTCTTTACAAAGAATAGTATCAACCAAGACAACATAAGGAACTACCAGTAGAAAGACTGTATAATGTGTACAACTGAAATATATAGTCCCAAAGGTCTTATATATTATAAATCTGGTGTTGAAGAAGAAGGCAATACCTTCTAAATTTCCCACTTGAGAACCCAAATGGATATAGAATTTATAACTATAAGCATGTAGGGAATGTTTGCCCCATAGACTATGTATTCCTTGATTTATACCCACACCCATACACAGACACAAAGCTCAGATGCACATGGAATGCGTGCCTGCAGCTTGCAACTGCACTGGATTTTTGCAAGCTAACCACTACTTAAGCATTGCGGTGGTGCTGTTTCTTCATCGCTGGACCAATTATGCAATTGTTTTCTATTTAGTGAGCATTTACTTTAGCTACACATTGTGCCAGTTATTTTTTTAAATATATTTTATTGATTTTTCAGAGAGGAAGGGAGAGGGACAGAGAGCCAGAAACATCCATCAGCTGCCTCCTGCACACCCCCCACTGGGGACGTGCCCGCAACCAAGGCACATGCCCTTGACCGGAATCGAACCCGGGACCCCTCAGTCCACAGGCCGACACTCTAGCCACCGAGCCAAACTGGTCAGGGCGCCAGTTACTCTTTTATGAGGATTAAATACATGCCTAATTCATTCGCTCCTTATTTTTCTGAGGAGAAAAACTGGCACTACAATAGCTACACAACCTACTGAAGTTTCCTCAGTTAGTGAATGAATAGCAGGACCATCAACCAAGGCTGTCTGTCAGACTCTAAAATTGAAGAACTTAAGCACTACCATAACCTGACTCCATACAAAAGATAACTATGGAACTCAATCTTTCAGTCCCCACAACACTTTGAATATAGTAGGTCTGGATGGATGGAGGATGGATGGATGGATGGATGATAAACAGATAAACGGATGGTTGGAGATAAAGGAGCTTATATCAATGGAAAAATGAATTAATAGTGTTTTTTCTTGCCATGATAAGGGATGTATATAAACATACATCCTTCTAGACAAGGAGAGCCTCTATTATTACTTATAATAGATAGATGATAGATAGATGATAGATAGATAGATAGATAGATAACCAAACCCCTTTATCTGTTTCATGAATTTAATTTCCTTTGTGAATTTCCTTTAACCTTTGTATCTAAATCCACAGAAGAGGAGGAAGTACTTAGAAATGGGGATTTCCTGAATTCTGCCTTTATACCCCAAGCTTGGCTGATGAACACATAAAAATAGCAAGGCCAGGGTTTCATCCTTTTGCAGGTCTGTCACACAGACCCTTTCAGTACAGCCAGCCACTCAGACCAGCATTGCCAATTGAATATGACACTAGGAAATTCAAATAAGGGAGAAAAAACCTGCAAATGAGCCACATGAAGCACAAGTACCAGTCCTATGCCAGGGCTGACATCCAAACTGGAATCATACATGTACCGTGAGTCACAGGCTCGATACAAGCCAGGCACTCTTGTGGAAACCGTAGTCGTGAGCTCCATAAAAGTATTTAAACACGTCATGTAATGGATCTTCACCTTGCTGGAGTCCCCATTGGACTGATCCCATTTTGCAGATGAAGATAGTAAGGTTCTGAGAGGTCAGGTCACTTACGGGACAGAGCCTGGATTCAAACCCTAGATTTAAAAGCTGGAGCTCTTTCAGACACACTGGACTCCTCGCAGCCTCTCTGGTCATAGTCCATCCATCTGTCACCAGCAGCACAGGGCAGCTCTCCTGGCGCACAGTTTCAGAGACCTCATTAAATAGCAGGGCAAAGACCCACATAAAATGCTGATGGCCGCACTGGGTTTCCCTCAGTGCCAAGTGACCGGGTACGTCCTGAAGCTGATGACCATGTGGTTTGGGATTTCACCAAGACTGTTCAAAGTCACGAACATCACCCACAGGAGCGTGGGGACTGTCGGAGGCGAGGAAATGGCCTGCATGATGCACTTTGTGTGCAGAATATGAAAGGCCCAGACCTGGGTCCAGCCGGTCTCCCTGAGGTGGAAATAAGTCTCTAGCACAAAGTGTTGAGCATGTTGATGCACATTCCTAGGAACTCAGCCCATAGCTTTCACCCGTTTCCAAAAGGGGGGCTGTGACACACACACTCACCCAAATATAGAGAGCACGGACTTAGCCACATTTTAATGGCCTGGGTGTGGGAAAGGCTTGGAGTCTGCACCTGTTTGGCACTCAAGGCCAAACACAGGCTGTTTCCTAAGCCTTCCGTGACTGGCCTTCCAGGAAATGCAGGTTAGCATCCTAAACGGGCCCCTCTCCAAGTTCTCACCCACGTTGGTGCCTGTCTGAAGTGCCTGAAGCACTCCACCAAAAGCCACAGCGGTTGCAAAGCTGGGTTTCTGGGCTCTGCTCCTTACAAAGAGCACACCTCACAGCTCATTTGAAGCGTCCATGGACCTTGCTTTGAAGGCAGGTCCTTAGCTATTAGCCAAAGAACACAGATTCTCAAGGAAAAGAAGTTGGGGAAGAAGCACAGAAGGATTTACACTCAGAATGGACTCTAATGTGCTGAGAAGGCCCAAAGGCCTCGGCCCTGGTGGTCTGGCAGGCACTGTTTAACCAGAAAGGGGAAGGACGGCCCTGTCAGGTCACGCAAATGTTATCAGGACATTGTGGGGTTCCCAGACACACACTGTGCGTCAAAACAGACCTCGGAGAATGTGGGCGTCAGGCAGAATGGGTGTGAGGGCAAGGGAGCCCACAAGAAGCAATGTGATGATAACCACCACTGCAGCCCAGAAACCAAGAAAAAAGCCCAGTGTCCTTGGGATGTCCCGTCACAGCGCTCCTGCCAGGAGGGCTGAGGGGTGCACAGCCTGCCCTCCCTGCCATCCTTCTGAACTCCCCCACCCGAGTTCTAGGCAAAGGCCATGCCCCCTGACAGCTAACTATAAGGAAAAGAAACTTCTTTAAACTCAGTGGGGAAAGTTAAGATTTCCAGAACCAGTTTGAATGGCAGAGAGATTGCAGAGAGAATGTAAAAGGAGGAACCACCACCACCACCACCACCCCCTTGCCCCCAGCCCGCCAAAAGTACCAGGCAGGGCAATGACCTCAGCTGTAAAACCTAACGAGAAATTCAAGGAGCAGAAAGACATGCCTCCAGGTGTACATTTTTTTTTTAGCAGAATTATTTTTCAGGTTGTTTTATTTAAAGAAAAATGATTTTAAATATGTTACATGCAATAAACCTTAATATTTCAAGAAAAACTATCTTAAATATAATGTTACATGCAATAAACATTAATATCTCAAGAAAAGCGATTTTAAATATGATGTTACATGCAATAAACATCAATTATTCAAGAAAAATGATCTTACATATAATAATACCAGAGGCCCGATGCACAAAACTCATGCAAGAGTACGCCTTCCTTCCCCCAGCTGCCGGCACCGGCTTCCCTCCAGCTCATTTTAAGGGTCTATGGACCTTGCTTTGAAGGAAGGTCCTTCCCTCCAGCCACTGGCAGGCATCCAGGACCCAGGCTTCTTTCCCAGCCCCGGTTTTGTCTGGAAGGTCATCTGGAAGGATGTCTGGTCTAATTAGCATATTACACCTTTATTATTATAGATTACATGCAATAAACATCAATATTTCAAGAATAAAAGGATTTTAAGTATAATATTATCAAAACTGTACTAACATAGTAAGATATCACAAAAGTTGTAGGAAATATTAAAAATCTGCAAATAACAGGATTACTTCTATTATATTCTACTATATAAATTATTTCCCCTCTGGCTTTATTTTTGTTCATCAGTTTATGTTGTTCATTATATTCCACAAATGAGTGAGATCATATGATATCTATCTTTCTCCGATTGGTTTATTTTGCTTAGCATGATGCTTTTAAAGTCTATTTTGTCAGATATGAATATTGCTACTCCAGATTTTCTTTTCCATTCCTTCACTTTCATCCTGTGTGTGTCTTTTGTTTTGAGGTGGGTCTCTTGTAGACAGCATATAGTTGGGTCATGTTTCTGTATCCATTCAGCTACCCTACACCTTTTAATTGGAGCATTTAATCCATTTACATTTAGGGTTATTATTGAGAGGTACTTATTTATAGCCATTTTCATTCTGTATGGCTAAGTTTCTCTGTTTCTTCTTCTCAGCAATCCCTTACAGCAATCCCTTTAGTATTTCTTGTAATGCTGGCTTGGTGATGATGAACTCCTTTAGCCTTTTTTTGTCTGGGAAGCTCTTTATTTGACCATCTATTTTGAATGATAGCCTTACTGGATATAGTAATCTTGGTCTCAGATCTTTGCTTTCCATTATCTTGAGTACTTCATGCCATTCCCTTCTGGCCTATAGAGTTTCTGATAAGAAATCAGGTGTCAGCCTTATGGGAACTCCTTTGTAGGTAACAGTTTTTTCTCTTGCTGCCTTTAAGATTCTCTCTTTGTCTTTAATTTTTGGCATTTTAATTATGATGTGCCTGAGCATGAGTTTAATTGGGTTCTTCTTGTTTGGGGTTCTCTGTGCCTCCTGAACTTATGTGACTTTTTCCCTTACCAGGTTAGGGAAGTTTTCTACCATTATTTCTTCAAACATCTTCTCTATTCCTTTTTCCCTTTCTGCCTCTTTTGCCACATCTACTATTCTAATATTGTTACGTTTCACATTATCCCACAGCTCCCTTAAGCTGTCCTCCTGTTTTTTAATTGTTTTTCTTTTTTAGTTCTCTAATTGAGTGTTATTTTCAACTCTGTCTTCTAATTCACTGATTCGATTCTCAGCTTCCCTGATCTGCTGTGTATTCCTTCCAATGTGTTCTTTATTTGTGTTATGTCATTCTTTATCTCAGACTGTTCTTTTTTCATAGTTACTATATCTTTTTTCATATTGTTGAGCATTTTTAACATCATTACTCTGAACTCTGTTTCAAATAAATTTCTTATCTCTTCTTCTGGAGAATTCACTAGTTCTTTCATTTGGGAGTTGTTTCTTTGTTTTCTCATTTTGGTTGTCTATTTGGGTTTGTGACTCTGTTTTAGGTAGATCCTCTATACCAGCGGTTCTCAACCTGTGGGTCGAGAACAATGAAAATACATCCTGCATATCAGATATTTACATTACGATTCATAACAGTAGCAAAATTACAGTTATGAAGTAGCAACGAAAATAATTTTATGGTTGGGGGTCACCACAACATGAGGAACTGTATTAAAGGGTCGCGGCATTAGGAAGGTTGAGAACCACTGCTCTATACATCCCAATCTCTAGTGCAGGACAGTGTTAAAGGCTGTTTCTGACTAATTGGATCAGGCAAAGACTCAAAGCCTCCAGAGAGCGCCCCTGTCTACAGACTAATAGGATTCTGACTTGAATTGCCCCCAGGCAACAGGGTGGGGCAGTTGCTTCTGCCTGGAGGCTAATTGTTACTGTTAATCTCTTACGTGGCCTCAGGACAAGCTGTGAGAGCAGAACCCAGGACTAGGGACTAGGGCAGTGGTTGGCAAACTGCGGCTCAGCAAACCGCGGCTCACGAGCCACATGCAGCTCTGTGGCCCCTTGAGTGTGACTCTTCCACAAAATACCGAGTTCTGCGCATGGGCCACGAAGTTTCAATCGCACTGTGTGTGCGAGCCTGCACGTGGTATTTTGTGGAGGAGCCACACTCAAGGGGCCAAAGAGCCACATGTGGCTCGCGAGCCGCGGTTTGCCGACCACTGGACTAGGGGGATAGAGCTCAGAAGGCAGACACCCCAAGTTACCTGGGCTGAGCTATTTCCTCACACAGCAGAGGACATCTTTCCCACATAGACATCCGCCTTGCCTGGGGGGAAGACAGTTGACACACCCTATTGGAAAACACCTTGCCCAGGTGTACATTTTTAATAAGAAAACCCACGTTGTATGTACCAAAGCCAATCAACTAATTAGGAATGCCATCACTCTTACATGGTATTATCTACTGGTCAATGTAATTTCTTTTTTTATGAACAAAGATAATAGAAGAGGCCATCTTTCAAGGTGGCCACTGACTCTCCCCAAAGCATGTTCTGGGTACATTTGCCAAAGAAGTGAATTGTCTGTGGGTTTGACACTCACAAACTGGATTTCACACTTGCCATTATGCAGAGCGATAACTTGTACAGGGGAGTGAAATGATCAAGTTCAGAAAACAGGAAACCCAAGGAGCCTGCTTGGTCCAGGGAGGGCTGTTTATAAACACAGGGACCCTGGAATCCTTCTGAATACTTGCTGGCCCATCAGAAGGCACTGAATCCAGCACAGTTCAAATGTGGACATAGCTGGCAGGTAGCTCTGGGCAGCTCTCTTCCAGTGCCTGTTCAGAGATCTGCTCATCAGAGCTAATACTTTCAGAGCACTCGCTGAATACCAGGCACTGTGCTCAGTGCTATATACTCTATAAAAGTCCTTTCTCGCCCTAACCGGTTTGCCTCAGTGGATAGAGCATCGGCCTGAGGACTGAAGGGTCCAGAGTTCGATTCCGGTCAAGGGCATGTACCTTGGTTGCGGGCACATCCCCAGTAGGGGGTGTGCAGGAGGCAGCTGATCGATGTTTCTCTCTCATCGATGTTTCTAACTCTCTATCCCTCTCCCTTCTCTCTGTAAAAAAATCAATATATGTATATATATATATATATATATATATATATATAAAGTCCTATCTAAAGCTTGTGAAGAGGACACTTCCATTACTTCCTCAGATAGAAGTGGAAAGTTGCCCTCAAAGGTCCCGTGGTGTGAAGGGCAAAGTGGGATCTACCGCAGGCATTCTGACCCCCCACATTCTGAATCGCCATGCATTTCTTCTGCCTCCTAGCCTGGGTTTAGTGTGGACATTTTTAAACCAATCTGGGGATGCACAGAACATAACTGCTGTTGTAGTTGTGTGCTATTTAACACTTACCCTAACTTCCAACTAGCTCACTTAGGAATTCTCAAATCCAAAATCTATATCTTAAACTATCACCACTGCTATTAATAGTAGTAATAATACTTGGCATCTGGGTGGAGAACTATACATTTATATATACACACCACTTCATGTCTATATTAAATCATGTTCTCACCAGATTCACAGAGCAGTGGAAGCAGAGAAGTAAAGAGAATTAACAATACTGTGTGAGAGACTGGACGGTGGGTGCAGGAGGCAATGGCAGCATTTAATCGGTGTCTATTGGTCCTGCATCACACAGGCCCTGGGGATTCAGGAAGAGGAGGAAGAAGTGCTTCTGCTGGAGAAGCTCTCTAGTCAGGGCAGCAGACTGACTCCACAGAATGTGATCATCAGATAAGGTTTTAGTGGTCACTGGAACGGAGCTCAGAGGGGCTCAGTGTGTGGGGGGTGCGGGGGGCGGGGTGAGGAGAGGAACCCATGTTGCTGGGCAGCTGGCATTCCTAATTCTTAGGAAAGGCCCACAGTCACCCGTGCCCAAATGCACCAGCCTCCCTCTGCCATGCACCACCTTTAGGGCAGCAGTCTCTCCCCCGAGACCTGAAAGAGTGCCGGTGGAATAACTAATCCTCCAACTTTTCCCTCCAGTTATGGTGGAATAACTAATAACGTTCAGGGGTTTACTTCACTTCAAAGCGGTTTTCCTAATTGTTGTGTTGTCCTTCTGAGGTCATCCTTCAGCTCTGTTTGTCTTCTCCTTATCATTGTTTTCCCTGCCAGGCCTCGTGGAGCCTTCAGAGAGAAACTCATTCAGGAATAGCCTCCTCCCCGAAGCTCCATCAAAGGACCTCTTGCGGTCCCAGGGCAGCTGTAGGAACCACACCAGCTGCTCTCCTGGGTCAATAGGTCAAGCCCAACAAAAAGCCGAGCTCACATTTCTGACCCTGGTGGTTCAATAAACTTTAGAGACCATTTTGGGTATTGAGGTGACACATACAAAAAAGAACTAGAAATGTGATATTTCCATGACCATGCGACAGCAAAGTAAAATTCAAAGTGGCTGCTAGTGGCTTTGAGTCAAGGGAGTGAACTAAAAACATACCAGAAAAAGGAACACGTTTTTGAAACGCAAGGAGTTAGAACTGTGGATTGTAAATAGATCCACCAACGTAAGGAGGTAGCTCAAGTTTGGAGGCTATACATAAATCAAAGGGAATCTGGATCCCCAGTCATCTTGAAGATGGGTAGAAAGGAAGAAGCATGGAAACATTTGCAGGGCCTCCAAGTGCTCTTCAGACGGCAATAACATAAGTGCTCAGAATGAACACTTTCAACAGCTTGTTTCCTTAACGTAAGCACCGTGCCTTGCTGATGGTGGATCCTACTAAGCATTGCCTGAATGAATATTCTAGTAAGATACTTTTCACTAAAAATAAGCTTTCATTGTAAAGATGGGTAGGTTAATTTCTAAAAGTAAACAAAATAGTAAAAACAGTAAGCTCAGGGGACAGCCCCAAGTGTCTCTGAGGAAGGCCTCAACCAACAATTCTTCTTTCACTCTTTTTTTTTTTTTCAGGGACAGGAAATTCAAAAGCACTGAGCCTGTGACAAAGGCAGCCAATCACTAGCTCAGGAAAGAAAAAGCCCATGTGGAGAAACTCACATGGCAGACCCAGCAGAAGGGGGTGGGGGGGTAAGAGGAGTTTGCTTCATGCCTTGTCTCTACTGGCCAAAAATTCTCAACTTTGGGAATAAGGATGAGCAATATAACCTGGTAGATCACTGTAGCAGAATTAAAACAAGGGCCAGGAGAGGGAACAGCCTGGTGGAACTCAAACACCTTTGATTAATCATCTCCTACAAGGGCAATTTGAGGGAACATAGTGAGGTTATCAGCCATCAGTCATTACCTAATTCATCTCTCTTCTGGCCCCACCCCCAAATATCATAGCTGTCTTTTTTATTTTCTCAGTAAATTCCCCTAGTATCAACCTCACCTTCGTTCTTTATGCTTCCAGAGATATAGCCAAAGCTAAGGACTGTGGTCAATTCGGGGGAGAGGGGGCAATCAATAGGTGGTGCCTAGATAAAGGAGTGACTGGAGATAGAATAATCCCTCCTTTCCCCACAGCTGTCAGAGATCACTACAAAAGTGCTGAACTGAGGACAGCCCAAGATAGCACCAGGAGTGATTTGGACAATGGGGTGGTAATTGCTCTACGAAGGAGGACAACACTGAGAACAATGGGGCACAGTAAGAACATTTATAACCAAGGGCAGTTAATCCCTTTTTCTGGGAAGTGTGGGGAGAGACAGGAGGTATTTCACGTCCTCTGATTTGGGGAACAGAGTTGCCTGCATGTGTGCATGTGTATTTTTCTAGAGGGAGAGCATAACTGTCATCAGAATCTCAATGGGTGCCAGAACCATCCTTTTCCCTTCCCCCATACAAAGTAAAAACTGTGAGGAGGCTGGCTACCCGGGAAACAGAATGAAATGTGAAACAATACACAATGAAAGAAGCCCAAAGCAGGACAACCAGGTCTATCCTCTGCCTTTGAGCACAAGTGTATGGTGGTTCTTGGCTTAGTGGCTTCATTTATCTTCTTCATTGGCCTCCATTCCGATGTCTTATAATCAGGAACTCCTTCTGGGTAAATCCTTTGTGCGTAGTTTAAAAAGTGCATCCAGATTTCCAACAGCCCCATTCAAGGCCTCCCCTCACCTGAAACCATCTCTTCTGCCCTAACATAAACACTCAAGTCCCTGAAGAGGAAGACTTGAGAGTCCCCAAGTCTGCAACTGATTATCACTTACAAAAGGCTCAGGTCAATAAGTGTTTGTTCGATGAGTAAGTGAATAAATAGTGGGAAAGAACTTTAACATTTCATTATTTGAATGGACCACCAGGAAAATTATTCAATTTTCTGTTTAAACCTGTTTAGTTTTCAATGTATTGTTCAATGCAGTTATCTGAAGCTGAACTCAAAATGCAAAGCAGTCATAGACTACTGAGAGGCAGAGAGATATAGAACAGACTCAGATATGGGAGATAAGACAGACTCAGACTGTCTTATTCTGGGTGCCCCAAAAGCCAAGTCTGAGTAAGTACTTGGGTGCAGAATATGTGGTTTATTTGGAAGATGATCCTAGGAAGTCAAAGAGAAGTGGTGAGACGGGGAAGCAGAAAAGACCAATAAGAGCATGCTATTGAGCTGGGTACTACTGTGGGAAATTCTTCTAACCCCTGAGGATCTTTCAAAGCAAACCTTGTAGACACTTCCTTCTGCAAGTGTGGTCCATGAGCCAAAGCAAACCTTGTAGACACTTCCTTCTGTAAGTGTGGTCCATCAGCCAGTAGCATCAGCATCTTCTGGGAGCAGGTTAGAAAAGCAGAATCTTAGCCAGCCTCAGAGCTCCTGAACCAGAATTTGCGTTTTAATGAGATCCCCAGGTGATTCTGGGGCACATTCGAGTTTGAGGGGTCACAGTGTTGAAGGCACTGCAGTGCTGAGCCTTGCAAAGACACAGGCTCTTGTCTCTTGTTGGTCAAGGAAGCATTCACTCTTCTCCTTTTCCAGACTGAACAGACCTCCGTGGCTTAGGAGGGAACCCTGCGGAGGAAAAGCAGGGAGGCTCAGCCAGCCCTGCTGAAGCCTGCATGCAGCAAACTGATGACCCAGGATAACAGAATGAGGCGTCGGGCCCCAACAGCACCTTCTTCTACAAGGT
The DNA here is from genome assembly GCF_000147115.1 of Myotis lucifugus. Lineage (NCBI taxonomy): Eukaryota > Metazoa > Chordata > Mammalia > Chiroptera > Vespertilionidae > Myotis > Myotis lucifugus. Next base: position 394,247 of record NW_005871360.1, read on the forward strand.
GGTTATAATACCTTGTCCACACGGAACTTGCAGACTTCAAACAAGCAACTGTATATAATAGACTTAGTTGCCCAATTGCTGTTGTAAGCACACTTACAACAACCAACTACCGGTTGGAAAGATATAACTAATATGATAATAGCCACCCAGTGCCTGTCTCTCTAACCTCTAAGATAAAGAGAGCACAGTCCTGACCGCAAGGGACTTACACCTTGACAGGGAGATAAGTCTTGGATACAAGAAGCAAGGTAAGACCAGGGCCACACATTAGGTAATAGCACACAAGTATTAGCCAGGGTCCTTAAGTGAGCTTACTATGTACTAGGCACTAATAAGGACTATAAAGTAAGTGTCTGTGTGCGTGTTTTAACTCATTTGATCTTTACGAGAACCCAATAGGGTAGATCCGGTTATTAGTACTACCCAATTCGTCCTATTAGTACTATTTTACAGATGAGGAAATTGAGAGGCAAAGTGGCCACAAGCTTAACCTCCATACTAGTTACCACTATTGGAGCCCCACACCAGCCCAGGACTGGTTTTCGGCACATTCTCTCTTTCCCCACTAACCCGCCAGCCAGATGAGCAAGGTGCCTGCTGCTGTCCTCGCTGCGGCAACCAGAGTGCAGCAGGATCACAGTTCAGAGCACAGCGGTGGCGGGAGCTCCACTGTAACCTTTAGAGGAGCCACAGCCAGCGGAGCTCCTGTCCACCAACAGGTCAGGGAGGTGGGCAGTGTCCAGACTTAGAAGCAGGAATGCTGAGTCCTGAGCCTAGTCCGAAGCAGGTGAACAAGCCATCCAGCCATTTAAGGTCTCGTTGTTCTCATCTAGAACCCAAAGCGGGTGGGAGTAGCCTCTACATGGCGCTGCTTTCAGCTCCCACTGCTACAGCCGATGACCTGCAGAGCTTGTCGTCAACTCTCAACCGTCCTGGCAAAACAGACATAATGCAAAAGCTGAAAGCAAAGGGGGTTTTCCCAATCTTATTGGCTATAATGCCCTTGCACCAAAGCCTTAAATACTGAGAGTTTAAGAAGCCACAGGCAAACTTAGAGTCCACATAATGAGATCTAGAAATAGTCTATAGATGTCACCTTCATATGCCTTTAAGGTATGTGTACTTTTAAAACTATCTAATTTTACAAAGCATTTGCACCTAAGTTAGCCTGGCCTTCCATTTTCTACTCTGAAAGTCTAACTGACTTGTTCTCTGTGACTCGACGTGGCCGCGGCAGTCCCTGCTCTGTCCACGGCCACCACATTAGTTCTTCGCCAACTAGGCGATGCGGAACCGCTCCTGCCACCTCTCACCATGCCTGCCAGGTTACTCTGCTGCTGCAGTGATGCAATCTCCTTCCCGGTGTTTTAAATGGATCAAAAATCAAAGCCTATTTCCTGAAAAGTCACCCTCGGGGCTCCAAATTTCCAAAAATCCATCCCTTGAAAATACCAGTTGGACAACTTCAGTGCAAACAGAAAAATGCCATTCTGCAGGCTCCAGGGAAAATATTTATGAAGGTGCCCCATCCAATCAGTCCTCTCTTTGTCCCCACACAATCCTCCTCCTCCCTCAAGGGAGGATCCTGTGAATTGAGAGGAGGCTCAGCCCCTTAGAAAAAGCCCAGAAAGGAGGTGGTGTGAATAGCACATTGTTGCATTCTGCCAACCGGTTGGCCTCAAAGACCACAGCTCCATTTCATCATCTTCCTCTCCTACTCCCCCTTTCTTTTTTTCTTAAGCAGACAAGCCATCAGCAGGACTCTCAAAGTAGTTCAACCGTCCTTTTATAAGCATCTAACTTTCTAAAGAACACTGCGTCCACCGTATTTTCAGAGACGTAGAGATGCAAAGAGCACAGACCCAGCTCCTGACCAGCTAACCTCTAAGATAAAGACAGCACAGTCCCTGACCTCAAGGGACTTACAACCATGATAGGGAGATAAGGCTTGGGTACATGAAGCAATACAGCGTTAGGTAACAGCAAACTCACAGGAGAATCCGCAAGTGTTCAAAGGCAGAATTTCCCCTGCTCTCCCATCCTTCACTGCCTTCATCGCCTTTATTTGAACCAAAGTTATTTGTGCCCAGCTGAAGAGACTGCTCTCTCCTATAACCAGGCAGCAGAGACAAGGATCCTGGCCTCTCCGAGCAGCTTGAAAAGCAACAGCTGGGAGTTGGTACAAGCTAGGCTTGAGTACTTGGCAGAAATGGAAAAGACAGCATTCAAAGCCACAGACTTCACTCTCAGCATCCATTGACTTAAATTCCAGAGAGAGAAAAGGAAGAACGCCCCCACACTGGAGGTGCTTAGGAATATACATCCAAGAGCTTCTAGGGCAAAAGTGACACATCCTTGAAACACATGCATCCCCTGCCCTCTAGCACTATAGGGAAATGCATGCATCCCCTGCCCACTAGAGTGAACATCACTCATTATTGACAGCAGTCGGCCCGAGAAGCACTGTGGCCTTGGTCCTGTCCTCAGCACAACACTCCAGGCAGCTACTCCCAGTTGCCACATTAGATGGACCCTCCTTCTGTCCCAGTTAGTGAAAGGAGTGAGGACACCTGGGGCTGCTACCTGGGTCCCCTCACCTTCCCACAAGCACCTCATGCTCATTGGCACCTCCAACTCATCACATGGCAGCGCTTTGTACTTGAATGTTTTTCCTTCTGTTTTTTTCAAAGCAGAATTATCCTTGGAGACCAGGCTCAAATTCTATCTCCTCCCAAGAGCACCCTTGGATTGCTCCAACCCTCCCTAACTCTCCACCCCTCACATTTCCCAGGGCTGCCTTCTGATCCCATACAATGGAGCCCTGTCCCAGGCCCTCCAGTTTTGTTCCTTATTACTCTTCCGCCTCTACCAGATTTTAAGTTTCCAAACTTTTAACAAAATTTTTATTCAGCCCAGCTGGCCTGGCTCAATGGTAGAGCATCAACCTATGAACTAGAAGGTCATGGTTCAATTCCAGTCAGGGCATATGACCGGGTTGTGGGCTCGAACCCCAGTGTGGGGTGTGCAGGAGGCAGCCGATCAATAATTCTCCCCCATCACTGATATTTCTATATCTCTCTCTTCCTCTCACTTTCTCTCTGAAATCAATGAAAATATTTTTTAATTGTGTACAAAAGAAACCTAACACAGGACATTAGGCATATAACAGAGTATCTGGTGAAGAGGGAATTTGGGGGGGGGGTGTTATTTCCGTGAGGGGGTTGTAATTTTAGTTTCTAGAAGCAGAAGTTGTCATTTCCTTTGGAGCCCCCTTTATGTGGGGAAGCTCCTAGGCCTTTCAGTTTCAGCAGTGAAAGACCAGTCCCCACCCATTGGCCTTGGAGGAAACTCTGAGGTTTTCTAAACTGGCACGTATGTGCTATAGAATGAGATGTACAGTGATCCCCCAAGCCACACCGTGTGCCTGAAAGCAGAAGAAAAATGGCTTTTCCTAGAGAGAAATTCTTACTGAACTGCCAGCTCTCCCCAGTCCCCAGCCCCAGCGGGGTCATTTCAGAATAAATGGCTGAGAAGTGAGAAATGGGGTGCAACACTAGGCTGCACCATGGAGTCTGCCCCTGGTTAGATGTCAGGAGGGGAGGAAGGGGCCTGCATCTGGGCTTGGAGCAAACCGGGAGGGGCGGGCTCCTCCTGGAGGTCTTGGCCAGGGTAGCAGGGGTGGCAATGAGCAGAGAAACCTGCAACTGAGTTAGATAACCAGGGTCTCGGCAGTGATGTGATTAGAGTGATGTTATTTGGCAATGATGATTCGCCCTGATGGCAGTGAACTTGGGTATCCTGAACAGACGTTCAGACCACAGTAGCCAGGCTGAGTCCTGGGACAGGGCAGCAACCCTGGAGGTCAAGAGCATCTTGGAAGAAAATGGACTTCCCCTAATCCAATCAATGGCGGGGGGTGGGGGGGGAGTCAGTCATGTTCATTGACTATTAATAGAGATGACTATGGGTAATTCCGAGCTGCAGCTGGTGATCTGCTTCAAGCAGGCAACACAGAGCAGGGTCTTCCCTAGTGTACCCTCTCTCTTCTTCTCCCCGGTCCCAAAGGGCACCAATTGAAAACCATAAATTCTTTTTTTTTTTTTTGTACAGAAACAATTTATATTAATGGGCTATTCCTCGAGATATAACAATCATGGAATTAAAGGACTGTATAACATAATGTTTTCTAAAGCCATAAATTCTAATCCAAACCCTTATTTTATACCTAAAGGAAACTGGGCCCACAGGTAGAGAAAATTGCTTGAGAACATATACCAAGTCAAAGACAACACCAGGAACTGCACCAGTCTCCTGACTACCGGCCCAGTGCTCCCTCCAGCTCAGCACAGGGCCTTTGATTCGGCGGGCAGCAAGGCTTCCCCAAATGCCCAGCATGCTCCCCGCCCTGTGCTGATGGAATATCCAGATGTGTCTGATATGTGCCTGCCCCCCAAGAAGCTTCAGGATCCTGACTTCAACCTCATGCTATGGGTGGCACTAAAATTAATCTTCTTACTTTAGATGTGTACCCTCTACATTCATGAACGAGTAATGTAACATTGGTCTTACTACCACTGGCCTACCTCAAGAGACCTTAGCAATCCTCCTCCCCCAAGTATGGCTGCCAGATAAAATATATGCATTATTGCATTGAACACACTTATACAGAAATTATGCATTGTTCTCCAAAATTCAAAGTTACTGGGCATCCTGTATGTTTGCCCCTATGTCTGGAAACTCCACTCCCATTTCAGGTATTGGGAGAGCTTCCATACCACTGACCTTTCCTTAAGTCCAACAGTATGCCAGGGTAGTGATGCAGAGACAAGACACACAGGGTTATCAGTGGGGCTGAGCAAAGTCTTGGAACATGGATGGATGTCCAAGTCCCTTCCCTTTTTCTATTATCCCACAGGTCTGTGCTGCTCTATATTCTAGCCAATTAGAAAGGAAGGAGAGAGATAAGGGAGGGCAGGCAATTCCTTGTAAGGAATGATTGTGGACTTCTATTCACATTCCAAAATCAGCCACACCTAGCTGCAAGGGAGGCTGAGATATGTATACTCTAGCTAGGTAGTCATTACCTTCTACAAGGGGGCATGATTGCCTTATTAAAAGGAAAAGGACACAATGATCATTCCCTGACATAAGTGAACAGTCTGAAAAATTCAAAGCCCACTAGAGTACACTAGCTATACAAAACCATCCGTGATGCAATACAAAGGTGAGTAATGCAAATCAAACTTTTATAAGGACTTCAAGGATGGAAGAGATGTTGGAAGGTTTGTGGTGCAGATAAAACTTCAGCTGGGCCATGGAACGCCAACCAATGGCTAGACTGAGTAGATTGAGAGAAGCTGTACTTTCATTTCACTGGAAGGTGATTTTTAACCAGTCTCCAATACCAGTGGGGACATCCACTTATTCTAACAATGGGCTAGGAAAAAATTGAGTCCTTGATACAGATGAAGCACAGACTCAGACATTCATATCTCAAGTTACTTTGCAAACAACATATTACACCTCAGGCCTCTCACTCTTTCCGGTTTTACAGGTGTGTCCTAGAAGCTAAGCAACTAAAACTTTGTAAGGAGATAAGAATTAAGTTCAATTTCCTCTTGCAGCCCTCCTCCCGAACAGTCATTTCCTGACGGATCTCAACACACTGTTAATCATCCCCACCCCATTAAACCTATTTGCTTTCATAATATGTTCCTAATCCAGTTGAGCACGGACAAAACATTGGATCTGCTTCCCATAAATTTCACTTCTTATTTTAATTCCTACTTCCTTCACCTATTTTCCCTGGCTTACCTTTCATCTTCTCCTCCCTAATCTTTAGTTTCCTCATGATCTGGGATACACTGGGCTCAAAGAAGCTGTGACAATGCCCTCTCTTCTCATCAGCCCACTCCCACCTCTATCCCCAGCTTGATCCTACACTCCACTGGTTCCCAGCAGCAGTCTGATCTCAGGGTTTAAAGCATAAGAACTCTAGGGAGATATTTGCAGGCAGAAACAGCTATGGCAGGCTCCCTCGTCCCCTCCTTCAATGCCCTCTGTAACAACAGTTTGTAGCAGGTGTAAAAAGTCACACCCAGCTCATCTTCTTTCTGCAGCACAAGGACAAAAGGACAAGAATCAAGGGCTGGTACAATCCTAGTCATTCTCCTTGTTCGTGCTCTCTTGCTGCCAGGGCATGAGAGCCCAGGGAGAAATTAGCTTCAGAATTATAGCACGAACACCTTGGCCTTCTCTAAAATGAATGCTTCTGAAATGCCCAGTAGACAGATCATTAAAACCGCCTTAGGCATTGTTACAGGAAGGCCTCTGAGGACCACAAATCTTGACACGGAGTACAGCCCTGATCCAGTCAGCATTTCCACAGTGCACTAATGGTTGGTGAAGGAGTTAGCAAGGTGGTTCTACCAGCCTCCCCAAAGTACCTGTTGGGGGTGGGCTGACCTTGAACAGCACATGCTTCCTCCATGAACCTCAGTTTCATCTGTAAAAATGAAGGGATTAGACCAAAGCCTACCAGTCTGATTATTAAGGAGATGGTTTCAGTCACTGGTCCCTCTGGACATTCCAAAGAGTCTGATTCCTGGAACCTGAAGGGATGGTTTAATACAGGGTGGTCTGGCCTTGGGAAAATTGGCCAAGAGTCCCCCAAACTGACATAGACTCATGGAGGCATAAAAGCCATTTAACCTGATATTTAACTAGGCAATGGGAGTAGATATCTCTTAGGTGTCTGCTCAGCTTGCCAGAAACCCTTTTTCTCTTGAAGTCCCCTCAAGCAGGTCACATGGGTGGGTTTCCCAGCAGCAGTGTTGGTGACCCTGCTCCTTCTGATGACCAGGCCAACATTCGACACTCCCCCAACGAAGAGCCAATCAAATTCTGTCTCCCAGGAATTCAGAACTGGGATTGTGAGGCTGCAAGCCAATTTCCACCTAGGACAGGAAGTGTGTTTGTGGGCTTCCCTGAGTTAAGTCAGAAAATACATGTTCATTCTTTCTAGCCTTTGAACTTTAATATCTGAGGTGCTCAGCCCTGGCCAGTGTGACTCAGTTGCGTGGGTGTCATTCCATGCACAAAAAAGTTGCTGGTTCCATTCCCGGTCAAGGCATGTGCCCAGTTTTGGGCTTGGTCCCCAGTGGGGAGCATGTAAAAGGCAGCCAATCCATGTTCCACTCTCACATCGATGTTTCTCTCTCTCCCTCTCCCTTCATCGCTCTAAAAAAATCAATAAAACCATTAAAATAAATATGAGGTGCTCATTCTTAGGGAACTACAATTGCCTAGGTGTGTTAGCCAAACAAAACGTTTACCATTTCTCCTGGTGAAACAGAATTTTTAGACTGGAACCCGGATTCTTTGTCCACCAGGGAGTCAAAGAATGAATCCATGGACAGAGAGTAGTATAGCAATGGTGGAGATTTATTGAAGAACAGGTACAGACTCCCACGTAGGGAGAGGGAAAGAGTCCCACAGAATGGACTCCCATGTGGGGAGGGGGAAAGAGTCCCCCCCACCGACTTCCTGTTTCCATGGTTTATAAAGGCTGTAGTTCCTGTGTCCTGATATCCCCTCTGATTGGTCAATATTCCTTTTCGAATTGGTTACTAGAGTGACTCCTAAGGCCCTCCTCCGTCATTGTCCTCCTATTCCTTCTGGGCTTTCTCCTTCTCCTTCTGGATAAAGGGCTTCCTTCCCTTTATTTGTAAATATCGACCTTTTGCTGTTCCCAGCTCCCTCATTCTATGGAAATGTACCTGTTGCAGCTTTTCAGCTTCCCTATTCTATGGAAATATACCTTCTGTTGCTCTGCAGCCCTGTGCTCCTTCCATGGTCCTCTTAATTTCTAAAATTTCCTAAAACCTGTCTTTTTCACCCCCCAAAATTCCTGTTTCACTGGGACGTGATACACTGGGATTTCACTTTAAAAAAAGGAATTGTGTAACCACCGTTTGGTGCCAAAAGAGCCTCTGCGATTTGCCTGGCTTGGAGGGATGGTGTGGGGCCTTAAGCATACAGACCAGCTTGGCAGGCAAGAGCTTAAAGATGGCATTGAAGGTAACTTCCTGAACTGATGATTCAGAGCTGGGAAGGTAAAGCATTTCATTGGTTCACCTTACAGTGGCCTCTGTAGCACTTGAATAACATGATCCTGGTGCCTACCGCAAATGAGAAGGCTAATGAGATTCATCTGGAAGCTTTGCCATAGACCAGTGGTTGGCAAACTCATTAGTCAAGAGAGCCAAATATCAACAGTACGATTGAAATTTCTTTTGAGAGCCAAATTTTTTAAAATTAAACTATATAGGTAGGTACATTGTTATTAACTTAATTAGGGTACTCCTAAGGCTTGGGAAGAGCCACACGCAAGGGGCCAAAAAGCCGCATGTGGCTCTCGGGCCTCGGCATAGACCAGTGGTTCTCAACCTTGGCTGCACGTTAGAATCACCTGGGAATCTTTTTAAAATCCTGATTTCTGGGCCTCATCCTCCGGAAATTCTGTTTCTTTGTTACTAATGTTGTGGCCCCACCCCATAACAAAGAAACAATTTCCGGAGGATGAGGCCCAGAAATCAGGATTTTAAAGATTCCCAGGTGATTCTAATGTGCAGCCAAGGTTGAGAACCACTGCCATAGACTTTGGAGGCCAGGGGGAGGCCAGGGCTGGGCAGTGAGGAGGCATCAGAGGTGCTGATAACAGGGACCGGGCTGTAGGGCACTCGTGTCAGCCAGGCAGACAGAGAGGATGTTTTCTGCTGGTGGAGAAAGGGAGTTGCTTCCTATCACTGGCAACCCAAGAGCCCCAACATACAGAACAGATGCTTTACAGTTAAGATCTGATCTGAAGGCTCCTTGGGAGTCCATGAGAACAGGTCAGAGAGGATGATGCCTTGCGGCCTGTGAGTCTGTCGCTGAGACAATGCCCAGACAAACATTTGCGTCACAACCTGCCCCCAGCTTCCCCTTTTCTGTGCTTCAAAACAACCCTTTCAGTTATTCACAGTATATTGTTTGCTACCACTAGTCTCGCCAAGTGGCTTCGGGGAGAGAGCTGTTGGTAGGTGTTAGGCTTGCTTGTGACCTGGTGCCATGAGCTAGAGACAGCCTGATGGGTGGAATGGGGAAAAGGAAGCCAGGACTTGGGACCAAGAGGTCCAGTCCCCTGCTGTGTGCCCTTGGCAAGTCCCTGACCCTCAACCAGCTGTCACTTGACCCCTCTGTAAAAAGAGGAGGGAGCTCAGGTGATCGTCCCGATCTGAGGACCGGAGAGTGTGGCTTCCTTCACCTCCCTCTCCTGTCTTATGACCAGGTCCTGCAAGAATCGCTCCCAGGAAAGGTACCTGAGCCTTTCCCGGATGCCGCCTACCCAACGAGCGAGCTCTGATTGGAATTCACCCCACACTCCTTCCCTCTATCCACACGGAAACGCTCGTTTGAATTGATGAGACGAGGACTACCCGTGCGGGCTGCTCTGGCAACAGACAGTTGAGTTTATTGGAACTGAACACCAGGCTTTCAATTCACGTCAGTCTGGGTCCTGGGATTTGCATGATTGCGCATTCAGAGACAGGCACCTGCACTCGCGTCCCCGGCCCGCGCTCCGCTGGGCAGCCCCAGCTGCTCCACCTGCCTGTTTAAACAGGGCCTGCGGAGCCCTTGCCGGTTTGGCTCAGTGGATAGAGCATTGGCCTGCGGACAGAAGGGTCCCAGGTTCGATTCCGGTTAAGGGCACATGCCGGGGTTGTGGGCTTAATCCCCAGTAGGGGGCATGCAGGAGGCAGCTGATCAATAATTCTCTCTCATCATTGATGTTTCTATCTCTCTCTTTCCCACTCTCTTCCTCTCTGAAATCAATAAACATATTTTTTTAAATAAATAAATAAAAAATAAACAGGGCCTGCCGAGCTGAGCTGCCCTCCAACTGAGGGCAGGGATACACCATCATGAAAGTTCCTACCATCAGGGATAAGATTCTAGAGTCTTCCAAAGGAGAAAAATAAGACACATTCAAAGCAATGGACCCGGGATGGCACTGGAGTTCTCACCAGCAACACTGGAAACAAACAAACCAACAAAAAATGGAGCAACAGTCCTAAAGTTCTCAGTGAAAACCATTCCCCACCCAGATTTCAAAATCAAAACAGCATTAAGTGTGAGTAAAATAATCATTTCAAAACAAATAAAGTTTTCAAAACATTTACTTCCCATCTACTCTTTTTGAGGAGGCTATTTGAGGATGTGCTCCATCAAAATTAAGGTAGTAACCCGATGGTGTGCTGTAGCTGGCTCCTATCAGCCCACAAGGGCATCCCTTCCCAATTCAGAACTCGATTATTAAATTAGGTCAACTTGACTGGGCCGAGAGGTGCCCAGATTAAACATCATCTCTGGGTGTGTCTGTGAGGGTGTTTCTGGGTGAGATCAGCACTTGAATTGGGCTCAGTATAACCTCACCCTCCCCCATGTGGCCAGCATCATCCAATCTGGGAGGACAAAAAGGCAGAGGCAGGAGGAATTCACCCTTTGGCTTCCTGGCTGCCTGCTAAGCTTGGACAGTGGTCTTTTTCTGCCCTTTGCCTGGAATTTAGACCTATGGCTCCCCTGGTCTCAGGTCTTCACACTCAGACTGAACCCCACCACCGGCTTTCCTGGTCCTCCAGCTTGTAGAAGGCACATGGTGGGAATTCTCAGCCTCCGTCCATCATGTGAGCTCATAATAAATCTCTTCAGATAGATAGATAGATAGATAGATAGATAGATAGATAGATAGATGTCAATATGTATCAATCTATCATCTATCTATCTATCTGAAGGGATGATTTTTGAGGAAAAAATATATATATTCATTATGTTATGTTTCTCTGGAGAACCCTGACTAATAGACCAAGTTTAGCAACATACATTGGTCACTTAAAATCAACCGAAGTGGGAATAACCACAGAAAACACAAAGCTACAAACTAGGGCTTCCTCCCTCTCCACAGCTACCACCCCACCCCCAGGTGGTCTTTAAACATTTATTAGCACCCTACAGGAAGACACCAAGAAAGAGACAAGGGATCCTGGAAATAGGAACCCCACTTAGGAGAAAATGGAAGTGAATTCCAAAGATAACAATGAAGAGAAATCCAGGACAGCTGAGGAGAAAGTGGATAGAGGGTTCTGGAAAAGTATCTCCCAAATAGGAGACTGAAAAATTAGCTGGTAGTTTCAACCACGCTAAGAAATATTATTTTTAAACTCTGGTAAGGACTTTAAGGACATATTAATAATAGGTGCAAATGAAAACAAAAGGGCAATTATTAACTACAGGAAAAAGAAAATGTTTCACTCTAGTACATGTTTAACTCAGCTGGGACAATGTCTATATCAGCGGTTCTCAACCTGTGGGTCGAGACCCCTTTGAGGGTCGAACGACCCTTTCACAGGGGTGACCTAAGACCATCGGAAAACACATATATAATTACATATTGTTTTTGTGATTAATCACTATGCTTTAATTATGTTCAATTTGTAACAATGAAAATAGATCCTGCATATCAGTTATTTACATTACGATTCATAACAGTAGCAAAATTACAGTTATGAAGTAGCAACAAAAATGATTTTATGGTTGGGGGTCACCACAACATGAGGAACTGTATTAAAGGGTCACGGCATTAGGAAGGTTGAGAACCACTGGTCTATATAGTCATAGTGATGTAGATACCAAATGTTGATCTAATTAAAACTGTTCTATAACTCTATCAGTAGAATATAAGGAGGGGAATTGGATAAGATAGCAGAATACTCTCTAAATCTATAGAAGGAAAACAATAGAGAAAACTTAATGGGGAAAAAAATTGCTATATGAGCATGTTCTACAGAAACAAGGAGACAAACATCTGAAGAAACCAGTAAAAAGACCATTGTAACTGGTTCCCTCTGAGAAATGACAGGTAATGGAGGTTGGCAGGGGTCAGACAGGCAACTGTCATTTCCTGCCTCATCCTCATAGTACTATCTTACTCTGTGACTCCCCCACTAATGACTCTAAACAAACAAGGAGAGGAGGCAGCACCGTATCGTTAGAATTAATCAGCCTCAGGTTCTGTGGGCTAAGATGAAGAGCAAGGCAGAGTGAGCTGGGGGAAGAGGGAGAGCCCTGGACACCCCTGTGTTATAGATCTGGGAAAGGGAGAGAAGGGAACTATCAGAAGGAAAGAAGAAATGAAAAGGGCAAGCACAATAAACTATCTGGAGTTAGTCAGCTGGGATTTTCTAAAATTGAGTCAGCTTCTCTCTGAACTGTTCCCAAACAAGGCTGCTAGCTATAAAACCCAAAGTTCAATGGACAAAAAGTATTATTGACAATAATGTAAAACACATGATACAAAAGTGTCCAACCATAAGGAATGGCTTAAATAAAAATAGCATGCCCATATATGGAATACTGGGCAGACATTTGAAAGGCTGCTTAGAAGGCTATGACATGACATGGAAAAGCATTTACAATCCAATGTAAAAGAACTAAAAGGTAGAAAGAGTGTACAACAGCATATAGTCTATGCCTTTTTTATTATAATTACATATGCAAAATAAAAACTACATACATACATACATACACGCACACACACACACACATGTGCACAGAAAAAAAACTAGAAGAATACAACTGGTAAGTTATGTTTAATTTGTCCATATTTTTAAATTACTTATATTGCATGCATACAAGTCCTTCCAATGGACGAAAGACATTGGGGGGAGGGGGGGGCGGGGAGGTCAATGGAGAAAAAGGAGACATGTACTACTATTTGTAATACTTTAAATAAGAAAATAAAATTCAAATAAATAAGTAAATAAATTACTTATATTGAACATACATTCCTTTTATAATAAGAATAAAACAATAAAAGTTGCTACTGTTGCTTTAAGGGTTTAATTACTAAAAGCAATGGCACAATCTTGGATACAATCCCCCTCACCTACTCCTGTTTCTCACTCCCAAGCCATTTGCCACCTAGATGGAAGAGGGGACTCTTGCCCAGTAATAGCTAAGTATAGTGGTTAACTTCCCAGCCACCCCTGCTCTGAGACAAACTCTGTCAATGTCACTGTCACTCACTATGGCCAAATACAAAACCTTTACCCACATTTCAACTTTCATTGCAATGCATTCAAATTATGAAAGATTGACACATTAAAAGAGTGTGACTATCATTTGTATTGAAGTTGGCCAACCTTGCTCCATCAGCAGAGCTCAGGAACTGTCTTGATATCAAGTTTATTTTTTAGTAGCATTCCAAATTTGGTCATTTCCTTCTAAAGCTATCAGGCAACAAACAGACATCCAAATGCAATGTGCCAAAATGCTGGTTTCCAAGTTAAAACAGAGCTCTTAATTTGGTCAACACAGTAACTAAAAGGAGTTACTCCCTCTCCATTGGGGTGGGGGGGGATATAAACTAGGACAAATATTCAGGAAAACAATTTGGAAGTATGTATTTAAATCTCAAAAACGGATCCAGTATCCCTCTTCTGGGAATATAATCTAAGGAACCAATTAAAATTCAGGGGGGAAGGCACTGCAACATTATAATGCAGACCAGAGAAAGTGTTTGATCCCAAGGGTGGGATACTATACAGCCATTAAAAAAACATGTTTGCAAATAATTTTAATAAAAATAAAGGGACATGCTTACCATATCATGGTGGTTGGAAAAAAGGATTCCCAATTGTATAATCTCAAGTATTTAAACAAAATGCATAGCATGAAAACAGTCCATCAAAACATTAAACATGGTTATCTTGAAGCAGTGAAATTATGAGTAATTTCCATCCTCTTATTTCGATATTCTGTTTTATCAATTTTGTTTAGTAATAGCTGAGAGATTGAATGACATTCCAAAATTCACAAAAACTAGTAAGTGGTGATGTTGCTTTAAATTGTGCATTCCGAGGTGTGCTCAAACACCGACTCTCTAGAAAACAAAGAAACAAAATGTACCTTGATTTGCAGCATTGCAATTTCCATGGTGTAAATACTCCCGCTGTGGTCAATTTCAAGCTACAAACAGCCTGCCTCACACAGGGTGCCTGGAGCAGGGAAGAGGTGAAAGGAACACCAAGGACAAAAGTGAAGATAAGAATGAGTTACTCAAAGCACATTACCCAACCCCCCACCTCCACCCCGCCCCTACCTCCAGGCTTCCCTTCCACTGTTGGAACCCAGCAAATGAGAGTCACTTTACCTGTAGCCATGATAAACAAAACCCACCTAAGAGTAAAGTTTTTCCAGTCCCCAAGATAGATTCCAAAAAGCTCAAAGGTCCAAAAGCCAAGGCAAGTCTAAATGGGTTAAAAGCTGCCATCACCCAGGTACAACCAAGAGCAAGTAGCAAGGGGGCCGAGACCAGCTGCCGCCAATTTTATTCACTCCCAGAGCTGGAGGTGGGATAAGGGGTGGGTTAAGCACTGGGCCCAACACTTTACGGAGCTTTAGAATCACCTGGGGGCTTGGTAGACACAGATCACTGGGCCCACGGTCTTGGTTTCTGATTCGCTGTAGGTCTGGGGCGGGGCCAGAGAGTGTGCATTTGTAACAAGCTCCCAGGCCATACACTGTTGGCCCAGAGACCACATTTTAAGAACCACCGGCCTGGACATTATCAGAAAAAGAAAAAAGAAAAAAAAGGATCATTTCAGCAGAGGAGTAGGTGGATGATTCTACATGTAGATTAGAGGAAGGAAGACAGATTCTGTTCCTTCTAAACACACAATTATGATGGTTCTCAAGACACGACTTAATAATTTACAGACCGCTAAGCTAATTTTATTTTCATCAGATTGACTATATATTTAGGAGCTACTGCAAACTCCCAGCAGCCTTCAGACCAGTGTAGCAAGAAAGGAAAGTTTGACATCATTTTGAGTAATTTACATGTGCAGGATGTAGTTGAACCTCCTAGAAAGAATGAGGTTATTAGAAACCAGAACTCAGAGTCAGTTGCCCCAAACCACTTGATCTTCAAAACAGTGTAGAAATCGGATGGCAGTCATGGGTCTGCTAATGCGACTGTGGTTTGTTACCTACGCTCAGAATTAAAGGACATGCAATTTTCAATTAGAGGAATTCAGAATTCTAAATACGGACTCTTTGGGGGAGGAGGGGGTTCCACGGACCCCGGTTTAAGTAAGGTCAAAGTCTAAAGAAATCTTCATGCCACTCAAATTTACAGTGTTATCTTATTTTTCATATTCCTCTAGAAAGTATGGCTACGTGATTCCTTGCCTATTTTTATTTTAAAACTTTTAATAATAGTTTACACTTGTAGTTCAAGTAATGACCTGAGGAATCTACAATCAAAACACAAAACACACTCACATTCGTGTCTCAACAGGATTTAGCAAATGTCAGTAAATCCAACCTAATTTCTAAACAATATAAAACATCATTGCTTATATAAAAAAATGTATTTTCACCCATAGGCCCATTTATTTCAGAACCATAAACTCAGAGCAATCTTGCCTGTAGGGTGCTGCATGGAATCAGATCCGGTGCTAACTGCAAAACATCGTTGGCTCCTTAGTACACATTCCATTTCATTCCCTAATGGGTCTTAATTAATGCCCTGTTTCCCCCACCCCCGGAAAAACCATTACACACAAAAACTTTATTCTCTTCTGGAAAACCCAATGCTAATAACAATGTTCTCTATCATAGAGGCAAAGGTAAGAAAAACTTCCGTGTTTATTCTTTTTCCAGACTCCAGAGCAGCACAAGAACATATTATAGTAACCAAAAGGAAGTTTCTGCTTTTTAAAAGTCGTGGGTATCTCTGCAAAGCACGCAGTGCCAGCCCATTCACGTTTTTTTTCATTGCATTCCCCAAACTCCTGGCCTTTCAAACATGTATGTAAATGAGGGGGCCCAAAGAGCTATTAATGCAAATTTCTTTAAATAGGAATCCTGCAAACCAAAAGGCTGTTGGTGGTTTCAGAAAATATCTTGCAGGAAAATGCTGTGTCCATAGTGAGCTGTCGCCGCATGACCCTGGGAAAATTAACTTGTGTGGAGGGAAAACAAAGAGCGGCGGCCTGAGCGAGACACCTCAGTCTTAGAGCACAAAGCCCCGCAGCCACCTCCGTGGGAGGGAGATTTTAAAAGGGGGTCAGGAGGGTGCTGACTCTTTTTCATGGACTTGAGGGTTATTCTTTAACGGGAAAATGTCTCTAAACATCATGTTTAATAATTCATTAATAGATGTGTAAAAGGGCCTTTGTTGGAGGGTTGAAACCCACCACCCATCCTTGAGAGCACTGCTAAAAGGACCAGAAGGGCCTGAAACCAGGGGTCCCACTGGGCCCACCCGGCAGGCCCCCTCCGAGGTCCTCCCCTGCCCCGGCCAGCAGGTGCCTGTGCAGGAAGCCGGTTCCGGGACTTGGTTGTCTGAGCTGCTTGGTGCCGAGGGCTTTTCCTGCTGAGTCGAGGGACTGGACTTTGTCAGTCGGTGGAATCTGTTGGGATTTTGCTGCTCCCTCAAAGAAAACACAATGCATTTTCTCATCAGCATACTCTTAGGTTAAGAAAGGGATCCTCTGTAGCCAAGACCTTGGGAAGCTAAGGGAAGAGACAGTGAAGCACTCGGGCTTCCATCACTTCACCCTGCAGAGCCTCTGGTTTCTCATGTGTGAAGGAGGATACCAGTGTCTGCCTCACGGGTATTGGGAGGACTGAGCAACTACAACCCAGGGCCCAGGCTGGGAGCGCAGGCAGTTCAGCAGCTATTCAGCGAGTGGGAGGAGCCGATGGGTTCTATTATGTCTTTTAACCCAGCCTGAAACACCAGAAAACACACACCTTAATGGAAAAGCATTGATTTTGTGAACACGTATCGATTGGTCTGGAAAGTAAAGCCCCTTCTACATTAGGTACAATTAGTCATTTTTCTAGAAGCCTGCGTGGCTACACTTTTTCCAAGTGGTGGTAAAGGAGCTCAAACGCTGCTGGAAATCCTCCCCGCAGCCTGACGCCACAGGCAGCTGTCCGCCTGCACGCCTGCCTGCCTGCCCCAGCAGGGGGCCTGAAGCACCCACCCCAACAATGCCCTGGTCTCACAGGTGAGATCTAGAATCAGAAGCATCTTTCTGTCCACAGTCCCCCAGCAGAGTCCAGTCCAGGACTCAGCGCCCCTAACTCCCACCCAAGGTCATCTGCAGCTCCGAAGGGCTCTCCCCACCAGAGGTGGCTTTGACTCGCCTCCCTCTCTCCCGAATGCATCCCATCAGGGTTGCTGATGGTTGAAGGGGCCATTTAAACCTATGCATTACCTTGGAATTTACAGCCTAGTGAAGGCATCTGAAGTCAGAAGGTAGAACTAGAAACTAGGAAGTTAAGGTTTAGGGAGAAATTTTTCCCAAGAACTGTCAGTAAGCCTTTATGATTAAAGCCCCAGAGATTCCCCTTACCCCTCCCAGTAGGTCTCACTTCTCCACTAACTTTAGTAAATGCAACCCTAGAAAGGTCTAAAGGCAAACCCAGATCTCTACTCCTAAGAGCCCTTTAAGAACAGCCACCCTCAGAAGGCTGAGCACAGCTGGCCTCAATCATGTGAGGTACAACTCAAACATCATCACACACCTGCCAGCCCCTAAATTCACACACCAAAGTCCAAACAAGTGCTTAGGCCCCGCCCCTTACATTCATATCTACACACTGGTCTCAAACACATGAACACATCCAGCACACTATACGCACAGACCCTACATGTACATGTGCTCACCATATTCAGGCCATACATGTGCTCACACATGAACACCCTACGTGTGCATGCAAGTGTATGCATATGGTAGCACCCACACAGACCCACTCTTACTCAGTTCCCTACCTGATTGCTAACCCTCCAAGTCTTGGCTCTGTGACCCTGAACTTCAACCCTCAGGCTGGCTTCTGGCCCTTTACATTTGGCATTTACTCTTTTTTTTTTTTTTTTTTGCAGGGCCCACATTTCACAGTTTATTGCACTTTTTCCACAATCACTGAGTCATGCTGGCCTGTGCTCAGGGCTCCGGAGGCAGGACCTGGAAGGTGAAGCTGCGCAGCAAGCCATTCCCGCAGAGGGGCTGCCCCAGGGACCCTGTGAGGGTGACCCCCTGGCCATAGTTGGGAGACCGTTGAGGACTGAACCCCACCCAGCGCCCACGTAGGTGGCCCTCAGGTCTCCACACCGCCTACCGGATGCTGCTCCCAAACAGGGTTGGCATTTACTCTTGAGCCCTCTGGAACTTGAACATAGGCTGTCTATAATGATCTTAACTTGCCTTATTTTTTATGAGTTCTGCAACCCAGATCTGAAACAACCATGTTCTAGCGCAAACCTCTAAAGGATCCAGATTCAGATGCCTCTCATTTAGTCAGAAACCCAACCTAACACCCAGTCAATCCAAGGTCAGCAGCCCTCTTCTTCCACCACCACCCTGCACACAAAGTTTCCAGGCGGGCACTGCACTTGACCAGGTAGGACCGTCTCACAGATCCTCAGAGCCTAAAACGTGCCCCTGAAGCGACTTGCTCAGTTTAGTTGATCTGGGATTCCACATGTACAGAGTGGCTCTGTGTGATCTCATCACAGGACTGCAGTCACCCTTCCTGGTAAGAGTTCAAAGGTTAGGGATTTGTGCCCCCAGACAGGCTCACAACCCTTGGAGAGAGAAAAAAAAGCCATGGGGAACTGGCCCATCCTTGAAGTCTTTAGTTTATTTCAGACACTGCGGGTTTCAGAGACCAGCCCAGCACCCTAACGCTCCCTTGGCATATTCCTGAGGTAGTAGGACACTCAGGCAGACTCTCCTGGCCCCTCAGCTGCCCACCACAACTACTGACCAGGCCGAGTATGGCTGCCCTGGGCACGGCCCTAATGGCACCCCCTGCCCATCCTTGCCTTGATCCTATCCCCATTTCCCACCATCAAGGTCTGGTTCAGGGCACTGCACATAACTGAGGTCTCCAAGAACGTAACCATCGAGAGCCTGGCCACGTCTTCCCTGTTGTTTTCACATGGTTTTGTTCTGTGAATCCAGACAAGGGGGAGGGCAGAGGCAAGGAGGTGCTCTTGGATCCCGCGCGGAGCACATTCATTTCCAATGACGCCTCTGCTGCCCACTCTTAAACCCACTCCCGGAAGAAAACAGAGACTGGAGCCCAAGTTCTACCAAACAGCCGTGGGCATTTCACATGCACACAGGTGACTCACCCTCCCCCACACACTGTGCAGGCATCTTAATAGCCCATGACCTCATTTTCATTGAAACCCATCCATCGTTGTAAAGCGCAAGATGGACTTGGGCAGAGCAGTCCAATCCTGCTCCTTCCTCTTGTCCCTGCCTCTGCGGGGGAAGAGGTGTCCATGCTGGTGAGTGGCAGGGAATCAGGGGAGGGGTTAGCACCAGGACAGAGGGGTCACATCCCCAGGCTGCCTTGACCTCTAAGTGCAATGTGGGAACCCAAGAGAGACTCAGGACTGGGTACAAATGATGGATCAATACTTTGCTGAATAATTAGAAACCATATTTTATTATCTGAACTCAGAACTAATGACAATATTTTATTTTTTTTAATATATTTTATTGATTTTTTACAGAGAGGAAGGGAGAGGGATAGAGAGTTAGAAACATCAATGAGAGAGAAACATCAATCAGCTGCCTCCTGCACACCTCCTACTGGGGGTGTGCCCGCAACCAAGATACATGCCCTTGACCGGAATCGAACCTGGGACCCTTCAGTCCACAGGCCGACGCTCTATCCACTGAGCCAAACCAGTTAGGGCTATTTTATTTTTATTGATTATTGTACAGAACCATGCACGCAGTAAACATAGGTATACATATAGATGAATTTTAATTGTCTATCTGTGTTCTGCCTTATTACAAAAAGAATTTGAGGTGGCTAAAAGGTATTTCCAATGCAAAAAAAAGTATTTTTTAAAAATATATCTTTATTGATTTCAGAGAGGAAAGGAGAGGGATAGAGAGTTAGAAACATTGATGATGAGAGAGAAACATCAATCAGCTGCCTCCTGCACACCCCCTCCTGGGGATGTGCCCGCAACCGAGGTACATGCCCTTGACCGGAATCGAACCTGGGACCCTTCAGTCCGCAGGCCGACGCTCCATCCACTGAGCCAAACCAGTTAGGGCAAAAAGTATGTTTTTAAAAAGAGTAATGAAACAAGCCAAATGTCCACCAACTGGTGAATGGATGAACAAAGTTTGGTGTAGCTATTAAAATAAGATATTAGTCAGCCATTAATAAGGAATAAAGTACTGATACATGCTACAACATGGACGAACCTTGAAAGCATTACATTAAATGAAAAAGGCAGAAACAGCCACAAATTGTATGGTTCTCTTTATAGAAAATGTCCAGATAGGAAAATCCACAGAGACAGAGAGCAGATTAGTGGTTGCCAGGGCTGTGGGGAGGGGACATGGGGTGACAGCGCAATGGATAAGGAATTGCTCTTCAGGGCAATGAAAATGTTTTGGAATTAGAAAGAAGTAATGATTGCATAACATCATGAATGTACTAAAAGCCACGGAGTTTTACGCTTTAAAATAGTTAAAATGGTAAATTTTGTTATGTGAATTTTACTTCAAAAAATATTTTGGAAAAAGATACTAACAAAGCCTGAAAGGAAAACAAAAGGTAAGAGATTAACTCGAAGCCTGGGAGTCTGGGTAGTGATTGTCACACAAGTGCAAACCGTAGTTGCTAACCGTAGTTGCTAAGAGTGGGTCACCAGTTTAGCCATGACTCCCAGAGGAGAGAGCAGACCAAGAAACCAACCATCAGTTAGGAGACCCCCACATTCCATGGGATGAGAGCAAACCTGTTAGTGAGGAGCACAGGTCTCTCAGCTCCGGGACACAGAACTCTGCTCCAGGGGGCTCCAGAGAGAAAGCTCTGTGCTTGGGGGGCTGGTCCCCCCAACAGCCCTTCAGCAAGTACACATCAAGTCTATCACGCACTCTCTGTTAACCTCTCTCATTATAGCCCGAAGGCAAATGCCAAAGACAACCCTTTACTGAACAACCACACATTGTGGCTTTGGTTCTTTGGACTGTCTTTAAGGACAATGTTTCTCAAAGGATTTCTTACCTTTATCTTCTCTGTATTTTTAAATATATGTCTATATTGTGTGGACCTTTAAGCCACTTTGAATCCTGCATTAGTGGCACTTGGCGTGTTTATTAAAATGCAGATTCCAGCACCTTATGCTAAAGTAATGCAGATTCAGCCTTTGAGGAGAGGGTCCACGGTTTTGCAGTTCAATGGGCTCTCCAGATGATTTTTAGGACAGCGAAGCTTGAGAGTCCTCCACTTCAGTTCTTGGGGACCCTGAAGAAGGCCACACTACACAGGTGGCCAGAGGGAGCCATGGTGTGTCTCCCTCCTTTCAGAGCCTCCTACTTCCAACCAGACACCCAGGAGTTTCTAGCAAGTCTGCCCTCAGAGGTGGGAGGATGTTGATGAGCTCATTCACACCTTAGAGAAGTGTTTACAGGAAGGCCTCACCACATAGCTGAGCAAAGGAAGCCTTGTCTCCTTATTGCTGGTCTGGGCTCCTCGCAGGAGCAGCTGATGCTGAATGAGAGATTCAACCTCTTTCTCTCTCCCCCAGCTCTGACCTAACCTGCTAGATCCATGTTCACAACACTGTGCTGGACAGCTCCAACCAGAGTTCCCCCGGCACCTTAAACTGGCCTATATCCCTTACCTTTAAGGGCAGAAAAGATTGAACCATACCTTCACATTCCTTTTGTTCTTTCATGTAGTATGTCACAGTGCCTCTTGAATGCCAAGAGATAAAGGCTTGTATAAACAAAATACTGTACAGGGTGGGTTTAAGGGATCTATTAAGGGTAATTTTTACTCAGTTGATTTTTGCTGCCACTGAACTTCAGAAACTGAGACACAAATGATGTGATTCCCCTGTACCTGATTCTGTGTATGGCAGTCATCACCTGTGAAAGACTTTTCTCCCTTGCCAAATTCTGAATCCATGACAAGGATTTTTTTCTCTCTCTCTCTATTCCTGTTCTCTGCCCATTTTTCTATTGGATGTATCTTTTTTTGTTATTGATTTATAGGTGCTCTTTACATATTATGATATTGACCTATTTATTGGCATGTATAGTACTATTTTCTACTCTGGGTTAATATTAATGTTGTTTGTACCATCTTTCACTATCTTGGAGTTTTTGTCATTGTTGTTAGTGCCATCAAATTCATCCTTTCATTCTTGTATCTCCAGCTTCTGGCATATAGATGATTCCAAGTAGACACCTACAGATTAAACAAATATGTGCTTATGGGAGACTTCTAAGCATCATTGGGGAAATTCTCATGTTTGGAGGTAGGAATTTGAAGGAGGAGGACCTTGCTAGTACAACACGTAAGCATGGCTTTGAGACAGTTTTTCTCATGAGCTCATGGGCAGCTGTCTGTCTTCTCTTTCCACACAGCCTCAGCCTCCAGGAAAGGTACAGGCTAGAAAGATTCCCACTGTCTGGGACAACTGAAGTCTTCTCTCTGAACTACCCGCTCATGGCTCCCTCATCAACTACAGACAACAGATGAAATTGCTCAGGTGGGGTGGAAGTGGCCGAGTGTCCTACCTACCTCCCAGTCCCACACTGCTGAGGGGAGCCTCTGGCAGCTCAGCAATAAAAAGCATCTGAAGAGGCAACTATGGCAAGGAAACATCTATAATAATAAAAGCATAATATGCTAATTAGACTGGACAGCTGTCCGGACATCATTCCAGACATCTTTCCAGATGAAGCCACAGTGGCAGGGGCCAAGGCAGAGGTGGTCAGGGGCAATCAGGCAGGCAGGCAAGCAGTTAGGGATTATCAGGCAGGCAGGCAGAGTGGTTAGGGGTGATCAGGCAGGCAGGCAGGCCAGTGGTTAAGAGCCAGTGGTCCTGGATTGCGAGAGGGATGTCTGACTGCTGGTTTAGGCCCGATCCCAGGGGCAGTCAGATATCCCCCAAGGAGTCCCAGATTGCGAGAGGGTACAGGCAGGCTGAGGGACCCCCACCCCCAGTGCACGAATTTCGTGCACCAGGCCTCTAGTCTATATTATAAAAGGCTTGTGGCCATAACGCCGTAGCGCCATAACAACCAAAGGACTGGTCACCCGGAGGTGCATTGATAGGTCTCGCGGCATGGCGGGTCTGGGGTCCCGCAGTGATTTCACGCACTAGGCCTCTAGTTTAGACTATAAATGCTGAGAGTTTGTGGGGACCATCTGAGAGTGTTGGGTCTGGGTAAGGTGACCCTTGCTGCTCTAAATCATTCTTTGAAGAACTCTGTGGCATAGCTCCTGCCATGGCAAAGGACGCTTTTATGGGGAGTGGCAAAAACCGTGTAGTAGCCCCGTGAAGGAGCACATCTTGCCCACCAACATCTGCACCACCGTTTCCTAGCAATGTGCGCTAGCAACAAGGGACTTTTATTTTTGTAGTGGCAGCTGGAAGTCAGCTCGTGGTTGGTTAAGTGGGTTGGTTAAGCCAGTTGGTTAAGCCATCTCTACTAGAACCAACCTCATAGAAAAGGTACACCTCAACTAAATTTGGACTTGATTTCTTTCATCTCCCCTTGCCTGGAACGGTAGTGTGATTAATCTGTTATTGGCTTGGAGTATGTTGTTTTTTTATTGGCTTACTAAGAAACATTATCTTGTAGGCTACTGGCTTGTGAAATTCCCTCAGTGAATTCCCATTAAGTAAATTGCTGGCAAAGACAAACTCAGTCTCTGAGCATATTTTGCCGTCCAAAATAAAACACTTACACACCTGCAGCATGCTTAGTGTCCCAGAGCTGCTCCAAGGGGAGTACAGTGCTGAGAGTCCTACAGACACACCTTCGAACCTGGCTCTGTCACCCATGAGCTATTAGTCACCAAGTGACCTAATTTCACTGTGCTTCCCTTTCTTCATCTGTAAAACCCCGTTTTATAGACTTAATGAGAAGATTAACTGAATAAAAAACATGTATAGTGCTTGACAGTACTGGCAAAGAAACACTCAAAACTTTTGAATATGTTGAACAACATTTAATGTCTTTTTTAATATATTTTTTATTGATTTCAGAGAGGAAGAAACTTCAATGATGAGAGAGAATCATTGACCAGCTGTGTCCTGCATGCTCCACACGGGGGATCTCGCACACAACCAGGGCATGTGCCCTGACTGGGAATCAAACTGTGACCTCCTGGTTCATAGGCCGACACTCACCACTGAACCATGCAGGCTGGGTGCATTTATTGTCTGAGTGTTACCTGAAGGGAAAATTTTTGGTGGTGGTTGTGAAGGGCACTGTAAATTAAAGTCTTCAGTACTAATGAGGCATAGTGATAGCCGAACATATAATACACCCACAGGACTAATTTGGCCATTGTCCTTCTTACTTGAAGAAGCTGTTATCATAGATCCTATTTCCTGGGGCTGATTCCAGCCAAATTGGGGGAAAAATTAATACCCGGTGTAGGGTTTAACCTAGGCTCAAACAGGAAGACCGGCCAGACCTGGTGGGGATGGAGCTCGGGTGGCAGCAGCTGCTCTGCACTGGGGACCCTTCGCTGATATGCAATCAGAGAACATCCCAGGGCCTCAGGCCTGGATAGGGTTCCTGATAAACCTATGCCAATCCCAACTCCTTCCAGCTTTTCCCTGGCCTCCCTGCCCCCAAGCTTGCAAGTGGAGAAGAATCCAGGCCAGATTTTACCAGAGCCTTTTTGTCTCTTGGGTCAGAAGAGAATTTTCAATCAGTTTTATCCATTTTTTCATTTAAAAGTTGATATTCAACTTAACACAGTGAAACCTCACTCCCCAGGGGAATAGAAATGTAAGCCACCCAAATCCTATTCAATAGGGTAAATATGGAGTAAGATAAATATCTGAGCTGCCTTAAAAAGACCATTGTGTTCAAGGGAACTGCCATTTTCTTACCTCAGGAAGGCTCTGAATTAAGAAAGCCTGAAGGCCTGACAAAGGGGCCCAGCTGTTACCAGAGAAGGCTATTGTTATCGTCACCATTTATCCAGCCCCTACTGTGTGCTAGGTCCCAATCAGATGCTTTGTCCACTGATTTGCTCATCCTTTTAGCAGTTCTGCAGGCTGATGCCTCTATCCCTGTTTTAGCTTATTATTCCCTAATACCCCATTCTTGCCCCCTTTTCACCAAGACCTCCAGGCTGCCTCCCTCACATGCCCCAGTTGGATGGATGTGCTGGGTTGGAGGAGCTGAAACACTACCTTGGTTCCATCCTCCTGGACTTGCAACATGGACTTAGGCGAGTGGTATCTCCTAGTTCCATTCTCTCCATCTTTGAATCTTCCATCTTCCTGCGTATAGGTCACCAGTAAGACTAGGGACCGCTCTTTAATGAGAAACTTACCACATGGTTCTAAACATGTACAGGTATATGCCTTATACAATTTTATCCTACAGATTCAGTGCTATGATCAACCACATTTTATAGAGGTATGGGAAGTTCAGAAATTTGTCCAACTCCATGGATCAGAATCCTGTTCTCAACCAAAAATCTGATCCAGACAACAGATAGGAAGGGCAGAAAAACAGCCCTGATTTCCTTTAGCCAAAAGTCTGCATCCATGACACTTCCGGCGGCTATTTCCCCAAGAGCCTGTCTCTAAAGGCGTTGATCGGGCTTCGCTCCGAACTGAGGGGAGCCCTCTCAAAGTGAAACAGAAATTTTAGGGGTAAAATAGGACAGGTTTAGGAAATTTTAGAAATTTTGGAAATTAAGGGGACCATGGAGGAAGCACAGCAGTAGGTATATTTCCATAGAATAGGGGAAGCTGAAAAGCTGCAGCAGGTACATTTTCATAGAATAAGGGAGCTGGGAATAGCAAAAGGTCTATATTTACAAAATAAAGAGAAGGAAGCCCTTCATCCAGAAGGAGAAGAAGAAAGCCCAAAGGGAATAGGAGAACAATAAGGAAAGGGAGGGGGGAGGGCAAGGAAGGAACCTCACTATAATAACCAGTCTAAGGGAATAGTGACCAATCAGAGGGGATATCAAGGCACCAAGATCTGCAGCCTTTATGAGCCATAGGGAAAAAGAATTCTGGGGGACCCTTTTCCCCTCCCCACGTGGGAGTCCATTCTGTGGGACTCTTTCCCCCTTCCCATGTGGGAGTCTGTACTTGTTCTTCAATAAATCTGCACCTTTGCTACACCACTTTCTGTCCGTGGATTCATTCTTCGATTCTGGCGGACAAAGAATCCGGGTTCCAGTCCAAAAATTCCATTTCAAAAGGCTCAAGATGTTAAAAAAGCCATTTGATCTCAGAATGTCACTGAAAATTCCAGAAGTTTCCTTAGGGTGCAAAGAGCAAGAGAGAGCCTGACGAGAGAAATTGAGAGAGAACATCTCCTGGGTGTTCATAAGCCCTCCACAGAGCACAGGCCCAGAGAGCCACGGGTGTGAGTTTTCGCTGCGAAAAGAAACTACAGGACAACCTAGCGTTGGAGTGGGAGGTTGCTTTTCTGTCTGGGAGGTGGGAGTGGTGGCGGGTTTTGTTTGTTCTACTTGTTTTTTAAGTTTCTCCTGAAGCTTGTGTTTCTAGATGACTATCTCCCGAGGGTCAAGCAAATGGACAAACACATTAGGGCAAAAGCAAACATTTACATAGGCAGGGAAGTCGCTTCTCCCAAGTCCCCTAATTCACAGGACTAGAGCCATTTAGGGATTAAAACAAGCTGGCCTTTTTTTTTCCCCTGTGGAGATTCTTTCCAGAATTCCCATACTTTAGAGAGCAGGAGCTAACTTTGATGTCAGGATTCTTTCTTCTCTTCCCACAAATGAAAGCCGGGTTCAGTTGAGCAATGCACACTGTAGCTGCTCACAGCCTCATCTGCGCCAGCAAATGATCCCAGCCATCAGCTCTTCCTTTCCATAGAACAAGTCCTTGCATTCCACAAGGCCGGTATGGAAGCCAACCATACACATAATTTTAAAAAAAATCTAGCTGGGCTTTAGCCAGTCATTGCCCTAGGAGAGTAATTATTCTTTCTTCTCTTAAATTCATGCAGCCCATGTAGATCTAAAATTATACAAAGTTTAAGCTAAAAGCCCCTTAGGGATCATCTAATGCAGCATTTTTTAAAACTGAACTATTAGGGGGTCAGGAAATCAATATAAAGGATTATGACCAGTCTTTTTTTTTTTTTAAAGGAAACAATTTCACATAGGAAGAGTACATACTGCTTCGTAAAACATGGGTTTCAGTTAGATATGTAGTTCAGAGCGTCATTATGGACACTTCTTCCTGCCGTCCCAGGTCTAAAGTTTGAAGACCGCTGACTAACCCTCTGGTTTACAGATTGGAAATGGGAGGCCCCAAGAGGGGCAGTGATGTACCCAGGGTTCTGCTGCAGACCAGGGATGGACGTAGCCTTTCTCTACCTGCTTCCTCGCATGCGGGCTCCCCCGGCCTCCTCCCACTGCCTCGCACGCTAATCCGCATACATTAGTCCTGCCTGGTGGTGTGTGTGTCAGCATTCAGTTCCATCCAGGCGGCAGACCCCCTGATGGCCCAGTGACACTCAGTGTTTTTGTCACCCCACAGCGTTGAGCACAGTGCAGAGCTCCTGACAGGTACTGGACTTCACTTGGTGCATCGCTGAGGTGGGCAGAAGAGGGCTCTGGCAGGAAAAAAGGAAAGGAAATGCCCAGGAAAGAAGAGCTCCATGGACAGGGCTCCCATGTCTGCGAGCTCCTGTGCACTCAGGACAATGATGAGCGTCTCCCAGCTTGTCTCTCCTCCCAAGTTCTGAGCTGAGTTTCGAGGATGCCATAGCTCGTTCCATCCTCACAAGAAGCTGGTGGGCTGCTATTCTCCAGGCCAGTTAGCTAACCAGGATCCAACCCCTAGCAATCGGACCTCTCACCAGGCTCTTCATCATCCCACTCGACTCCTCCTCCTAAGAAAGGGCATGGGAAGTCCTCACTGAATGTTAGTTATTGCCACCACGTGGAGGTGCTTAACCAATGTGTTGAATGACTGAGTGAGTGGTCAAGGAAGAAGGACCCACTCTAGCTTCCTGGGAGCCTGGAGTCTGAAGCAGAGAACTGCTGGGGTTGAACAGAACAGGTCTAGTCTGGAGAAGCCAGTGAGCACAGGATAAACCTTTTCAAAAGGGGGAGCAGATGCCCCTGGAACAAGGTGGTCAGAGACATTGCCATCCCTTCCTCCACCCTCCTGTGTCACCTACTGCGCCACCATTGCTCAGAGAACCAGGGGGAATGACCGCGACCTCAGTCTAAGGGCCTGGAGTGTGGGTTTCTAGCCCCGTAAAGTCTGATGGGCCTATTCCCTAAAGAAACTCCTCTTCAAATTCCTGTATTTAAAAAAAAAAAATTAACATGAGGTTGAGCCATGGGAGAGGAAATTAACTCAGCTTTTCAGCAGCTTGGAGTCCTGGGGTTGTCAAAGGCAGAGTGTCAAGTTAAAACATACAACTGAAAGAAAGAAGAAAAGAAAAGCCTCGGAGAGAGAGCCTTTTCTTTCTATTCTTCACTGTCAAGGAGGCAAAGCTGGTTTGGTTATTCTGTTTTACTCCCCTCGAGAAATTCTCAATATGATTGGCAAGAAGTCAGAAATAACAAGATCGAGTGGTGATGTAAATGCTTGTGGAAACAGTAGGTCCTTTGTGCTGACCTCGGCCAACAAGCCTCAAAGTAGGAAGAAAAGCTGGGATTTTGGCTTTGATGCAGGGCCCCTGCATGTAAAATTTACAGTATCCTTCCTATCGGAAATGCTTAAATACTTCCCCTACAGGTATTTACAATCTGTCTCAACATTTGGCTGACTCTGGGCAATTTTCTGCTTTCATTCACATTAAGTACTTAAAGGGAAACTCCAAGGCAGCATTTTGAGCAGCGCATTGAATTAAAACAAAGAATGAAAGACCAAAGAAACATTGGAGAATCTGGGATGCAATCATCGTCTAAGAAAACAATCATTATTCTTCGCAAATACAAAACAATGGGAAGACGTTGACAAGGACCTAGAAAGCTGGGAAGACTAGTTCAAGCAAAACTGTGTTTGAAACCACAATATCCCTCTCTTTCAAACTTCCAAAGCTCTGACATTTCATTGTCCTGTCACGTCTCCAATTTAGAATCCCTTTAATCGTCACCATAGACACATTTCCTCCTTGTGTCTAACTTAGTCTCTCCAACTGCAGCTTAATTTGGATTGTTTTATGGATTGTGCTCAATAGAAAGAGAAACACTGTCATAGTAATAGTGATAATGATAGGAAAGAAGTAGAGAGTGTTACAATGCTATAGCAATGGAAAATAATTAGAGTCTTATAGGAAATGTAGAAAAATTATTTTTTGTGAAATATTAAAGAGCACAGGGAATGACCACTCTGGCCAAACCCTAGCTGCACCATATAGATAAGACCATAGCTGAATGCTTCCCTTAGGAATGACGTATGTAAACCTGATAGACACCTTCTGAGTGACACTGTGATTGATAACCAGCTTGTACTCTGATTAACACTTGTGTGATGACGTATGTTACTGATAGCCACCTGGATTGCCGTGGGCCAGAGCAGGCTTAAAAATGGGTCCGACTTCAGACATCGATCATCCTCTTAGTCCACGCTCCATGCTGCCTTGCTCCACCCCGGACGGCAGAACGGCCGAACCTCCCATCGCAAGACTTCGGTCGCCCTTCTCCCGCTGACTCAACCCAACCAGACAGCCAGCCACCCAAAGACGGATCCACCGCTGACCGCCACTTTTCCCCAGAAACCCCGTTAAGTCTGAGCCCACGGCACCAGGAACCTTGTGAGTAATAAAGTGTGCTGTGTGATTTGCAACTGCATATTCTTGTGTGGCGTAATTCCTCCGGCAGTCTTAACTACAGTAATATAAGGTCAGATGGTAATGCCTACCCTCGGTCCTGCTTGCTTAGAGTAGTCTCTTCGCTAGCAACTACTTAATGTCCGAACATCTGCACGGTTAAGTTTATCTCAAGGGATGCCTTGGATAGCGCCCCATATACCCTACTCCAGGGGTCCTCAAACCTTTTAAACAGGGGACTAGTGCACTGTCCCTCAGACCGTTGGAGGGCCGGACTATAGTTTAAAAAAAAACTATGAACAAATTCCTATGCACACTGCACATATCTTATTTTGAAGTAAAAAAAACAAAACGGGAACAAATACAATATTTGTATTTGCATGTGGCCCGCGGGCCGTAGTTTGAGGACCCCTGCTCTACTCGGACAAACACCTTGTACTTACAACATATAATATCCTCAAGCTCCTGGGTTCTTTGCTTGGAAGAAGTCTCAGACCCCTGTTTTATCTTGTGAATTTTATACTCTATACCAATATTATCCATGCATGTTTTTCTATGAAAGTGCTGTGTAACCTTTCATGAAGTTAAATGGATCCACTAGGAAAATACCCTGCTTATCCTGTTGCTGGGAGCATCCCCAGCTCACTAGCCCATATACCCCATTAATAAGCCCAGCTTTGAATAGAGTCGGTATCCATTAGGATGCTTTTGGCTGCAAGTAACAGTATATCTAAGTTTAAATATCCTAAACAGTGACAAAAATATATGGCTGTACATTTTTTAAAATTCCAAAGGTAGATGGTACAAGGGCCTCAAAAATGTCAACAAGGACCCAGGCTCTGGGCAGCTTTCCATCCTGCTGGCCTCAGTCCGCTGGCTAGCCCTTCAGTTTGTCCTCTCACAGACGAGATGGATGTCTCGGTGAAGGCGTTCTGTATGAACACAGCATCTGGTGGAAGAAAGCGGATGCTCCCTCTAATGAGCCATGCTTTATTAGGAAAGAAAATCTTTCCTCAAAGTCCCTGCTACAGAGTGAATGTTCGTCGCACCCCCCCCCCAATTCATATTTGAAATTATAACTAGAAGGCGGGACCTTTGGGTGATTAAATTATGCAGGCAGAACTCTTATGAATGGGATTGGTGCTCTTATAAAAGAAGCTGAGAGAGCTCCCTCGCCCCTTCCATCATGGGAGGACACAGTGAGAAGGCACTGTCTCTGAGGAAGCAGGCCCTCCTCAGACACCAAACATGCCAGTGCCATGAACTTGGACTTCCCAGCCTGCAGAAATGTGAGGAATAAATGTCTGTGGTTCCTAAGCCACTCAGTCTATGGTACTCTGTTACTCAGTACTGAACAAAGTCCATGCCTAAGCTTTAGTTGTAAGGAAGTTTGAAAAAAAGTAAAAATCTGACATTTTCAGCTTCTATAGAAGATGAGTTCTGGCAGCAAAAAAAGAAGTAGATGGAGTAGGGGCCTCAGAGCCCCCACTGGACAGGTAACCAGAAGGCTCTGCCACAAAGCCCTGCGTTCCATTGGCTCAGTCCTCAGGACAGGGAGGGAGATAGACACCACCACTCTGAATGAACAAGGTTCTCAAGGAACCCAAGTAAGTAGCCCAAGAACAGTGGTTTTCTTATTTTTCTAACACTCCTTCACCCTCTTTCAGTGCCTTCTGACCACTACTTCTGTCCCTCTGTGCCCCTTCTCTTCCTGGCTCTATGGTTATGAGGTGCTTCTGGAACAACTGGGGACCCTCTGCTGCCACTGGATCAAGGCCTACCTTCATTGGTACAGCCTTTGCTCCAAATCTAGGTCGCAAACTCAGATGCCTCCAGGTGCATATTTCTATATACACATAATGTATTTCCCTACCATAGAGAAACCAAAGGATAGTCCAAGAATAAATAACAAAAGATAGACACTTAGCCTCAGTGTTGGGTGTAACGGGGAATGATGGGGAGTGTGGCAAACTGAAACATCACGTTTCCTTCCAATGAAGAAAGTGAAGTTCTGACAATATAGGAATGCCGAAGTCAGAAATCGAGGTTACTTTTTCCATAAAAATATGTAGGTGTTGGCTCGGTTTAAAATAAATAACACACAAGCCAAATGCAATATGCACGTCTCTGTTCAAGATCTTGCCCTCATGCCCCCATCAGAGTGAATCCCTCTTTCCACTGGACTTGCCAGGGCTCACCTCACATTGTGACCATTGTGGCTTTTCTTGAAGACTAATCTTCCCATGACCCAGTTCCTTGTTCTTGGATAACTGCAGTCCATATTATTGTGGGTCAACCAGGGATTATCAAGACTTCAAAACCCCCACTGACAACACACCAGACCTCTTGGCCCCGTAGTTCCTAAATCATGGCTTCCTTGCACATTAGTGTTTCTGGGCTGCTTCCCTGCTGAGCGCCCAGCTGAGACCATTCCCTCCTGACAGTGTCCTGCTACCGCATCAGGGTGCAGGCTTTCCACATCCCCAAGATTTCTGTGGACTCGACCCCCTTGCCTCCCCTGTGCAGCTGTCGGCAGGATAGACCACAGGAGCAGTCTATTCCCTGTCCTCCTGTAACCATCTGCTGGATCTGAAGCACCTGGACCCCTCACCTGGTTCTGTGTTCTCCATTTCTCATCCTGGGCTGGGGATGTGGTTGGACATCACTGAGCACCATGGACTTGGTCCACTATTAATCCATTCCGTCTCACTTCCACTGAGCCCTTGCTATCTCTACTACTACTGTCCCACCATGGTTCCTTCAAACACGGTCCCTTTCCTCAAGTGCCCAGCCTGCCCATAGTCCCCAATATCAGCAGACAATGAGGAGGAAGGTGACAATGGTATGCAGTGGGTCATCCATTGAAAGTCTGCATGTTCTGGGTACTTTGCAGTATCTCCTTGAGTCAGCTCTTCAAGTGAAGTATCATCTCCTTTACAGTGTGGAAACAGACATGTCATTGGAAATGCACAGATTGCCCCAGATCAGGTGGCTCGTGTCCCAGACAAGGAACACATCTAGCTAACTTGGCTCCAAAGCCTCACATTTTACTCCCTAACTCACTAAACTGGTTCTGACAGTTTCCTTCTTTCCTCCCTGGGTTCTCTCTCTCAGCCTCCCATGCTTTCTGCCTTCCTGCATATTTCAGAGGAAGGAGAGAGCCTCCTTTCTGGGGCTGACAGCTACACGATGCCCATCATTGCCTTCTCTGTTCTCCCTTCCTGTTGTCTCACAGTTCTTGATTCTTCAATTGCTCCCTCTCTGCTCAACACGTCCCTGAGTTTCTCCCCACTGTCTGCTTCCCCTCTGTCACAGCCAAGAGTGGAGCACCCTGTCCTGGAAAAGCCTTTGCTATCTGCTACCATTCTCCTAGTCATCATCACTCTAGCTAGTCCCCAAATTAATTCACACTGAAGTGTTAATGGACCATATCCCTCACAAAGACTATATTTGTTTTATAATGGAAGCCTTTGGCAATTTACCCACAGGAAAAACAACTTTAGGAGAAAAAGAGTTAAGAGACTTGATTTCTAATGGAGGAATGATGAAGTAAGTAAGTGAAGCCTTGGTACCTCATGTATTAGGGAGAGTGGGAGGGATCCCCCACTGGGTGAGGCGCTGTGGACTTCATAGACACACCCCAGATCTTGATCCTCACAACAATCCATTTGAGGTAATGTGAGACCTGCTTTTTTAGCTTAGGAAACTAGGCTCAGAGAGATTAAGAAACTTGCCCCAAATCACAGCTAGGTAGTAAGATAGCTGGGATTTAAACCTTCATCGCCTTATTCCACCTTTTCATAAAACAAAACAATTTCATTGAGGAGGTCAAGGCTGTACAATTACAAGTGTTAAAACAGACACACAGGACACAGCATGAACACCCGCACCCTTCTCTTCTGAGTCCTACATGTGACTCATGGCTCTACTGTCCCCCAGCCCACCCTGGGAGAAACAAATGACAGCCATTTAGAGGCACGGCGGGAGTTATAGTCTTTAGATTTCTATTCCCCTCCTTCAAGGTGGTACCTAGTTCTTTAATTGCCTGAGGCTGGAAAGAACCATGGGCAGGGGCCTAAGAGGACATGGTTAGTATGACTTAACCTGGGAGAAGACCGAAGCCTTCTGGTGTGCACGGGCTATTTGGGCCCATATGTGCTTGTCCTGAAGTGGTATTTGGACACATCTGAACATGGGTCTCACTTCTTAAAATCCTTCCTGCCAAAGGCTGACAACTGACCCTAGTGTTCACTTGACCCAGGTGATGCTTAACATTTTCAGGGCTAAGTGGGGAATACTCTGAGGGAGCCTTTTTTTCATGCTCGTGTAGCAGTTCAGCAGAGTCTGTTTTAGAGAGCCTAAAATCAGGAGGTCAAAAGGTTCTTAGTGTCAGCACATGTGTTTTTGTACTGAAAGCAGAAGGAGCTCAGACAAGGTGTTGGAGCAATGTTCCTATTTCAAGTTCACACAGATAACATCTTCAGATAAGACTGAGGTAAGGGCAGGGGAGAAGGAGAGGAAGGGGGAGGGGAGTGGGAAGGGAAAGGGGGAGAGGGAGAGAAAGCTCTCGATTATACCAGCAAACTCTCAAGGCTGGCTGGTGTTCCAACTCAGCTTCAAGCCTTTGTGTGAAGCTGATGGCTGAACAGGGCAGCTGACCTGGCAAAGGAATCACTCAGAATCCCAGCTCCCGGGAAAGGTTACCAGCAGCTATTGTTTTGATGTTTCTTCATGCATGTGTGTATGGAGGAACCTGTCCTCTCCTTACTGCACCAATTCATTTGAATAGATTGGCCTCTTTCCCGGGCTGCAGAATGGATACCATTTATGAAATGTCCTCTGTTCAAACTGTGAGAATCCCAAGTTATGCATTTGAAGTCCATGACCCCTTTTTCCTCTTTGTGGTCCCAGCTCTCCTCCCACAGTTTACAGAGCAGCCTGGCAGGGAAAACCCCCGTGAACTGAGCTATAGACGCATCAGGCTTCCCAGGCTTCCTCCTCCCCAACAAACTCGGTCTAACAGAACAAGTCAAACCAAACCCACCCGCTCCACTCCCACCCGCTCACAGCCCAGCTCCTCTCCATTCCCTTATTAAGGAAACAATGAAGGATATTCTGGTGAGGACAGTGACCTCTGGCAATAAATTACTTCCTCACTTAGTGACTTTTATGGGTCAGGAAAACCAGATGGCCCCTGCAGCCGGCTCCAGGTCAACTCCAGCCACTTCAATGTTCGTATGTCTCACCTTGATCATATTAAAAGACTGTGGGATGCCCAGTTCTAACGTTTTCATGACCCCTATTTCCCAAATGCATGCAGTTCCCTCTCAGTGAGCAAGCCGCCTTCCTTCCTTGCTCTGCTGTCCCCTTCTCAGCCTATCGACTTGTGCTTGGTTTGTGCTATCTGGCTCTCCCGCCGCCAGCATCTTCCTGGGAGAGCCTGGTGGGGTGTATTCCTTTGAGATTTATTGCCCTGACTGATGTACTTGTCATCTTCATCCTGCCTTCACCTTGGTGACGG
Organism: Myotis lucifugus; assembly: GCF_000147115.1. Lineage (NCBI taxonomy): Eukaryota > Metazoa > Chordata > Mammalia > Chiroptera > Vespertilionidae > Myotis > Myotis lucifugus. The sequence continues at coordinate 429,674 of NW_005871360.1, forward strand.
AGTTACATAATATATTTTGCCTCCAGCAAAAATTTACCAAATTAGGCAGAGAGAGCCTGACTTGTTCCCACTGGTGTCGTGGGGGCCTTGCAGGGACCATTCCTCTGACACAGCTTTGAGTAGGACATCACTTCCGAGTCTACTCCACTCAGAATGCCTGAGGCTGGGCTTCTCAAGCTAGTGGCACAGACTCCGTGGGTGGCAGGGAGGGGGACGTAGGGTGGGAGGAGGGACACTTGAAGCCATAGAATAAACCAGCCATTTCCTGCTGGCGTGACAGGTGGGGAGAAGAGGGCTAGGAGTAATTCGCCTGGCAGGTAATTCAAAACATCTTCTCATTAAAATAGGCTGAATCACCGTAGACAGAAATGCAAAAAGCTTAATAAGTTTAGACAAATTGGTTTCTCATTTGCAAGAGGCCACTGTGGGTCAGATCCCCTCCCTCAAGGTAATTTCCCTCTTCTGTTCCCAGACGGATCTTGGTGACCAGTAGGAGAATTGGACTAGGTGGAGATTCTGAGTGCTATTTACAAAAATCATCAGAGTTACTCCTACTTCCTCTGAGATGGTTTTTCTCCAGCAATTTATCATTACATTTCCGTAAATGGAGTAAAAGTAATAATAATAAAATACCTGCTATGTGCCTTCTAAAAGAAAGAATTATTATTCCATTTTATATTTTATGGATGAGTAAACTGAAACTCAGAAATTGATTTGTCCAAAGACTTTTAGTTAGTAACTGGAAAAAGCAGGATATGAGCCATTTTTATCTGACTCCCAAAATCACTTCTTGTTGCAATAGAAAATAAAATAGCCAGACAAAAAACAAGAAGACTTAATATCCAAAAAGCTCAGTATTAAAAATTACAATCTATCATTTATTAGGCAGTGACCATATGCCAGACATTAGTCTAAGCATTTTATATATCTCATTTAGTCACAAAAAACTTGGGAAGTAGGGATTAATATTACTCATATGCCCATTTCACAGATGAGGAAACTGAGGCAGAGAGTTACATTTCATGAGGAAAGAAACCATATCTGTTTTGATCACTCTTTTATCATAGTATTTTCATGGTATAGTAAGCAATAGTTAGTAAATGATTTGAATGTTATACTCACAAAATATTTCATTTAATATTAATAAGGCCAATATGGGGTAGGTCAACCATATTATCTATCTTGTTCATAATGTGATCTCTAGTATCTAGCATAGTTTTTGCATGTAGTATAAATTAGTTGAATAAATTAAATCTTTTATTCACATGATATTTAATTTACTACTAATATATTCAATGTGTGGTGTCAACCTGTTTAGCATTAGATATGTACAGAAGGTGATTCAGTAATCAGGACTTTTTGATTGCAAATTACAAAAACTGACCACAAAGTATCTATATATGTATATAAAAGCCTAAGTGACCGTCACAACTAAAACAACCAAACGGACAACCGAACAGGCTGCGTGGGGCGACCAGGCTGACAGGGGAGTTAGTGAGGGATGACCAAATGACTGAACAGAGGGCTGCATGGGGTGACCAGGCCGATGGGGGGCAGATAGGGGTGACCAGGCCAGCAGGGGAGGGCAGTGAGGGGCGACCAGGCCGGCAGGAGGGGGGGCAGTAAGAGGCAACCAGGCTGGCGGGGAGGGGAGTTAGGGGTGACCAGGCCATCATGGGGGGCAGTTAGGGGTGATCAGGCAGGCAGGTGAGCAGTTAGGAGCCAGGGGTCCCAGATTGTGAGAGGGATATCCGACTAAACCGGCAGTCAGACATCCCCCGAGGGGTCCCGGATTGGAGAGGGTGCAGGCTGGGCTGAGGGGAATTTTGTGCACCCGGGCCTCTAGTCTTAAGATAAAAGAAGAGACAAGGAAGGAAGAAATTGGCACAAGTAACTACAGAGTTCAGAGGTGGGCTTCAGGTAGGACTATATCCAGGAGGTCAATCAACAGCAGCAAGACCATTTCAATTCACTTATCAGCTCAGTTTTCCTTTCGTAGGCTCTTCCATGTGGTGGCAAGATGCTCTAGGCCCGTGGTCAGCAAACTGCGGCTTGCAAGCCACATTCGGCTCTTTGGCCCCTTGAGTGTGGCTCTTCCATAACATACCACATGCGGGCACGCGTACAGTGCGATTGAAACTTCGTGGCCCATGCGCAGAAGTCGGTTTTCGGCCTGGGCGAGTCTATTTTGAAGAAGTACTGTTGATATTTGGCTCTGTTGACTACTGAGTTTGCCGACCACTGCTCTGGGCTATAGTATCCTTTCAGTTAATGTTCATCGAGAAGAGCCCTCTTTCTGTTCAGTTCTAGCACAAGTCCCAGGAAGGATTTAAGTCAGTGGTTCTCAACCTTGGCTGCACATTAGAATCACCTGGGAATCTTTTTAAAATCCTGATTTCTGGGCCCCACCCCATAACAAAGAAACAGAATTTCCGGAGGATGGGGCCCAGAAATCAGGATTTTAAAAAGATTTCCAGGTGATTCTAATGTGCAGCCAAGGTTGAGAACCACTGATTTAAGTTATACCAGCTGGAGTCACAGACTATCCCTGAACTAATCACTGAAGCTAGGAAAATAGCATCTTATTGGAGGAGACTGGTTGTATGCCCTTTTCTGGAAGAGAGAGGTCACCTTCCTTCCCAAACTACATGGAATAGCTCCCTTTAGAAAACAAGTTCTGGTTACTAGATGAAGCCAGGAAGGGAAACCATGCTGAGCCAAAGCTCAGGCTGCCAAAGCACTGGCAAGAAAAGGTCAGACTTCCCCTCGTGAGTGTGAGACCCCAGGAGTGAGACTCCTCCATCTACAGATTTCTTCCTGTTTCCCTCCTTCAGCCTGGGGCGGGACTTCCTGGGGAAGCTGCCCCGAGAACTAATGCACCTTCAGGTTCCCCTTTCCCTCCCAGCCCCAGGCCCGCCCCGACAGACTCCCAAGCAAGGCTCTTCCCTTGGTGTGCAATGCACTACCACCGGCCTGGGGCAGGGAGCCATCCTGCCAGCCTGAGACCCTGCCCTCCCTCTCATGGGCCCACCAGTCCCACTCGCCTTTGCTGGCTTCCTGCTCTGGAGCTGTGTTGTCTCCTACTCTTGCCATGTTCCAGCCCTTCGGTGTCTTTCCCTGTTACATGTAGGAGCATCAGTCATGATCTGGGGTGGAAGATGGCCTCAGTTCTCACTCATCCCCAAAGCAATCATCTGCGCAGAAAAGCAGACCCGTTTATGAGAGACTATGGTCTGCAGCAGGGCCACCCGGGAGGGGAGCAGAGCCGCCTGAGTCCACGTTAGCACTGGCCCTCCCCCTCCCCATACACAGATTCCGACAACCATAAGTACGCAGCTTTAAAGTGGGGCTCAACTTTACTTTTAGCAGTGCAAGAAGCTCAGAGTGACTTCCAATCTCTGAGGCAATCTCTGACCAAGAACTGCTTATCATGGTTTACGATGCTGGCCCGAGGCGTTCAAAAAGATGGTACAGAGCATCCTATCCGGAGCAGCAAACGGACAGCCCCTCCCTGAACATGAGTCACGGGCATTTTTTGTTGAGTTTTGGTAGTGCTTACAAATAAGGAAATTTCACCTTAAAATATCCAGAGTCCTCATTTACTTGAAATTCAAAAGATCAGACAAACTAGGCCCACAATCCAGCTTGATAGCCGTCAGCTGAGGCACAGTCCGAAGCTGCTCCATTTAGGCCTGTGGAAACTCCCTAGTTCTCCCGTCGCCACTCCTCCCTGTCGCTTCCATGTGCATCACCCACCGCCCCCCTTGAGGGCATCTGCACCTGCAGCTCCAGGCTGTCTAGACTGTCATCCCAAGGCAGGTTCCAAGGAGGCCCAAAATGGTGGGATGACCTGCCCAAGTCACTGAAATCCTGTGTTGTTCTCATTATTGTTTTCAACAATGTGCTAACTTTTCTTTCTTTTCAAAAATTATCGTAGAGGTTCTCAGATTGCAGGACAACCGGATAGTACAAGCCTGAGGCCGAGACTGCCAGGACTGTGGGGATAGAGGGGCTCAGATGTCCTCATCTTTCAATAGAGCTGTTGGTCTAACTCCTATATATATATATATATATATATATATATATATATATATATAGTAAAATTGACTTTTTTGTATACAGCTCTATGAATTTTAACACATAGATTTATGTCATCTCCACCACAATCAGGGCATAGAACAGTTCCATCACCCAAAACACGCTGTCTTCTCTGCCCTTTTATTGTCTCTTTCTTCTGCCTCCCCCAGCCCCTGGCCTCCACTGGCTGATCTCTTCTCCATTACAATCGTTTGTCTTTCAAGCCTATCAGAAAAAATGGAGCCGTACACTCTGCAACCTTTCATACAGGCTTCTTGGGTCCTGGCATAATGCTTTCTGGATCGTTTGAGTTTTGCGTATATCAGTAGTCTATTCCTAGTTATTACTTATTCTTCTGTATAAACGTATCACAGTTTATTTAAAGACGGAAAGTTTTCATTTGAAGTGCAGAGGGATTTTTTGAGAGATGGGGTAGAGGGGTGCTGACTCAAACTGGGTTGTGAGAGCTGATAGTTAATTTTTCAGAAATTGTGCCAGCTGATTGATAAACACGACCATTAAAGAGTCAAAGTAAATTAAATTAAAAAGAAAGGTAATACATACTCAACACTTATCACTTTCTAATTATGTGCTACATTTTGCTGCTACTTAAGCTCATGAGGTGGTTTCATCTACTGTATCTGTATGATAGGAACATTACAGAATGCTGTCCGACTTCCCACCTTCGCATTCAGTGCCTTCACGTCGGTGCAATTGAACCAGTCATGATGGGACTGTTTACACCATGGAAATCTGCAAGTGCTACATACAGATCAGGGCCCCTCCCTCCCTCCCTTCCTTCCTTCCTTCCTTCCTTCCTTCCTTCCTTCCTTCCTTCCTTCCTTCCTTCCTTCCTTCTTTTCTTCCTCCCTCCTTCCTTACCACCTTCCTTTTTTCTCCCAGAGAGCAGTTGTCCAGCATTTACTAGCACACCACAGGCTGGGGGGAAGTAGAGAGAGCCTATACCGCACTACAGAAGAGGGCTCATCATTGTCCTACTTGTCCCCGACTCCAGGTTGTTCTATGGATTCAAGCTGGGTCAAAGCCTGTCCCCTTGAGGAAGGAACGGGGGGGCGGAGGGGGGCGGTGGGGCGGGGGCCGCTGGCAGTGTAGTGCAGTGGAAAGCTCTGAGCTGGAGCAAGGATGCCTGGTTACTGCTCTGCCTCAGGGGCATGGAGCAGGGTTCTTTTTTTAAAAAAATATATATTTTATTGATTTTTTACAGAGAGGAAGGGAGAGGGATAGAGAGTTAGAAACATCGATGAAAGAGAAACATCGATCAGCTGCCTCCTGCACACTCCCCACTGGGGATGTGCCCGCAACCAAGGTACATGCCCTTGACCGGAATCGAACCTGGGACCCTTGCATCCGCAGGCCGACGCTCTATCCACTGAGCCAAACCGGTTAGGGCTGGAGCAGGGTTCTTTATTCCCACCTTCCACCTATTCCCTCAGCATGAAGCCCACCTAGAAGCACTCCTCTTTAAACCCCACTCCTGGCCCAGCTCTGCCCTGCACTGGACCTCCTCAGTAAAAGGAGGGCTCTTTCCAAATGGCAATCTACAGAACCCTAAGTTCAAGGGCACCCCTTCCCGGCATCACCAGTGTGTGGCGGGGATGAGGGGATGGGGCAGGGGCTCTAGGCCCCCACCCCCCACTTGAAGTAAATCCCCTTCACTTTTATGCTTCACTTTAATGTTTTATAGATGAGGGATTAGCATAAGATTTCCTTTGAGAGAAAAAGAAAGGTTTCTGCTGCTAAAAGAAAGTAAAAACGTTTTGAAGGTTAGTGTTTAACCCTGAAGACTCCCTCATCTGAATACAGCACGAGCCTCCTGAATGGTCTTCCAGTTTCCACTCTTGCCACCTCCCTGTTCCCCAACCCCTCTGCTTCCCACCCCTCCAACCACCTCACATATACACACCCAGCAGCCACAGTGATCCTGTGAAAATGACAATCAGATCATATCGTTGTTCTCCTCAAAACTCTCTGACAGCTTCCCTTGGTAGTCAGGATAAAGTCAGTCTTTAATATGCCCCATAAGATTCTATAGCACCTGGCCCAAGCCCTCTCTGACTTCATCTTTTCTCACTCTTCACACATTGCACACCTGACCTCTGTGCTGTTCCTCACAGGCATCAATCATGGTTTAAGCACATTTCCACCCCAGGACCTTTGCACATCTTTCTGGAATGCTCTTCCTCAGAGTACCACATGGTTTGTTCTCTCAAAGATATGGCCAAATGTCACCATCAGTGAAGCTTTCCCAAATCCTATCAAAACTTTTTTTCCCTATAACTCCTTCCTTCCTAAAATATGTGTTTTATGATTTAAAAACTAAGCCATGTTCAGTTTAGAAACGGCAGGAAAATGGAAAAGTACAAATAAGAAAATAAACATAATTCATTACCATAAACCCAGAGATAAACAACTAAAGAGATAAACAGCTAATGTTTTGCTATATTTCTTTCTAGAATTTCCCTTTCTTGGTCTTACTCTTTTGCAATGTTAATCAGGCACAGAGTTAAATAATCAAATAGATCTACAAAGCTTTTGAAAATCAGCAATTTCCTACCCCTTCCATGTTCCATACCCAAGCTGAACACTTTCAATCACTTTAATTTGTTTTTGTTATTGTCTCCAAATTTATTAAATAAATAAATACGTAAATAAAGAAATAAAACAAAAACACTTTTAGATGTTATTTATTGATTTCCCACTATGTAAAGTGAGGATTTTGATTCTCTGCCCTCACCACACAGGCACACACGTTCCATCCCTCTGTCCTCCTAATATATAGTACTTTAGGATAGTCAACATCTAGTGTTACATAATTATAACTGCAAACACAATGAATCATTATATCATTAGCTTTTCTTTCCAAGGATTTCTGTTTTGTGTGGCGTTACTAATTTTATAGCTTCCTATTTTATTGTTTCCTTAGTTCTGTGTACTTATCAGCAATAAAAACCCAACTTCACTAGTCGCCTGAATCTTCTCAACAGATACACATTGTGTGTCCTGTCACTTTAATTTCTTCAAGCACCCTTCTCCCTTTGCCTTCTTACATGGTCCGATCTAAAACGGTGTCCCTGGCCCAGCCGGTGTGGCTCAGTGGTTGAGTGGCAACCCATGAACCAAGAGGTCCCCAGTTCGATTCCCTGTCAGGACACATGCCTGGGTTGTGGGCTTGATCCCCAGTCAGGGACATGCAGGAGGCAGCCAATCGATGTTTCTCTCTCATCAGTGTTTCTCTGTCTCTATCTCTCTCCTTTCCTCTCTCCATAAAATCAATAAAAACCTATTTTAAAATATTTAGATAAAATGGTTTCCCTGTGTATCTGGGCCATCGCTGACTCTCTGGAACTTCTCTTCACCATCATCCCAGGCGTTTTTGGTTTCCTGATCCTGACATGTTTATTTTCCTGTGGTTTACTCCCATGTTTCGGTGGGGCATGTGCTCCAAGAACTTCCTAAAAAGGCTGCATGAAAAGTACATGTTTTGAGACTGCACACCTGAAAATGCTGTTGTTCTACCTTCACAGCTCACTGGTAATTTCACTGGAAGTAGAATGTCAGGCCTGAAATCATTATTCTTCAGAATTTTTAAGGCATGGCTCCATTGTCTTCCAGCTCCAGGCTTTCTCAATAGAGGCCATTTTAATTAACGATCCTTTGTAAGTGGCATAGTTTTGCTGTCTGGAACGTTTTAAGCTCTTTGTTTGGCTTAGCGATCTGACATTCATGAGGATGTGAGTGTGGGACTGTTTTTACCCATTGTGCAATTGTGATGGGCACTTGGTGGCCTTTTTAATCTGGAAACTTATATTTTTCAATTCTGAGAATTTTTATTGAATTCTTTATTCGACAATACTGTCTTTTGTTGTCTCTCTTTCTGAACTCCCCATCGTTTCTGAGCCATGCCTCTCTCCCGTGTTTATCCACCTCTTTGTCTTTTTTCCCCTACTTTTTGAGAGGTTTCTTCAAGCTTCCAATTATTCTGCTGAGATTTTCATTTTGCCGTCACATTTTTAATTTCCAACAGCTCCTTTTGTGCTCTGAATATTACTTTTTTATATGGCATCCTGTACTCACTTCACAGTTACAAGATATTTTATCTCCTTGAGCATTTAACGAGACCTTTTCCTCCCTTCCTCTCCCTGTCGCTTATGTTTTCTTCTCCCTCCATAGTCTGGTTCCTCCAAGTGGCTTTTTCCCATG